>NC_056733.1:579069971-579412471 GCF_019279795.1 Protopterus annectens | reverse complement strand
AGCCGTAGCAGAAGCCACTAGCTGACAGGGGGAGGAAGATTTATATAAAAAAATTAAAGCGTGATGATGCCACATTTGGTACATCACACTCGCTTCCTAAAGGAATGAGTGGCCAGTGGCCTTTTGCCTCTGGGTGGAACTAATTGGTCAATAATGTAACTGAAGGTAAGGCTTTAAAGCTGTATGGTCATTACTGGGTTGGGAACAAATTCTTAAATGGCTTGGCACTAATGACGGCACATTTAAATCACATCTGCAGCACATGCCTAGTTTTATGCTGCATCATAAACTTTGTGCTTATTGTGTTGACGCCGATATTCTTGGCTTTTCAACAGTATAACCTTTCTCTCTTAGTATATATATGATGTTATCCGGGAATTTAACTTGTCACCCTTTTTTTTTCTAGATCATGTGCCAGGGTCCCTTAGTTCCATTGCCTGAAAGTGTTAGTGCCCAAAGGTGCAAAATTGGAGATTGTTAAAATAATTTTTGAAGGGAAGACTGAATCCCAGCTTTCCACCCCACATACATCTAAATGTACTGTATATGAGCTTGATGCACCTTGGGGAAAGGAGCAATTCAGACCCCATCTTTGCAATACTGAGCACTTTCAGTTCAGGCATCACAGTTATGGTAAACTTTCCATCTGCCAATTTAAGAGACATGAACCTTCATGAACTTAGTATTGAATTTCCGTTTCAGCAAAACCATATTTAATCATAATTTTATGTTTCCCCGGTATCATTTGAGATATGAGTCTGGATCTTCTAATGTTAGACTAAGTCATTATGTTTCCTTATCTGCACATTTGATTTACAGTTTGTAAACTATATTATGGCTGCTCTAGTAGAGAAGTTTTGTTATTTAAAATGCTTTCAAAGTGAAAATTTAGCTCTTTTTATGTCTACTACCTCTTCTTAACATGAATATGTATGTACTGCTTTTCCTTTGCATGGTAGTCCAGTTCCAAATTACAACCAATACACCTGCAGATTATTTAAGTTGTAAAGCATGCCTTTTTGGGAGATTTTCCACAGCCGGATGCATATTCTATGACTTGGAATGTTTAATTTTGGCATTTTGCACTGGTTTGGTTGCATGTATAAGTTTAATGGCTTGTTTCAGTTGAAGAGTTGCTGTGGTAGGTCAGTATGGGAATGAATAAAAGTGTAATTGTGCTGCAGATGGGAGCAATAGGAAGTCATTTGTTCATGAATATTAATGATCATTTGTGCACATCATTTTATGAATTGTAATGAGCTGGTGTATCTTGCAATGACAAAGTGAAAGTAAGATCTCTATTTTTCTAAGATACTGTCAAATTGTTTCCATATAGTTAAACATACATGCTGTGTTTTAACAGCATGGAAGTAGAATTTTAAATTTAATATGTTTCAGTACACTAACAAATTCAAAAGAAGCCTAAAATAAAAAGCTGCTGCAGCAGTCCTGTGATGTAAAATTAAAATATTGTTGAATATCTCGACTATCATATGAGACTTGTTTTTGCATGTGTGAATACTGTAGTTAGCCTAAAGTACATTGTCTGAAGAGCTAAAGGCTTTATTAATTTAGCCATCCACACTAGTGGAAGCCATGTGATATTTTTTTTAATGAATAGCAAAATGCTGTAAGTTGCTTTGCTTTGATCTTTTTTTTATTGGAGCATGTAAAAGCAGTTCACATTAATGGTTCTGTAATGCTGATTGTTTGTTTGTTAATCCATTTTTGATAGTAAAAATAGGCTTTAACTTCTGCTGTCAGTATTTGACATGTGATGGCACCAGCAATATGGAGCATAAATCCCACCACTGGTACCCATTAAATATAAAATGCAAAGTTTTTTTTAACCATTTCATTTTGTTATAACTATGCCTTCATCTTGTAAAGTTGGGTTTCTTATTCAAAACTGTGTAGCTTTTATTTAGTTACTTCAGTGGACCTATATTTACAAAGTTTAATAAACTGGTGATGTTCTGTAGTCCTATTGCGCCTTCATTCTTACATATGGGTTCGGAGCCAATCCTCCGCTCCGACTCGGCCGATTACAAAGCTCAAACTCTCTTAGTTGGCTCGTGGCAAGGTAGGTATCCCATAGTGTACCAGTAAGAATCCCCAGTCTCATTTGCCATGTCTACGAGTTCAGAAGTGCTTTTTGCTTGGCCGTGGCCGAGTTGGATATTTTTCATTACTATTATAGTTCTTATTTATATTTCTGCTTATAATATAGCTTAGTTTACATAGTTTTAGTAATAGTTATCATAGGTAGTAAATAGTGTGTTTTTGCTAAATTTTCTGTAGTTATTGCTGAGAACTTGTTGGGCGGCCACGGTGGTGCAGCAGTTAGCGTTGCCACCTCACAGCAAGAGGTTCTCCGGTTCGATCCTTGGCTGGGGTGCATTCTGTGCGTAGTCTGCTTGTCCTCCCTGTGGTCGTGTGGGTTTCCTCCGGGTGATCCAGTTTCCTCCCACATCCCAAAGACATGCTGTAGGTGGATTGGACACTCTAAATTGGCCCTAGGTGTGAATGTGTTCGTGTGTGCGCCTTCTGGGAAGGTTGGGCGCCGGGCTGGCAAGTCGACACCGTAAAACTCCACTGCCAGTCATGAGCGGACAGGTGATACACAGTGGTGACCCCTAACTGGGAAAAGCTGAAAGAAGAAGAAGAAGATTTCTGAGAAATTGTTGGCCATCTCTAGGCCCGTTTTTTGTACTCTGAGTAGTATCCCTTCTGTGTGCTAGTTTTTTGAGATAGTTTCCTATTAGTGTAGGTCAGCGTTTGTGTTAGGACCTTGTTTTCTAGTATTGCAATAGAATAGTATTTTGTGTGCAGTGTCATTTACTGTTATTGGCTAGTTTTTAGCTTGTTTAAATTTTACATTTTGTGGTACTTTTCTGACTTAGCTTCTTTCCTGTTTCCTAGCAGCTAGATCCGTTTAAGTTAGAGGACCTAGTTCTTTATTAAACTTTCTGGTGTTGTTTCCTTTACAGGGCTTGGCCCGTTTAAGTTGGAGGACCTAGTCATCTGTTTTTTGCTCATCTGTGCATGAGTTTATCTTAGCGGGGCTAGGCCCATTTAAATTAGAGGACCTAGTCCTCAGTTGTCTTTTTGTGTGTAGTTTTCTTACAGGGTGAGGCCCTTTTAAGTTAGAGGACCTTGACCTCTCTTCTGTCTTTATAGAGTTCTGTTTGTACTAAGCATGTCTAAGGAGTCCAAAGATCATAAACCTTCGGGTTTTAAAAAGTGCCTTAAATGCTCCCAGAAAATGTCAATCACTGATGGGCATAGTAACTGCGTTTACTGCCTCAGAGACATTAATCTACAGGAAACTTGTTCTTTCTGTCACTCCTTCAGCTCCAGAGTTCTCCAAGAAAGGAAGAACAAATTAATACTGAAAGGTCTCATTAAGCCTTCCTTCGAGGAGGATTTAGCCAGCTCTTCATCATCCACCAAGTCTCCCTCTTCAAAGAAAGAGAAGGTCAAGTCGACAAAGAGACCTTGTCTTGCACCAACTATTTTGTCTGGACCTACTCAGAAAGTATTAAAATTGGATAAGCCTTCTACCTCTTTGGTTCCACTGTCCCCGGAGTTGGTCAAGGTTATCAATGTTGACACTGCAGTGTTGCCTCCAAGTCTTTCGGAGCCGACCACTGAGAAATTGCATCTGAGCCAGTCTAGAGAGCTTTTTCTAGTCTCCCCAACTTTACGATCTCCCATATTACAGAGATCTAGGTCGCCTACCCTGTCATCCAGATCCTCCAAGAGCCTTTCATAAGAGGATGTAGAGAGAGTAGTGCTTAGACTTTTGAAGTTGTCTGCTTTACCAGAATTGTTGCTGGCTCTGACCTAGTCTGTTCCAGAGCCATCTAAGACCATTCTCCCTGTTGCTGTTCCTCTGAGCCATGTTGGTTTTTTGGAGCCGGAGATTTCGGTGCCATTTGTGGAACCCTCAGTTCCAGCACCCCTTGTGTCTGTCTTGGAGCCAAGTTCCTCTCCGACTCCTTTGGTGCCGTCCTTGGTGTCTAGGAGCTGAAGCTCACCAATAGGCCCTGACAGGGAAGCTTGGACCTGAAATTCCTCGGTGCCGAGCTTACCTCTCGGTGCATCAGCTAGGTTGAGCTCGGACCCTACATCCATCTCTGAGCTGATCACTTTGGAGCCGAGGGCTACCTCTGTTTCCTCGGAACTGGGGCTGTCCATATAGCCAGAGAGATCTGCATTTGAGATGATGAGGAGCGTGCTGTCTCAGTCTTCAGCTCCGCACAAGGGTACCGATACTCTTCCCCCTCAAGCACCGACCTCTGTCTCAGCACCATCTCTTTCTCTTGGCAGCAGAGACCTGCAGCCTCAGGAGCCCCCATTGGGTGGCCCCAGTCTTCCGAGACCTCCCCAGAATACCCTTTTGAGGAGTCCCCTCAGGCGAAGACATGCAAGAGGAAGCATGTAGACTCCCTGGATGAGTCCATCACCTCGGACACTGACCTTGAGAAGTTAGAAGGGTCCCCTAGGTCCTCCTCTGATATCTCCATTCTACATATCTTAGAGATCCTGAAGCAGAGAGGCGGCTGGCCCACTGTCACCCCTTCTGATGAGGAGTCAGTGTACCTAAAGGCTTTCAGGTCTCAACTTTCAGCCTCTTGGGTGTCTCCACCTTTAGATGAGCTCCTGGACCTAGTTAGTCTGAAGGTGTGGGAAACTACTGCTGCCGTGGAACCAGTCCCCAGAAGACCCAACAAATTTCTCTCAGCCCCTAAAGAGAGAGAGTTCTTGACCAAAGGGGTGCCTGTATAGATGCCATGGTGGTGGCGGCAGCCACAAAGAAGGAACTAGCGGAGACTTCTACATCTGTCCATCCACCAAACAAAGAGTCTCGAATGATGGATAGATACAGGAAGCATATCTTCTTTTCAGCGGCTTTTACTCTCAGATCACTGAATTTACCTCACACATTTTACTAGGCTTCAAAGAGATCTCTTAAAGGAGCTAGGAGATGCTCTCCAAGGTACATCAACTGAAGGAGTCCCTGAGAAAGTTACTACTCAGTTGTCCACCTCAAACTCCATTGGTAACTCCTCCATAAGGCTGATTTCCAATGCAGCAGATGGAGCGAGTAGGGCAGCGGATTCAGGGGCTTTCCTTAGGAGACACTCCTGGGTGCGTTTATGTAATTTTGTGGAGCCCTTCAAATCTACTTTTACCAATGCCCCCTTCGACGGTTCCTCTTTGTTTGGACCTAAGGTAAAAGATACACTTACCGGGTGTGAACAGGAAGGGAAAACTCTCTGCCATGGGAGTACATGTTACTGTCCCTTCTAGAACACACCCCAAGGGTCAGAGAGGCGGGAAAATGTGGTTCAAGAAATCCCAGAGACTTTTCCTGGATGCACAGGGTGATTCCTCCTTCAGAGGCAGGGGAGGAGGAGCTAATGGTAGACGTAGCCCTAGAGGCGGGGTGGAGTCAACAAAACCAGGGTGGCCGCGATTCTTTTCATGGCAGTCCCTATCAGCGCTCCTGATGTGGGGCCCGGTTGCACTTCTCTGGAGCCAGTCAGGGGTTGCTTATCTTTGTATCCAGAAGCCTGGCTCAACATCACCCAAGACAAGTGGGTACAAAGAATAATCACCAGAGGATACTCCGTGCCCTTCTTTCTTTCACCCCACACCCCCAAGAAGATCCCAGATGTTCCACCCAATCACAGGGATCAAGCAATCATAGCAGTTCAAAAGTTGCTTTCAAAGAGAGTCATCCAAATTGTCCCCGAACACCAGATAGGATTCTTTTTAGTGCCAAAACGGACAGGGGCTGGAAGCCCGTTTTGGACCTCAGCAAATTAAACGAATCAGTAAAGAAGTAGTTCCAAATGGTAACCCTGTAGCCTGTACTCCCTGTGTTAGGGAAAGACAATTGAATGTGCTCCATAGATTTCCAGGATGCGTACTACCACATCAAAATGGACAGAACATCCAGGAGTCATCTACATTTCCGGCTGGGAGCCAGTTATTACCATTTTCATGCTCTGCCCTTTGGTCTCATCACAGCCCCCAGGGTGTTCACCAAATGCATGGTGGTAGTGACAGCTCACTTGAGATGCTGTGGATTCCAAGTGTTTCCATACCTGGACAACTGGCTCCTGACCACCACCACCAGGCACCTACTCCTACAAGCCAGGGATTCAACTATCCAGCTCTGCACCCAGCTAGAAATTATGATAAATTGGGAAAAGTCTACTTTGTCACCCTCTCAGTTTTTGACTTTTATAGGTTCAGAATTAGACAGTCACCATAATGGCTCATCTTCCTGCAGATAGAATTCAAAATCTCAGGCAACAGATATACAGCTTACTTCCTGAACAAAAAGTCAGGGCCAAGACAGTGCTGAAACTTTTAGGGACCATGGCTTCTACCATAACTCTAGTTCCACTAGCCAGATTGCATATGCAAATCCTTCAATGGCTACTTTTTCCCAGTGGTCTCTTCAACTACCACCTCTGTCTCATCATATTCTCATAACAGAATCTTGCAAAAAGTACCTTCGTTGGATTCAGCCTGATCAACTGACTACAGGAATACCCTTCCTTTCTCGCCAACCCATTGCTACTGTGACCATGGATGCCTCCCAGATAGGGTGGGTGGGGCATTATCTAGGCAGGGCTGTCCAAGGCACATGGCAAGATCACGAGGCTCACTAGCATATCAGTGTCCCTAGAGATAAGAGCAGTGCTACTAGCATTGCAAGCACTTTGCAACTTTCTTCCTCTAGAGACGATAGCAATCCAGTCGGACAATATATCAGTGGCATGGTATCTAAACAAGCAAGGAGGAACCAGATCTTACCCCCTATGTTGAGAGGCTTTTCCTGTTTGGCAGTGGGCGATATTTTCCCAGCGCTTTCTAGTAGCAATGCATATCCCGGTGACAACCACTGTGATAGCTGACAAGTTCATTAGGGCAATGTTGATGCAGCACGAGTGGTTTATAAATCAGAAAGTCACAGAACAGATCTTCCGCAAATGGGGACAGCCTTGCTGAAATCTGTTTGCTAGTCCAATCAATGCCAAATGCAGCAGCTACTTCTCCCTTATCCCCCCTCTGGGGGAGTCACCAAGAGACGCACTTGTCCACAGTTGGCCTCCTGGACTTCTTTATGGATTGTCCCCCCTTTCCGCTCGTATTGAAAGTGATCCAGAAAGGACAGTCCAAGAGAAGCAAAATTATTCTGATCACTCCTTACTGGCCTCGTCAGATTTGGTTCCCCTTTCTCAGGCCTCATCTCCTAGACGATCCATGGACTCTGGACCCAGTTCCAGACCTCGACACACATGTCCGGTTCCCTTCACCCCTGCCTCCACACCCTCAATTTGACAGTGTGACTGCTCCACTTCCATCCCTAGTCAGGCTTCATGATTTTTCACCTGCAGTGACCCATATCCTCACATCTTCCCACAAACCTTCCACGGGAAAATTGTATGCTAGCAAATGGAGAAGATTTTCTATCTGGGCAAGAGAGAAAAATGTAGATCCTTACACAGCACCCAACCCCTTGGTGTTAGAATTCCTAACAGAACTTTTCCATCAGGGATCAGCTGCTGCTACAATTAAAGTTCAACTGGCAGTGATATCCAATTTTCATTTGGACAACATGAGCCAAATCTGATGGCTCACAGGTTGTGTAAAACTTTCCTTAAAGGTGCTACCTTGCTAAGTCTTCCCTTTCAGGAAACTGTATCTCCTTGGAATCTAAATTTCATTCTTTCCAAACTTACTTCCCTGCCTTTTGAACCCGCGCATTCTTGTGAACTGAAGGTTGTCTTGGAAGGCCATTTTTCTAGTAGCTATTACATGTGCTAGAAGGGTGTCAGAGTTGCAAGCACTGTCAGTTAAACCACCTTACTTGATTTTTCATAGAGACAGAATTTCCCTTCGTACAAACCCTTCCTTCATCTCCAAAGTTTGCTCTCAGTCTAATTTGAAGCAAACTATCAAACTGCCTTTATTTTTTCCTAATCATTCAAACAGTGCAGAATATAAATTTCATCAACTTGATGTTCACAACCAGTTATGGATGTTCTTCGTGTTTCAGTGTTGCAGTCATTACATTTGGGTTATCTGCCTGCAGGTAGCCCTCAGCTGGCCTGAATACCAGAGTCTTGGATTCCTGTGTCGGATACTGTCCCTCCTTCCATGACATCAGGTCATCAGGGGTATGAAACATGCAGCCGATGCCATTACATCAGTCTTTCTTGCTGCGCGGTGCCCGAAGCAGAAGCAGTTTGCAAGTGCCGGTCAGCCGACTCCTGAAATTTTCGTTTGAGTTTCAGAACCGAAGTCTTAGAAAAAAAGCTAAGTACCCCGTTGGGGATCCTTTTTCTTGCTCTTAACCAATGTCAGTAAAAGTTAACAATTGTCTTACCTGTGGAAAGCAAATATCTCATAAAGATTTTCATTCATACTGCATTCCTTGCTTAGGCCCAGACCACGACATCCTTGCTGTCAGTTTTGTGTCTTATTCAACCCCCAAACTATTCGTCGTTGGGCTACTTTCGCAGCAAATTATTTTGGTACTCAGTTTACCTATCCGGAAATGGCTGCCATAAGCCATCCAACTACTGATATTCCGAAAAAACTTAAGGATAAAGACAGAGACAGACCGCGTAGGTCCAAAACTGCCAACAACACTTCCGTTAAGCTAGTCGACAGTTCGACGGTACTCAGTGATGCACTTTCGCAGCCCCTGATACCTGCTACTTCAGAATCGCAGGCCCCTACTGAGACCCATTCGGAGTCCACTATGCCGCAAGATGCTTCTTCAACTATGGAACCTGCGGATGTCTCCACCTTGGATGGGTCCAGAGCCACTGTACAGGCACCGGCTTCTGAGGATGTATTCAGGCCTACAGATTTGCATCTTAAACAGATGCCATCTTCTTCATCAAGGCCTAAAACTCGACCCACGCCTTGAAAACTGACATCCAGACCACATGGTCAGGCCCATATGCCTAAAAAACAAATGCTTAGAATGGCTGAAGACCTTATTACTTTAATTAGGGGAAGCCAGCCTTCCCGCTCTAAGAGACCTAGAACTGACTTTCCTTCTGATTCTTCTGATCAGGATTCTGACATTTCTGGTTCTTTTGATTACCAGGATTTGCCCTTATCTGCCTATGAGGATTCTGATGCAGAGGATTCCATTCCCTCTGCTTCCCCTCCAGAAGATTTTTCTTTTGGTGAAACCTTGCACACTCTTCGCGAGCATTTCCGCTGGGAAAGCCAGAATTACTCTGACTCCAAAAAGAGGCTTAGGGAATTCTTACTCCTCCGTCAACACAAGCCTTTAGCTATCCCTCCTGTTCTGGACATTGTATATGATGCCTTCGTGGAATTTAGCCTGGACCCAGACACTTTACCTCCAGCTCCCAGAAAACCTGACAGGTATTAGAGTACCTGACTCTCGCACGTTCCTCTTCAAGAATCCTACTGCGAATCCAGAGACCATTTCCCAAGGACCAAAGGGCATTAAGGCTACTGCTGCCAAAATCCCTACCATCTCTGATAGAGATTCCAGGGCCTTGGACAGATTGGGTAAGAAGGTATACACTTCTGCTACTTTGGCCATTAGGGCCTTAAATTGCCAGTTTCATATGTTAAAGTATCAGCAGCATATTATGGGACCACTTACACAGAAAATGATGTTGATTCCTGACTGTGCTGAACATAAAGAATTACAGGATTTAATGCATTCTGCTGAACAAGGTGGTAAACATACTTTGCAATGTGGTTTTGACTCTTTAGAAGCATCTTGCAGGGCTGATGTCACTGGGTCTGTACTTAGAAGGCATGCTTGGCTTAAAGAGCAAAACTTGCCAGATCATGTTAAAGCTAAATTACTGGATGCTCCCTTAAACCAAGACTGCCTGTTTGACAACAAGGCAGAAGAAGTCCATAAAAAGATGGGGGGATAAAGCTAAATATATGCAAACTGTTAAAGATTTCCTGCAAGTACAGCCTCCCAGATTTAGTAGGCATTGGCCTTCTAAGAATTGGTCCTTTCCAGTCTCTTCCAGGCCTTCTCAGTCCAAACCCAGGAACAGTCTCAGGCTACACACATGCCTAAACAGTGGGAGGTTCCCACTTCCAAAGCTGGAAGTAGTAAGACACCCCCATGGAAAAATGTCACAATGACTTAACCTTAACCCTTCCAAGCCTTGCTCAACTGCCTGCTCCCTTAGGAGGAAAGCTTGCCCTGCATGCAAAAAACTGGGAACTCATTACCCAGGACAAACGGGTTTTAAATATAGTTTTCCAAGGATACAGATTCCACTTCCACACCTTACCAGCCCCAAATGGTTGGCCAGACCTACCCCCAAATCAGTGGGCAGAGGCTCAACAGCAGGTTCTCTCTCTTCTAAGTATCAGAGCTATTCAACCTGCCCCTGCAGAAGAAAGGGGACAAGGTTTTTACTCAAGACTTTTCCTGGTACCCAGAAAAGACAGCTCCTGGTGTCCTATCCTGGACCTCTCTATTCTAAACGCCTTTTTGGTAATCCCAAAACTGAAAATGCTAACACTTCAACAGCTGCTTCCTATGCTAGGCAAAGATGCCTGGTTGGCAACCTTAGACTTAAAGGAAGCTTACCTGCACATTCCAGTAAGGGAATCTTGTAGGGAATACCTACACTTCAAAGCAGGCTCCATGCGCCATCAGTTCTCTGCACTTCCCTTTGGTTTATCTACTGT
Source organism: Protopterus annectens (assembly GCF_019279795.1). Classification (NCBI taxonomy): domain Eukaryota; kingdom Metazoa; phylum Chordata; order Ceratodontiformes; family Protopteridae; genus Protopterus; species Protopterus annectens. The sequence goes on along the minus strand of NC_056733.1, from coordinate 579,401,737 downwards.
GCCTAGGGTATTCACAAAGTGTCTAGCTCCAGCCATTGCATTTTACAGGCAGAAAAATATTCAAATATACCCATACCTAGACGATTGTCTAATTCAGGCAGAAAGACAGGACATGCTATTAAAACATCTGGCATTTGTAAAGAAACTTATAACCCCACTGGGGTACACCATAAACGAAAAGAAATCTCATCTGGTACCCTGCCAACAGATTGTATTCCTGGGAGCAAGCTTGAACACAACTTTCCAGATGGCTTACCTCACGCCAGAGAAACAAGTTTATTTGATATTCAAACAACAGCAAACAAGATGTATATATATAAACAACAAAGACTATCAGTGAGTCCCAGCTCTACCTTCCAATAAAATTTATTTCGTTGAACAGTTCCTTCTCTAGCGCCTCGGCCAACAGCCTTTACAGAGTAAAACAGTAAAACTCATAAAACACTTGCAATATATACAAAAAACCAAGTAATCAATCAATTACATAATTAAACTATCAAATCACATAGCTTAAATATATTTAAAGTCATAGTCTTAAACAAGACATTGCCAGTTACATTCTCTGTTCATTCCATGTGGATGCAAAGTCCCAAATTTCATAATCAAAATGCATTCCTTTTGTCTTAACATATTTTTTGCCTATCAACATCATTATAATATAATGGAACATGTTCCAGAACAGACACTTTTATATTCTCAATATTTCCATGGTGCACTGAGTTAAAATGTTCAGCAATAGGACTAGTAATTTTATTATTTTTAACATCTCTAATATGTTCTTTTATCCTATCTGCTAGCATTCTTTTGTTTCTCCAATATAATATTTGTTACAATCACAGAATATGACATACACAACACCTTTGCTCATACATGTATATTTGCCTTTTGTAACAAAAATTTTGCCATTTATTTTATTCACTTCATTTACAACATGTTTACATATAGCACATTTTCCACAAGGGAATGTTCCCAAATTCTTCACAACATTTAATTCATTAGTACAAGGCTTTTTATAAATGCTGTGTATCAGAAAGTCCTGTATATTTTTACCCTTTCTATATGATGTCATTAATTTTATATTTTTCAGTGATGTTATATCTTTTTTAATAAAATTCCAATATTCCATAATGATTTTATTACCAATCATAGAGAAGTTAGTGTACTTTGTAACAAAAAACATTCTCTCCTGTTCAGTCCCATATTTATTGCTCCTTTGATAGTTGTTTTGTCTAGTAGTGCCCTTACTCTGTTTAAAGGCTCTATGCAAGCTATTTTCTACATCATCTGGGTTATACCCTCTATTTTTAAATATCTCAGCCACTTTAAAGGCCTCCCTAAAAGCCATATTAATATCAGAATTGAGTCTTTTTATTCTCAAAAATTCCCCATAGGGGATGGCTGACAACGTATGGGGGGGATGGCAACTATCTCCCCACATTTTCCAGCTTATTTCATCAAATTTTCTATGAATACTAGTATATATGGGAAAGCCATTATTGCCCCTAAGCGAAATATCCAAGAAATTAACCTGATTTCCCTTTTGTATGTCACTAAATTTTATACCAAATCTGTTATTATTTAATTCATCAATGAAATTATCTGATGTCTCCCAATCCCCATGACAAATGAAAATTAGGTCATCAATAAATCTAAAATACCTTAGAACATTATTTTGAAAGAAAGGCAACCTATAAAGATGTTCATTTTCAAATAGCCCCATAAACAGGTTAGCATAGGCTGGTGCAAACGCTGCCCCCATAGCAGTACCTGTAACTTGTCTATAAACAGTGCCATTAAATTCAAAAAAATTATTTTTCAAACAGAATTCCACCAGTTCCAGGACATAATATGTTTTAGGACTATCATTCAAAAAGAATTTTATAGCTTCCAAGCCCAAAATATGGGAAATATTAGTGTAGAGACTCTCTACATCCACTGTAATAAAATACATATTTTCACCCCAATATATATCTTTTATTTTCCTTAGAAAATCATATGAATCTTGTATATAAGAAGGTAACAACAGAACTTTCTTTATCAATATTTCATGTAACATGATGCAAAGATTATAAGTAAAATATCCAAAAGCTGACACAATAGGCCGACCAGGTGGTCGGTTCAGATCTTTATGAATTTTAGGTAAGCAAAAAGAATTTTGCAATTTTTCTGTTCTTTACATTTATTTTTCTATTTATATCCATTTGACTTAGATAGTGTAATCTCACACCTTTCTGTAATAATTTTTCAAAATCCTTTTCTGCTTGACATAGCTGATTAATGTTAGTTTTACAATATACATTGTTGTTATCTAGATGTTGCATACACATACTATAATAATCATGAGAATTTAATATAACTAGTTTTCCCCTTTGTCTGCTTGTTTAAAGACTATATTACAGTTTTACTCAGTTGTTGCAACTTTTCCCATTCCAATTTTGTTAGATTATAAGTATGCTTTTTATTCATAAAGCCCTCTATTTCCTTTTCTAACATTGTATTCAGTAGAGATTCAAAACGTACTATATTAGAATTTTTACATGGAGGTAAAAATAGTTATTATCTTTAAGCATATGTGTATTTAATAAGTCATAAGCATTGTTTTCATCTTCACTACCCGATGCACATGAATAAAAACTTTCTTCACTTTCTGTTTCACTATCTAATGAAAGTAAAACATCACAGTTAGTATCTAACTCAGTTGCTTTATTTAATCTAAAGAAGTGTTCCTTTAAATGCATTTTTCGCATAGTTGGAACAATTCAGTTTTAACCTCATACTTTTTAGGTAAGCATGTGGGTACAAATTTTAAACCCTTCTCTAAAACAGACATTTCTATCTTGTCTAGTTTATAACTGGACAAGTTAACAACATAATTACTATGTAAGTTATGTCCATCTACCTTTCTTATGTTGTCCATCGCCCGAGTCTCTCTGGCGTTCTGGATTGTTCCAGCCCCTTTTCCTGGTATTGGTATAATGTCCATTCGATTCTGAGTAGGTTTTATGAAATGCTTCTGGGTTTGCTGCAACTGGCAGTCTAGGAAAAGTTTCTCTGTCATCTTCTTCCCATGAAGACCCTCCACTTTCACCAGACAGGAAGTTCTTACTGGCATATTTTTCTGAAGCAGGATTTCCTTTTGAAAAGAGACACTCTTTCTCCTGTTTCTTTGAAAGCTAGGAAATACAAACGCCCTCTTGTGGTCATAGTCTCTAATGTCTCTAGTTAATTTAGATTTTTTCTTTCTACCAGATCTTTTTCATAACTATTTAATTTGGTGTTAATGCCTGAGAGGAAATTCTCTAATGTAGAATTTGATGTAATATTTACCAGTTGTTCACAAACTTGTTTAGTTTCAACTACAAGTTTGTCTTTTTCATATTGTCTCTTTCAATTAAAATTGACACCCATTCTAAACTGCACCGATGTGCAGCTGCTATCCATCGTTCATGAAATTTAACTTCTACTTCATTAGTAAGGTCAAATGGTGTTGATGGATTCTTAATAGACCTTAACCCTCTAGGTGTTATATCCAGTTCAATATATCTTTCAAGACTGCCAATATTATAGAAAGTAGATGTTTCTTTAAAATCAATCTTTCAAGTTTAGAACACAAGTCCTGTACATCTGGATTATCTGAAATAATGTTCTTTTTGCCTACCATAGCAAAAGGATTGGTAGTAGTTCTCTTCCTGGAATTTTCCCATTTCTTTATAATACCAAAGCCTGAGTCTCCTATAGCTTCTGGTACTGCATTCTTTATCATTGATGTACCAGTGTCATTAGGCAAATTACTGGAACGGTTGCTATTTTCTCCATTCCGATTAAACATCTCCATACCAGTCTCTCTAAATATTCTAGGAAAGGAGCACATGGACTCACTTGTCATATTCAAACAACAGCAAACAAGATGTATATATATATATATATAAACAACAAAGACTATCAGTGAGTCCCAGCTCTACCTTCCAATAAAATTTATTTCGTTGAACAGTTCCTTCTCTAGCCTCGCCAACAGCCTTTACAGAGTAAAACAGTAAAACTCATAAAACACTTGCAATATATACAAAAAACCAAGTAATCAATCAATTACATAATTAAACTATCAAATCACATAGCTTAAATATATTTAAAGTCATAGTCTTAAACAAGACATTGCCAGTTACATTCTCTGTTCATTCCATGTGGATGCAAAGTCCCAAATTTCATAATCAAAATGCATTCCTTTTGTCTTAACATATTTTTTGCCTATCAACATCATTATAATATAATGGAACATGTTCCAGAACAGACACTTTTATATTCTCAATATTTCCATGGTGCACTGAGTTAAAATGTTCAGCAATAGGACTAGTAATTTTATTATTTTTAACATCTCTAATATGTTCTTTTATCCTATCTGCTAGCATTCTTTTTGTTTCTCCAATATAATATTTGTTACAATCACAGAATATGACATACACAACACCTTTGCTCATACATGTATATTTGCCTTTTGTAACAAAAATTTTGCCATTTATTTTATTCACTTCATTTACAACATGTTTACATATAGCACATTTTCCACAAGGGAATGTTCCCAAATTCTTCACAACATTTAATTCATTAGTACAAGGCTTTTTATAAATGCTGTGTATCAGAAAGTCCTGTATATTTTTCCCCTTTCTATATGATGTCATTAATTTTATATTTTTCAGTGATGTTATATCTTTTTTAATAAAATTCCAATATTCCATAATGATTTTATTACCAATCATAGAGAAGTTAGTGTACTTTGTAACAAAAAACATTCTCTCCTGTTCTTGCAGTTTACAGGCAGAAAAATATTCAAATATACCCATACCTAGACGATTGTCTAATTCAGGCAGAAAGACAGGACATGCTATTAAAACATCTGGCATTTGTAAAGAAACTTATAACCCCACTGGGGTACACCATAAACGAAAAGAAATCTCATCTGGTACCCTGCCAACAGATTGTATTCCTGGGAGCAAGCTTGAACACAACTTTCCAGATGGCTTACCTCACGCCAGAGAAACAAGTTTATTTGATAGCCTACTTCAAACTACTGGCCACAAAGACCCAGCAATCTGCAAGGTAAATTTTGCAAGCCCTGGAGTTCATGGTCCCTTGCATTCTACTAATTCCATATGCAAGACCGCATATGAGGAAACTTTAATGGTATCTAAAACGCCTATGGTGTCAACATTCTCAGGAACTGGAATCAATGATTCCTATCATTCCTTGTATAAAGACGAGTTCCTTTAGTGGGCAGAGGCCTGCCACCTCAACAAGGGACTCCCTTTCAGTCTACCCCCTGCCGCCCAAACCCTGACTACAGACGCATCAGACTATGCATGGGGGGGCTCACTTGACAGGGCAGTGCATTCAGGGCAAATGGAACCCGAGTCAGATGAACCTGCATATCATCCAAAAAGAAATGTTATCTGTACAGAATTCCCTGACAGCCTTCAAGGACCTCATCCTTCCAGGACAATTATTGGTAAAGACAGACAACACCACAGTTATGTGGTACATAAGCAAGCAGGGGGGAACCCACTCGTACCCTCTCTGCAGACTAGCCATGGCTCTGTGGAACACAGCCCTAAGCTACCAAGTGCACCTACAAACTCAGTTCCTGCCAGGCAGGCTAAATTCACTGGCAGATGACCTAAGCAGAAATCTCATGGACCCACACAAATGGAAACTGGAACCAAAAATATTCAACCTCTTGAGGAACAAATGGGGGGACTCCAGCGATAGACCTGTTTGCCTCACCCAAGAACTACAAATTGGGCAAATTCTGCACAAAAACTCCCCACAGTCAAGCTTGGAAAGTGGATGCCATGTCCTTCACCTGGGAAAGCCTCTCGGTTTATGCCTTTTCCCCCTCTTCCTTTCCTCTCAAAGGTTCTGCTAAAGAAAAAACAGGATAGACCAAGGATAATTCTTATTGCACCAGACTGGCCTCACCAGCACTGGTACCCCCTCTTGTGCAGCATGATACTGCTGGATCCATGGCACCTACCTCAGTCACCGTCCCTGCTGTCCCAGCAGGTGAGCCAGATTCTGCACCCTCAGCTTCAAACCCTGAACCTTGCAGCCTGGCTAATTCATTGAGCTCTCCAATAGCATCCCTCAGTAAGCAGGTGCTAGAGGACATTCTGGAAGCATTGAGACCTAGTACTAGAAAATCCTATGCTGAAAAGTGGAAAAGATACTGTTCCTGGAGCCAGACCCAGGGTATGGGCACTACAGTGCCCAGTTTACCTCATATTCTTCAGTATTTAACAGAAATGCTCCACAAGGGCATATCCTTCTCATCAATTAAAATTCATGCCTCTGCAATTTCAGCACATTATAATACTGCACCACTTCTCTTCTCTCACCCCCTGTTAAAGCAATTACTCAGAGAGTCTAAAAATTTAAGATCCCCCCAGACGAGCACCTACTCAAGCCTGGGACCTTAACTTTGTATTGGAAAAGCTCACTCTCCCTCCATTTGAACCAGCTGCAACTGCAGAGTTGAAATTCCTTTCTTGGAAAACAGCCTTCCTTTTAGCCTTCACTTCAGCAAAGAGTGTCTGAATTACATGCCCTCATGGCAGTAGAGCCCTTCATTATCTTCCATGCAGACAGGGTTTCCCTCAGGACCAATCCTTCCTTTATGCTCAAGATGGTGTCTAGTGTGGCCTTAAATCAGTCAATTCATTTGCCTACCTTTTTTCCTAATCCACAAAACAAAGGAGAATGAATTCTGCACTCTGGATGTGCACAGACAACTTAGATTTTATTTGGACAGGACTAAGCCTCTCAGAAAATAACAGCTGCTAGTTGGCTTTGCTGTAGGGGCAGAGGGAAAGGCCATTTCAAAGCTAACCATTTCTAAATGGATAGCCCATTGCATTAATTTCTGCTATAAGCACCATGAAAAACCTACCCCACAGGGGATAAGATCACATTCCACCATGGCTGCATCTACCTCTACAGCCTTTCTCAGAGGGGTCCCTACAAGGGACATCCTAGAAGATGCTACCTGGAGCTCTGTTCATACCTTCACCAAGCATTACCACATGCCTGTTTTTTCTAAATCCAGAGCTGGTTTTGCCACTGCAATATTTCAGGGCTTACTAGCTGGTCCTAATGCTCTCCAACTTCCTCCTCCCTTACTTAGCTTTGGGAATCTACCCAAATGTAATGACTGCAACAGTGAAACACGAAGAACATAGTACAGTTGTGTGCACTTACCATAAATGTAGATGTTCGAGTGTATTCACTGTTGCAGCCCTTTTTACCCTCCCTCCAGCTCCCGGACTTCTTTTGGCTCTACCTTTCCTTCTTGTTTGGTGTATTTGAGCTTTCTGGTGTATTTGCTTTTTGTTGGAGGTGTAACATAACATATAATTGCTTCCCATTATGGGGGCACCTGATATCTGGGGCAAGAAAAACTGATGTAATGGCATTGGCTGCATGTTTTATACCCTTGATGACCTGACGTCATGGAAGGAGGGACAGCATCCGATGCAGGAATCCAAGACTCTGGTATTCAGGCCGGCTGAGGGCTACCTGCAGGCAGATAACCCAAATGTAATGACTGCAACAGTGAATACACTTGAACATCTACATTTATGGTAAGTGTACACAACTGCACTTTCTACCTACATAGAACCAAGGAACTTAGAAAATCAGACCAATTGTTCGTATCCTTTTCTGAAACTAGGATAGGTCTGCCAGACTCCAAGGTAACTATCCAATTGGATTTCCAACTGTATCTCTTTTATCTACTCTTCAATGGAAAAGAACTTCCATTTAAAATTAAATATTATAGAATTAACTGGTTCATTTCAAAGTAATTCTTTGTAAGCAGATACCTATAACATAAATCCTTTCTTTCACATATAGTAATGTCTACATCCCACTGCAATGATTCAGGACTTCATTTTCAACTGTTTGCTAGCATGTCTAAAAGCAGTTATAAAAATGTTGTAATAGGCTGTTCCACAGAAAAAAAAGTCAATTACTCTTACACTAGAGAATGAATAAATTATATAGTCCATTGTCCATTCCTAGGTGCATTTTAAAGACGAACTGTTGTCCTACTATTTCCTTGTACCATAATGTAACACTATCACTGCACTGCAGGCCAGCATTTGCAATTGGTAAATGTTTGTTATACTGTTTTCTGATTATGGAAGCTGTACGCAAGAAGAGGAAACTGATGACATTAAACAAGTAGCTGGATATTTTGTACACTTGTATATACTCACAAATGTCGCAGTTTTAGTTTTGTAAAAGTGTAAAGTGTATGGAATACAGTAAGTCATCCTTCCTATCTTCTGTTAAGAAAGAGTAATTGCTTGCTCAAGAGATTCCCCCTGTGAAAATTTAAATCTTTAAATATTAAAGATCATTTATGCTTTATTTGTAGGAAATTGTGTTGTAGTAAGGCCATCAGAAACTGCTTCAAATACTGCTGAATTGCTGCAAAACCTTCTTCCTAAATATTTAGATAATGTAAGTATTGCACATTTGTATTAACAGTTGAATGTAAATCTTAGCAGTCCACACTTTTTTTTTTTTTTTAGAAATTACCTTCATAGCAGTCAAGACTTGTTTCTTGAAATTACCTGAGTGGTTCAGAGGACTGCATAACATTATTACTCCTACTATTTTCAAAATCAAAAGAAGGTGCTAGTATTTAATTTTTAACATGGTATCCTGTATAAATATTTGATGTTTATTAAAGTACTGCCCTAGCTGATGTGGTGGATTTTGCTTTGTAAATGTTGCGTATTTGCATAAATATATATATGTATGTATATATACGTATAAATGTGTGTGTGTGTGTGTGTGTATATATATATATATATATATATATATATATATATGCATGTATAAAATGTATGTGTGTGTGTGTGTGTGTGTGTATATATATATATATATATACATGTATAAAATGTATGTGTGTGTGTGTGTGTATATATATATATATATATATATATATATATGTGTGTGTGATATATATATATAAAACGTATGTGCATATATATATATATATATGTGTGTGTGTGTGTGTATATATATATATATATATATATATATATAGTATGTATATGTGTGTGTATATATAGATATAGATATATAGATATATATATATATATATATATATATACACACACACACACACACACACACACACACACACACGTATACCTCCCCCGTTAACTCATTATTAAATACATGTAGAAATGTCATCATACTGTGTTTGATGTGAGCATGTCTTATACAGGCTTTTTCTGTATGTTGTATATAAAGCCACATTGGTGAGTATGCTTAAACCAGTAACACTACAAGACTTGCTTTTGTTAAAGACTTTTGATAGTGTACTGCTTGTGTATGCATGGATTTGTGTTCCCATTATGTTCTTCAGGAAGCATCTAGCTGTCCAGTAAAATTTCTCAATGTTGGGCAGTTTAAATGTGATTAGTTAAATTGCTTTTGTATTGGTTTGTTTGTGTCTTTCGGCTTTTCCCAGTTAGGGGTTGCCACAGCGGAACTCCAGTCCGCTAATGATTGGTAGTTGATTTTTACGTGCTGAGTTACCAGCCCTGACGCACAACCTTCAACGAAGGTACGCCCATTCATGCACGTCTCCACGCAGAAGACGCTCTAGCTGAGAATCGAACCGGACAGCGTCTTACTGTGAAGCGACAATGCTACCGCAGCACCACCACCGTGGATCAGTTATAAAACTAAACATGTAAAATAGATTGCATTTTTTTTCAGTTTATTTTTTTATTGTCCTCTACCACTGGCCATTCACTGGGTTGCAGTGCTCAATCCTTTTTCTCCAAAATCATGACAAAGAAGAGAAAGGGGCAGCCTTTGTTGTTCTGTCTTTGAAAGTACTGAGTTTTTTTCAGTGAGTGTCTTCTAACTGTACCATACTTGTATTATACAATGACATTAGTGTGGTTCATGAACTCATGCTTTCACTCCTGTACTATTCATTGTGGATGGTGTAAGTAGGGTCCCCATCTTTGTCATCTTGGCTACATCCCAAGGCCTCCATTGGTAACTGTTATCCAGGCAGGAAGAAACCATCTCCTTCTCCTGAGAAAAGAAAAGCTGGTGAGAACCTGTCACTCTTTTTCTCCTCTTCCCCTCTAGCACTTTTCCATCTGACTTGCCAACTTGATCCAGGCCACCAGCATATCACAGAAATATTCTCCCTTTGAATCTTTGGTGCACTAAAATGTATATTCTCCTGTTTTATGTTTTCTTTTTATCAGATTTATTGTGGCAAGAACGGTTAAGTTCAGACTTGATAAAATAGTCCCCCTTGGAAGATCTGCACATATTTTAAATATAACAATACTTAAATAAGTCATGTGTAGTTTTTGTTTTTAAGAATGCTTAGGGTAACCTCACATGGATGTAGCCTAATCTAAGGTTTCTTTTGTTTTAGGAATGTTATCATGTGATTTATGGTGGCCATAAAGATGCCCAGAATGATCTTTCAGACCTGCTGCAACATAAATTTGATCATGTTTTCTATACAGGTACATGAGCTATCATACAAGCTTTTCTTGATCTTTGTACTTTTGCAAGTGACTGTTGTGTATTTTTAAGTATTCACTTAAGGTGATCTTTTTACACCTTGTTAACAAGTTTGGTAATTTAATTGGATACAGTGCAGTCACTTTTATATCAGATTATGCATCTTGTAAAATTTAGTTTGGCCATATATGTTACTGGCATCTAATGGCACTAATGATGTTCTTTGTGTTTCACTGTTGCAGTCATCACATTTGGGTTATCCCTGCCAGGGTAGCCCTTGGCCGGCCCAAATACCAGAGGCTTAGTATTTCTGCGTCGGTTGCTGTTGCTTGACTGATATCAGGTCGTCAGTAGTATAAAGTAAGGCAGCCAACACCATTACAGCAGTCTTTCTTGCCATGGAGCCTGAAGCAGAAGCAGTTCACGTGAGTGCCGGTCAATCACTACCTGAGTTTTTATCTCCGAATTGAAGTTGAGGTCTTCAAAAGCTAAGCACCCCGGAGGGGATCCTTTTTTCTTGCACCAACTGATGTCAGAAAAAGTTAACAATTGTCTCACCTATGGAAAGCAAATACCACAACAAGACTTCCACTCTTACTGCGTCACTTGTTTAGGCCCAGACCACGATGTCCCCCGTTGTCACTTCTGTGCTTTGTTCAACACCAGAACTGTCCGTCGTTGGGCCCTTATTGTAGCCAGATACTTTCGTTTACAGTCTTCAAATTCCAATATGGCTTCGGTAAGCCATCCGACAACAGATCTTCCAAAAAAAGCATAAGGATAAAGACAGAGACAGACCGCACAGGTCTAAACCTACCGACGACGCTTCTGTTAAGCTAGTAGACAGTCTTCCGGTAGTCAGTGAGGCACTTTTGCAGCCCTTTATGCCTGCTTCTGTTGATTTGCAGGCTGCTACCGAGACCCTTTTGGAGTCTGGTATGCCGCAAAACTCTTCTTTGACTAAGGATCCTGTGGTCGTCTGTATCTTGGATGGATCTGGAGCCTCTGAGCAGGCACTGGCTTCTGAGGAAGTCATTCACACTACTGAATCTCGACACAAACCGATGTCTTCTTTCACGACTGCCATTCTTTCAAAAACAACCAAATTTCTTAGGCCCAGGGTTTGAACCACACCCAAGAAACCGATGACCCTCTCTCAGGCGCCTACTACCTTGCCTCCGTCTCAAATTCTTAAAATGGTGGAAGACCTTATCATGCTGATCAGGGGAAGCCAAGCTACCCCTCAAAAAGGAAGAGAGAACTGTCCCCTGTAGTTTTATCTGAAAAATAGTCAGATTAATCTGATGCATCTGTCTATGAAGACGTGCAACCCCTCTCCACTTATGAGGATTTGGATGCAGAGGACTGCATTCCTTCAGCCTCTCCCCCAGAGGATTTTTCCTTTGGGAAACCCTGCATACTTTGAGAGCATTTCCAGTGGGAAAGTCAGGACTACCTTCAGTCTAAAAAGAGACTCGGGGAATTCTTAAATCTTCCGCAACACCAGACCCTTGGCCATCCCCCCAGTCCTTGATGGTTGTAGATGATGTTTTCCTTGAATCCAGTTGGACTCGTGTTGCCCTACCTCCTGCTCTCAGAAACCTGATGGGTACTATAGAGTCCCTGACTCACACAAATATATTTTTAAAAATCCAACAGCTGACCCTGAGGTCATTTCTCAAGGGCCAAAAGAAATTAGAGCAACCTCTGCTAAGAATCCCACACCCTCAGACAGGGATTCCCGAGCATTGGACAGATGGGGTAAAAAAGTATACACCTCAGCTACTCTTGCTGTCAGGGCACTAAATTGTCAGTTCCATATGCTGAAATTTCAGCAACATACCCTGGAAATCCTTAAACAAAAAATGTCTTCCCTTCCTGTTTGGGCAGAATCTAAAGATTTACAAGAATGAATGCATTCTGCAAGCCAGGTAACTAAACACACTTTGCACTGTGGTTTTGATGCCCTATAAGCTTCTTGCAGGGCAGCAGTCACTGGATCTGTCATTAGAAGATGTGCGTGGCTTAAGGAACAACCCCTGCCAGACCATGTCAAATCTAAATTGTTGGATGTCCCCTTGCACAAAGATAACTTATTTGGTACTAAGGCAGAAGAGGTATTAAATAAGATGGAAGAAAAAGCTAAATCTATGCAAACGTTTAAGGATTTCTTACAAGTCCAGCCCCCTAGGTTAAGGAGGGTTGTCCCTTCAAGCACTGGTCCTTTCCTGCTCTGAGTAAACCAGCCCAGCCTAGGCCCTGTGGAAACAGACCACCCAGACAGCAGCCCCAGGGAATGCAGAGATCTAAGCAGTAGACTTCCTCCACTTCAAAACCTGGGAGTTCTAAGCCTCCCCTTTATAGTAAGAACTCTCAATGACTCACCTCCTCCTATTCCCCCCCCCTTATAGTAAGAACTCTCAATGACTCACCTCCTCCTACTCCCCCTCTGCCCACCTTCACTTACCCCTAGGAGGAAAACTCCCATTTCACTCAAGCACCTGGGCCACCATAACCAAGGACCAATGAGTTCTGAACATTGTGTCTCAGGGATACAAATTCTCCTTCCATACCCTTCCAACCCCAAAATGGTTCCCAGATCTACCACCAAATCACTGGGCAGAGGCTCAAAAGCAAATCCTTTTCCTTCTCTCTATGAGAGCAGTAGAGCACATTCCTGCAGAACAGATAGCCCAAGGCTTCTACTCCAGACTTTTTCTGGTGCCCCAAAAAGAGGGCACCTGGCACCCCATCCTCAATCTGTCAATTCTAAACACCTTCCTGGTGATCCCAGAATTCAAAATGCTCACCCTCCAGCAGCTGCTACCCATGCTCTCCAAGGACGCTTGGCTAGCCACCCTTGATCTCCACATTCCTATCAGGGAATCATGCAGGAAATATCTCCACTTCAGGGCAGGGTCTCAACACTTCTCTGCGCTTCCCTTTGGCTTATCTACTGCTCCCAGAGTTTTCACAAAATGTCTGGCCCCGGCCATTGCATTTTGCAGACAAAGAAATGTTCAAATTTACCCATACTTAGAATGCCTTATTCAGGCAGACAGCCAGGAAAAGCTGTTCAAGCACCTGGCCTTTGTAAAGACACTACTAACCTCCCTAGGATTCACAATCAATGAAAACAAATCCAAACAGGTGCCCACCCAAAGGATAATCTTCCTGGGAGCAAGTCTGGACACAGCATCCTACATGGCATTCCTTACAGCAGAGAAACACATTTTCCTGACAACTTCTCTCAACAAGCCACCAGGCCCCATCTGTCTGCAAGGAAGATCCTGCAAGCTCTGGGGTTCATGGCATCTTACATACTACTTATTCTATGTGCCAAACTGCACATGAGGAAACTTCACTGGTACCTAAAGAGCCTTTGGTGTCAACACTCTCAAGATCTGGAAACTATTCTGCCTATAATTCCTTGCCTCAGAAAGGAATTTCTTTGGTGAGCAACAGCATGCTTCCACAACAAAGGTCTGCCCTTCTCCCCCACCCCTGCCACCCAGACCCCCTCACTACAGACGCATCAGACTACTCTTGGGGTGCACACCTGGATGGCAGGTGCATACAGGGCCAATGGAGCCCTCAGGAAAGCCCCCTCTGCACATCAGTCATAAAGAGATGATGGCTGTGCAGCATGCCTTTACAACTTTCAAATCCCTTCTCTCTCCAGGGGTTCTCCTGATCAAACCAGACAACACCACTGTGATGTGGTACATCAAAAAGCACTGAGGGACTCACTCCTACCCCCTATGCAGGCTGGCCATGACCCTTTGGCTCACAGCCTCTTCCATGCAACTACACATATTAACACAATTCCTACCAGGCTCTCTCAACTCTCTGGCAGACCAATTAAGCAGAAACCTTCTGGACCCACACGAGTGGCAACTCAACAGAAGTACCTTCACCCTAATAACTCAGAAATGGGGAACCCCAAAGGTTGACCTCTCTGCCTCCCACACCAACCATCAGCTCAGAAAATTCTGCACCAGGGAGCATCATTGCATGGCTTGGAAAGTGGATGCTGTGTCCTTCCATCTATCGGTCTATGCCTTTCCTCCCTTACCTCTCATCCCAAGGATACTCTTCAAAATAAGGGAGGAAAAACTAAGGACCATTCTTATAGCTCCGGACTGACCCTGATAACACTGGTAGCCCTTGCTGCGCAGCCTGTCACCACTGCCTCCATGGCATCATCCTCAGATTCCAAATCTCCTGACCCAGAGGGAAGGGGAATTCATGCATGCAAAATTGCAAACGCTCAATTGTCAGCTTGACTTATTCCCTAACCCCGAACCAATATGCCTTTCTAAGTTAACAGGTACTGGATGTTATCCATGAGGCCAGATGACCTAGCACCAGAAAGTCTTATGCAGATAAATGGATGAGGTTCTGCACATGGATTCAGCCTAAGGGAGCCAGTACAGCACAGCCCTACATCCCTCTCTCATCATGGATTACTTAGCTGACCTACTACACAGTGGTCTCTCTCTTTCTCCTCTATTAAAATTCATGCCTCTGTTATTTCTGTTCATTTTCCCACTGAACAGCCCCTTTTCCTCACACCCTTTGATCAAACAGTTCCTCAGAGGGGCTAGCAACTTGAGGCCCCTCAGAAGGACATCAACTCCAGCTTGGGACCTTAACTTTGTCTTGGAAAAACTCACCCTGCCCCCTTTCTAACCAACTTCTTCTGCAGAGCTAAAATTTATGTAGTGGAAAACAGCTTTCCTTCTGGCCATCACTGCAGCCAAAATAGTGTGTGAGCTGCAAGCATTCATGGCTGTGAACCCTTCATCATCTTCCATGCAGACAGGCTATCCCTCAGATCTAACCCGTCCTTCATGCCCAAGGTGGTGTCCAGTATGGCTCTTAACCAATTCATTCATTTGCCCACCTTTGTTCCTAATCCCCAGAATAAGGGGAAAGGATTATTCACTCTCTCTCTCTCTAAATGTGCACAGACAGCTCAGATTCTATCTGGACAGGACTAAATCCTTCAGAAAGTCTGACCAATTGCTGGTTAGCTTTGCTATAGGAGCAGAAGGCAAAGCTATCTTCAAGCAAACCATTTGCAAATGGATTATACACTGCTTCCATTTCTGCTACAAACAGCATGGAGAAACTCCCCCCCCTCCAAGGGGGTCAGGACACACTCCATCAGAGCAGCCTCCACCTCTGCAGCTTTCCTAAGAGGAGTCCCCACCAGGGGCATCCTTGAGGCTGCCACCTGGACATCTGCTCGCACTTTTACCAAGTATTACCACCTGCCTTTCTTCTCCAAATCCAGGGCAGGGTTTGCCTCTGCCGTCTTGCAGGGCATCCTAGCCAGCCCCATCTCAGCTTTGGGAATCTACCCAAATGTGATGACTGCAACAGTGAAGCACGAAGAACATAGTACAGTTGTGTACACTTACCATAAATGTAAATGTTCAAGTGTATTCATGTTGCAGTCCTGGTTTCCCTCCCTCCCTCCAGCCCCCTTTATTCTCTTTCTTTCCTTACAAGGGACATATTGGTATTTATTTTCTACTGGTGTGGTTCTTCCACCAGAACCTGGCCTCCTACTTTGGTGCTTCTGACAGGTTAGGGCAAGAAAAACTGATGTAATGGCGTCAGCTGCCTTACTTTATACTACTGATGACCTGATGTCAGTCCTCAAGCGACAGCAACCGACGCAGAAATACTAAGCCTCTGACATTCGGGCCGGCCGAGGGCTACCCTGGCAGGGATAACCCAAATGTGATGACTGCAACAGTGAATACACTTGAACATCTACATTTATGGTAAGTGTACACAACTGTACTTTTGTGTTACCAGGTACTAATTAAGTATAGATGAATTTAAACAGGGTAATGGTAGAAGACGCATTCAGAAATTTGCAGGCCATGCGAGAAACTGGATTCAAATGAGTGAACCATCTTTAGAGAATGATAAAAGAACAGCTAGTTTTATACACGGCATACATTATACTATACTAAAATGATATTAAAAGTATCTAAATATTTTTATTTACAGAAGAATTGAGATAATAGGAGTTTTTTCTGAAACCACAGGGAAGTTACCCCCAAAACAAAAAAAAAAGTAGTAGTGTGTACAATATTTGCACTTTAATTAAAAGGATTGTGCCGTTGTAGGTTTTGCTGGCTTGCCTTAATCAGTACAGTATGCTTATGAAGGACCAACACTACAAGATTTTGTAGGTGAGTTAGAAGAGCTACATGTCTATTTCAAGCAGTGTTTTAACTTGTTCTTGAAACCAACAAATAAAGTATTAACATAAGCTGATATACCTGTGTTGTCTAGGATCTTGCACATTCTGCATTCTACTAGCATACATGTTAGGGTTACTCAAATATAAAAATATGCAGCTTTAAGGAGAAACCCTGCCTGATGGTCCCTCAGTTGATTCTCCTTACTCTGTTCTGCCCTTAATGTTTGTGTCTCAGTTAGGTACTTGTCCAGGGCTAAAGCTTAAAACAGTTTGATCCTCTTCATAATAGATCTCTGCTTCTAAGTTATACAGGTATTTGCGTACAGATATCACCTTTGGTGTCTCCGCCCTCACCAGCTAGAGTCAAATAAATCAGTCCCTCTGCCTGATGCTTACTACAACCAAGTGTTCTAAATTCTCAAAAAGTACTCCTTGAAATTATAGGAGTCATTTCAGTTCCTGATTTCCGCGGTGGTGCAGCGGTAGCATTGTTGCCTTACAACAAGAGGTTCTCCCATTCGATTCTCGGCTGGAGTGCGGGGACTGCCTTCTGTGTGGAGTCTGCATGTCCTCCCCACGGCTGGGTGGGCATTCGAAAGACATGCATAAATGGGCGTGTCTTCGTTGAAGGTTGAACGTCGAGCTGGCACCTCGGCGTTCGTGAAAATCTACTGCCAGTCATTAACAGACCGGAGTTCCGCTGTGGCGACCCCTAACTGGGAAAAGCTGAAAGACAATAACATTTCAGTTCCTTTTGCCATTCTGAAGGGGATAGTCACTTTTTTTTATTTTCTGTTGGTCTCTTATTCAGCCTGCTCAGAAACTGAAGTAATCGATATTTTTATAATGATAGTTTCTAGCCTGTGTGGCAAAACACATATTATAGGGATGCTGCTTAGTTTAAGCAGCTGTTACCAATCCCTTGTTTCATTATGCATTTTTACTTTAAGGCTTTGCCATCTTCATTTTAGTGTGCATTTGCAGTTTTCTTCTTTTATAGCTCTATCCCTGTATCAACAAGAATTGTAGAAAACATGTATTTTGTGTTTATATGTGCACAGAGTAAAATAATCAGATTTTATAATGAGATTTAAAATGATTTAATATATAATGAATTATATGAATGATTACCAAAAAGAAACATCACTGGATAATTCATACAGCAGTATAGTTTATCTAGTTAATGGTAATATAACCCTAACTTTCAGCATTAAAGTGAGTCTGTTTATTTCAAGGAAAGAAAAAAATTTAAGAACTTGGCCTTGATAAACAACTGACCACTATTTTCTCCTTATTCAGCCTTATACATCTGTATGTTAGTCTCCTATGATTAAAATATTGGGTAGAACGTTGGCTTGTCTTATGAAATTTGTAGTTGAGGCTGGGTGGTGTTTTGGTAGAGTGCTTTTAATGTTGCTGGGGATTATTTTTGTGTGACTAATGTGTAGGAGGTCTTTGGGGTTTAGTAAGTTTGGTTTTGAAGTACTTCAGCATATGTTGGGCTGTGTTGGGTCAGTACTGTCTGTGGTGGGTATAATACTTACAGTTTCGACAACCTGATTATTATCCTGAGTGCATTTTTTTTCCAAGAGTCTTGCCTCTAGTGATGGTGTGTAATTATATCTCACACATACTGTCTATTTCTCCAAGGATTAGATGGATGTCACTGGAACACAAGAGAATTCATACAATGTCTCAGGATGCCCATAACTACAAAGCTGCTGCCAGAGAAATCGGTAAAGTGCCCATCCATGGTGTCGGGTCTTTGTATGTGAATTACAAAGGGGTGGTACAGCAGGCTAACTAGGGTTCTGTAAGGGTAAAAACTACAACTAGGCATGTATTACTGAAATCATTAGGCACTGCTCCTCAGACCACAGAGAAGTTGATCTTTGTGCATCTGAGTACTGGGCAAATCTACATGAGAAGTTTATAGGTTTCTAAATTGCCTCTGTGTATACAAAGCAATGCTAAATGCCACTGCACAACTAGCAATGGAATTTATATACTCAGAAGTGATAAAACCAACTAAAAAGCCCCCTGACCAATTAAATGATCTCACTTTAGGCCTATCTCTGTGTTTCCCAACTTGGACAGACTGGACTACCTTTGTACTGGTGCTAGAATTGCAGTCCTGTTCTCTTGATGTAAAAACACTCTTTAGTTAACCAAAAGTAAATGGGTACCAGAGACAAATCTAACTACTGTCTCAAAGTAATTATAAGGTGATTGAAAGGCAGACAAGCCAGTAATGTGGAGCACACACTTTAAGGCAGTTTCAAAGCACACTAACAATCTAAGGGGAAGGCCTTCCCAGTTTCATCTGTCAGTACCCAGTAAGATGAGCAGAGGAGATAAGACTGGGAGGAGCTTCTAGAGGCAGGTAGCTCAAAAGCCTCCAAATTTAAAATCACAACAGGAAAGGGGTAGGGTGGGCGAAAAAATTCAGAACAAAGTAAAATGCAATAAAATTAGAGCCCACTCAGATCTGATTTAAACACCTAGGCACAGCACACAAACCGCTTTTTTTTAAAAAAACACTGCAACTATAAAAATCTCTTCAGTTAGTAGCTTTAACTTCATGTTCAGAACAAGCATGAATAGGAAACACACACAGCTGATTTAAATAAGTGCAGCATTTTAAATGTACCAAATAACTGCAAAGGGTGTAAAAGTGGAAAAAACACCACAAATAAAGAAATAAATATCCACTTCTGGAGCCGATATACTACAACCCAAACTGAGATTTATTGATAAAATTCACACAGGAAAATTAACATCCACAGTAGCCAAGCACTTTCGTCAAATGACTTCTTCAGAACACAGTTACATAGTCTCATCTCATTTTATACTTGTTGGTAAGTCTAATTAGTCAATAATTAACATTTAAAAAGGCAATGTCTAAAATAATCATGAATATATACAAAAAACTGTGAAAAACACCAGTAATTCTGGAATCAAACAGATATAATAGTAGTTAAAAAACTAGATACTGTGTGAATATTAAAACTAACATGTCACAGTTTTGTAGCCCTAAACCTAAGTTCAGGTTTGATACTGATTGCATCATTAATACCTGGAACCTCTGTGGCATTTAGCTTAAGTTTCCACCTAGCTTCTGCTCTTAATTTGTTAGTCCAATTCCCCCCCCCCCCTCTAAAATCCACATACATCCTATGTAGAAACATCCACAGTCTTTCCCAGGCCATGGTTTTAACATATGGTGAGACCTCAAGTGATGCTAAAAGGATTATCAAAAATAATTGGGTCATGTTGAAGGGAAATAGACTTATGGTCAGTTATTGGGTTTGAACCCTTATTTACTTACAGGGTTAATAGTAACTTGAAATGTATTTTGGAGAACAGACACCCAAAAAAGAACCATAAAAAGAGAGGGACTAGCAAATGTGGTGCTTGTGACTATTGTTATATTCTTGAAGCCCCCATGGTAAAATTAGGTCCATATGAAATTGAAGTATTTTTTCCCCAGGTTCATGTACAACAACTGGTGTGGTCTATTTAGCTTTATGCAAAGACTGTGGATGTTTCTACATAGGGAAGACGGAAAGGAGGTTAAATCGTAGGATTTATGAACATTGTTATAGCATTATAAAAAAAGATTAAAAAAATGCACTATTTAAACATATCAACATTAATCCTTCCCACTCCTTTAGGTTTGCTATTTTAGAAGTAGTTAATGTGGATTTTAGAGGGGGGATTGGACTAACAAATTATTAAGAGCAGAAGCTAGGTGGCCACTTAAGCTAAATGTCACAGAGGTTCCAGGTATTAATGATGCCATCAATATCAAATCTGAACTTAGGTTTAGGGCTACAAAACTGTGACATGTTAGTTTTAATATTCACACAGTATCTAGTTTAACTACTATTATATCTGTTTGATTCCAGAATTACTGGTGTTTTACACAGTTTTTTGTATATATTCATGATTATATATTCATGATTATTTTAGACATTGCCTTTTTAAATGTTAATTATTGACTAATTAGACTTATTACCAACAAGTATAAAATGAGATGAGACTATGTAATTGTGTTCTGAAGAAGTCATTTGACGAAAGCGCTTGACTACTGTGGGTGTTATTTTCCTTTGTGAATTTTATCAATAAATCTCAGATGTTCATCGTGTTATACTGCTGCAGTCATCACACTTGGGGTTATCCTGCCATCAGGCGGTCCCGCAGTCGGCCGAATCCCAAAGTCTTGGTCTGGCGTCTGTTGTCGTCACTTCTTCCCTGACGTCAGTGCGACAGGGGAATAAAAGAGGCAGCCAACGCCATTTTCTTCAGTCGTTCTTGCCGCGCGGTGCCCGAAGCAGAAGCATTTCGCAAGTGCCGGTCGGCTAACTCCTGAGATTTTCGAATCGAATTTCAGCCCGAAGTCTTCTCTAAAGCTAAGTACCCCGTTGGGGAAACTTTTCTTGCCTCAGACCGATGTCAAAGTTAATAATTGCATTTCTTGTGGGAAGCAAATACCTCATAAGGATTTTCATTCTTATTGTATTCATTGCCTAGGCCCAGACCACAACGTCTCTGGTTGTCGGTTTTGTGCTAGGTTCAACAAACGTACAATCAAGCATCGGGCGGATTTCGCCCGACATTATTTTGGCAGAAAATTTAACTATAGCATGAGCAACCGACATCAGCAATGACTAAAAAACACAAGGATAAGGACAGGCAACCAAGACCAGATACCGAGGCCGCAGCATGGCCTGCCACCGGTTCTCCGGTTTTCAGCAAGGTGCCTACGCAGCCCCTGACTACCGCTGATTTAGAAATTCTGATGGCCTCCCAGACCGAATCAGCTGGGCCTCAGGAGCCGGTTCCGTCTCACCCCTCGGATGCCAACCCTGACGGTGAACCGGAGATTTTGGACAGGCCTTCGGTTTCTGAAGGTGTCTTCAAACCGACAGCTATCTCTATTAAGTCTTATGCTAAACTTAAAGCCCCCTTAAAGGTTAGGAAACCAGGTCCACAGACCCCCCCCCCCACAGGCCCCTATGCCTAAAAAACAATTGCTTAATATGGCTGAGGATTTAATTACCCTTATCAGCGGTTCCCAACCCCCTCCTGACAAAAGGCCTAGACTGGAGGAAGATTATCCTTCCTCTGACCAAGCATCCATTTCCTCAGTTAACTCTGAGGACCAGGATTATTCCTTCCCTCCTTATGAAGACTCAGATGCTGAAGAGTCCATTCCCTCTGTCTCTCCCCCTGAAGACTACTCTTTTGGGGAAACTGTACACACCATGAGGGAACACTTCCACTGGGAAGGCCAAGATTACTCTGACTCTAAGAAAAGACTCTGTGAGTTTCTTCTTCTTCCACAGCATTGACCCCTTGCAATTCCTCCAGTTTTAGATATTTTGGATGATGTTTACTCCGATTCTAGTCTAAACTCAGACACCTTACCTCCTGCACCAGCTAAACCAGACAAATACTACCGAGTTCCCGATTCTCATAGGTTTCTATATAAAAGCCCTGTTGCAGACCCCGAAACCATTTCCCAGGGTCCCAAAGGGGTTAAGGCCTTTACTGCTAAGAATCCACTACCTTCTGAAAGAGATTCCAGAGCATTAGAAAGATGGGGGAAGAAAGTGTATACGTCTACCACTTTGGCCATGAGGGCCTTAAACCGCCATTTCCACATGCTAAAAGACCAGCAGTACTTGATTACACAGTTAAAGCAGAATATGATCCCTCAGACAGATCAACCTGATTTTAAAGAGATGCAGGATTTGCTGCATGCAGCAGAACAGATGGGAAAGCATACCTTACAGTGTGGTTTTGATTCATTGGAAGCCTCATGTAGAGCAGCTGTCACAGGATATGTAATTCGTAGACATGCTTGGCTAAAAGAGCAAGCCTTACCAGAACATGTCAAAGCAAAGTTATTGGATGCTCCATTGCAGAAAGATGTGTTATTTGGTGTCAAAGCAGAGGAAGTCTTAAAGAAAATGGAAGAAAAGGAAAAATCTATGCAGACAGTTACAGATTTTTTACAGGTGCAACCTCCTCATTTCAGCAGAAACTGGCCATCAAAAAACTGGTCCTTTCCTGCATCAGACAGACCCCAAAGGGGTAGGTACAGACGCCCAAGGGGCAGAGGCCAGCCACAAGGTTCTTTCAGGCCTAGACAATGGCATACAACAACTCAAAGAGGTGGAGACGAAAGATCTCACCCCTTCAGGAAACAAACACAATGACTTTCCTCTTCGCCTGCCAAGCAAAATTGCCCTGGCAGCACCTTTGGGAGGAAGGCTGGCTCTATTTCCACAAAATTGGCGCATCATAACAAAGGACAAATGGGTTCTGGATATTATTACCTGGGGCTACAGATTTCATTTTCACACTTTACCACGGATGAGAGGCATGCCAAATCTGCCTCCAAACCAATGGGCAGAGGCTCAAATGCAAATTTCAGCTCTCATGGATATGAAAGCAATTCAAAAGGTACCTACAAAGGAGCAAAGTCAAGGTTTTTACTCAAGACTATTTCTAGTACCAAGAAAGGACAAAGCCTGGAGACCCATTTTAGCCCTCTCAATTCTAAACGCATACCTGGAGGTACCCAAATTCAAAATGCTCACACTACAGCAGCTTCTTCCCATGCTGGGCAAGGAGTCTTGGCTGGTAACGTTGGACCTCAAAGAGGCATACCTGCATGTCCCTATCAGACAAGATTGCAGAAGATACCTCAGATTTTTGGCAGGTACAACGCATTATCAATTCTCTGCATTGCCCTTTGGCTTATCTACTGCACCCAGAGTATTTACAAAATGCCTGGCATCAGTAATTGCATACTGCAGACAATGAGGAATACAAATTTATCCATATCTGGACGACTGCCTGATCCAAGCGGACAGCAAGGACATTCTATCACAGCATCTGGCATTTGTAACAAAGCTGCTAAGTTGCCTAGGGTACACAGTAAACAAAAAGAAGTCAAAGCTAATACCCTCACAAGACATAATATTCCTGGGTGCCAGCTTAAATACAACAGCCCAGATGGCTTATCTCACACCAGACAAACAAAAACAGCTGACTCAATACTTCAAAAAGATGGCAACCTTTACCCAGCTCACTGCAAGGAAAATCCTGCAGGCATTGGGGTTCATGGCATCCTGCATTCAACTAGTTCCACATGCAAAGCTGCATATGAGGAAATTACAATGGTACCTGAAAAGTGTATGGTCTCAGCACAGGCACAGCCTCGAAACAAGTATACCTCTCATTCCCTGTCTTCAAAAAGAGTTCCTATGGTGGGATCAAGCATGTCAAATAAACAAGGGTCTTCCTTTTGTCTTACCTCCAGCAAACCAAACTATGACAACAGATTCTTCAGACTACGCCTGGGGAGCACACATGGCAGGACAGTGCATACAGGTAAAATGGTCTGCAAAACAAATGCATCTACACATCAACCAAAAGGAGATGCTAGCTGTGCAAAATGCACTGACAGCCTTCAAGGACCTCTTGCATCCAGGACAACTACTAATAAGGACAGACAACACCACAGTTATGTGGTACATAAACAAACAGGGAGGAACACACTCCTACCCTTTATGCAGACAGGCAATGACCTTGTAGAACACAGCATTGACTTACCAAGTACAACTGCAAGCACAATTCCTGCCAGGAAAGGAAAACATATTGGCAGACGAATTAAGCAGAAATATGGCAGATCCTCATGAGTGGAGACTACACCCACAAGTATTTTCAATGATAACTCAAAGGTGGGGACGCCCAGACATAGATCTATTTCCCTCCCCCAACAATTGCCAACTACAAAAATTTTGCACAAGGACTTATCATTCCCTAGCCTGGAAAGTGGACGCCCTATCATTCAGTTGGACAGCATTAACAGTCTATGCCTTCTCACCACTACTTCTATTGACCAAGGTATTACTGAAAGTCAGATCAGAGAGACCACAAATGATCCTCATTGCTCCGGACTGGCCACGTCAGCACTGGTACCCATTACTAAGGAACTTGACTCACAGCCCTCCATGGATCTTACCTCACTTCCCACTTCTGTTGACTCAGCAAAACTCTCAGATCCTTCACAGTCAGCTCAGGTCTTTAAATTTAGCTGCATAGAGAATACCTTGAATTATCAATCAACACTTCTCTCAAAGGACATCCTGAATGTCATTTTGGAGGCCAAGAGGCCCAGCACCAGAAAAACTTACTCAGACAAATGGAAAGGATTTTGTGCATGGAACCAGGCTAAAGGCCAAAATCCTGGGATACCAAACATTCCTCAAATACTGCAATACTTAACTGAGATGCTACACAAAGGCCTTTCTTTCTCATCCATTAAGATCCATGCTTCAGCCATTTCAGCTCAATATAATACGGATCCTCCCATATTCTGATACCCTTTACTAAGGCAGTTTCTCAGAGGGGCTAAGAATATAAGACCCCCCAGAAAACCCCCAGTGCCAGCTTGGGACCTCAACTTCGTTTTAGAAAAATGAACACTGCCTCCTTTCGAACCAGCCTTCTCAGCAGAACTACAATACTTGTCATGGAAAACAGCTCTGTTGCTGGCTATCACCTCAGCATGCAGGGTCTCAGAACTACAGGCACTCGTGGCAGAGGAACCTTTCATCATTTTCCATCAGGACAGAGTCTCTTTACGAACTAACCCTACCTTTATGCCAAAGGTAGTATCCAGTGTGGCTTTGAATCAGACCATTCATTTACCCACCTTTTATCCAAACCCCCAGAATAAAGGAGAAAAACTCCTTCACTCTTTGGACATTCACAGACAGCTACGTTACTATTTGGATAAGACAAAGACCTTCAGAAAAACTGACCAACTCTTTGTATCCTATGCTGCAGGTTCACGAGGAAATGCTATTTCAAAACAGACCATCTCCAAATGGATAGCACATTGTATCCGCTTTTTCTACTCGCACCATGGGAAAGCAGTGCCTGTTAATATTAGGTCCCATTCTACCAGGGCTACAGCAACCTCAGCAGCCTTTCTCAGGGGGGTTCCAAACAAGGACATTCTGGAGGCAGCTACTTGGAGTTCAGTGCACACCTTTACCAAGCACTACCACCTTCCATTGTACTCAAAAACCAGAGCTGGTTTTGCCACTGCAGTTCTGCAGGGCATCCTAGCCTCGCCTAACCCAGTTTAGTACCAGCCACCCCATCCATAGCTTTGGGATTCAACCCAAGTGAGATGACTGCAGCAGTATAACACGATGAACATAGTACAGTTTTGTACCTACCATAAATGTAGATGTTCGAGTGGATATACTGCTGCAGTCCAGGTTACCCTCCCACCATCCCCTCTACATACCAGGGTGTTAGTTATAACTCCATGTACATCAATCAATTGGATGCATGTCTATATGGTGTATTTGCTAACAGCTAGTACTATTGTTTATCTACTAAGGTATTTTTCAATAGTTATTTGTATTGCTTTCCTAGTTGGGGGCACCTGACATCTGGGGCAAGAAAAACTGAAGAAAATGGCGTCGGCTGCCTCTTTTATACCCCTGTCGCACTGACGTCAGGGAAGAAGCGACGACAACGACTCCAGACCACGACTTTGGGATTCGGCCGACTGCGGGACCACCTGACGGCAGGATAACCCCAAGTGTGATGACTGCAACAGTATATACACTCTAACATCTCCATTTATGGTAGGTACAAAACTGTACTTTTGGGTTGTAGTATATCGGCTCCAGAAGTGGATATTTATTTCTTCATTTGTAGCACTTTAAATGTAGTTTACACGTACTTCCCTGGATGTAAAATGTAGTCCAGATGCTTTGTTTTCAAGCTTCCTACAGTCCCAACTACTGATTAATAATATCTGATTGGAAAAGTACATCTCCAAATCTGCATCTTTAAACTGATATGAAGAGGAAAGGGTGTTATGGAAGTTAAAGGAAGGGATAAAATCTCAGAAACTAAACAGAGAGAGAAGGAAAACAAGTGCAGTGCATGGCAGAAAGATGAAAAAGTGTTTCTGTGCATGACTGTATACTGTTGGTGTGCAGTGCATCGAATCTTGGAAGGAAGTTGGGGGTAGCAAGCAGTAATGTAGGAGGGAATTATGGACTTTATCACAGAAACATTAAATGTAACAAGCAGGATGGGACACTGAGGCACAAGACTGCAGGTTAATAATTACACTCAGCAGATATATCAAAGGGTAAGAAGAATAAAAGACTTTGCAGTGGAAAGGGAGATAAGGGTGCCATGTTGGGAAGAAGCTAGGTAAGAGAAGAGACTGAGAGAGAGAGAGACCAGAGGATAGAGAGGGAGAAAGCAGAGATGGTAACTGGTCATCTTACAGGAGTATAAGGAAAAGGTACCAGATGAGTTGCCTTCCAGGTTGGGTCTATATTATCTTATCGAAAACTGAATTTGCCGAACTGCATCTACATCGAAAATGCAGTCCGCGAATTCGCTCTTGTGGGCGGCTGTGCCCCCACTGCTAATTATTTATACCAACTCCGAGATTGCACTACAGTGAGGAAAGGGCAAATTTCCTGATCCTCACTGTACTGCGATTTCACTATTATCAGTTCGTTGAACTGCATTTCTGATGTAGGTACAGTTCATCTAATTCATTTTTCGAGTACATAATATAGACCACTCCAGGTTTCTAAACATTGTGCTGATAACCCTGTGGACAGTTTCAACAGATCACACACAGATGCAGAGGAGGAAGAGCCTAAAAAGTCTAAATGGGTAGAAGTTGTCATTTGGGGTTTATTGCCAACAAATGTGAAGTACCACACTTAGGCCACAATGACCCTTGTTTGAAATCTCACGTGGAGTGTACAGCTGATGAAAATGAAGCAGTGAAAGGATCCAAGCGATGTAAGATAGCTGGATTGAATCACCAGGAGCAAAATATAGGGAAATGTGATCTGCAAACAGTGTGTTGGTGTATCATTAGGGTAATAGACTACTGAAGCAAAGTAGTAATCCTTTTGGTTTACTCAGCCCTGATAAGGCTACCATTATGAGTGAGCCATGCAGTTCAGGAGGTCATTTAATGACAAGAACATCAGGCTGCTGTTTAACATACAGGAAACTGTTGAAGTAGCCAAAGCTGTGTGGGTCCTACCCCTTTTGATAGGCCAGCTTTTCAAAACTTTTGGGCACCTTGGCTCCAACTGTCGGGAACTCAAGGGGAGCTTCTTAAAAAGAGTGCAAAAATCTTCAGAAGTTTTTAGTTAATATGTAAATGCTTATATGAAGCTTGTGTGAAGAAGTTTATTTTTTTTTACCAAAGTTTTAGTCAAGTTCTTTGTGTCTATTTTTGGGGCAGGATACTATGCTTGTGGGAGACTCAATGGTTTACTTACCTCAGAATCATTTGTTCTCTACATTAGTTTTTCCATCTTGTCCAGGCAGTCTGTCTGGGATTTTTTTTCTTAGCTTATCAGTGGAACTGCCACCAAGTCTCCATGGCTTTACCATAACATGAAGTAAATTGTCTGTGAGTCATGGATGTCAGGCTTTCTCCTGTTTTGCCTCAAGTTACTGATGGGTGACTCTGCTATGACCTCTTGTTCTTCCTCAGACCACTCATCTTTGCCTCTGATCCCTTGGTATAACATATGTAGCCAGCAAAGTCCAGGAAATAGCCAAGTCCTCTCTGGCTTTAGTGATGCCCTTGACAGGTAAGGGAGAAGCACTTCTGTCTGTGTCTAAGGAAGAAGGTAAAGGGTCTTCACTTAGACAGAGTAGGGAACCTGTATTGGAAGCTAGTACGTCTTCTATGAGTGAAGTCATTTTCCATGGAGATTCCAAGGGCAAGGGAACATAGTGAGAAAACCTTTTAGTCTCCTGTTTCTGTTTCAGTGGACAGGGAAGATTTACTGGGATTTGCCGAGGAGCTGATTTGTACTTTTTCTTGTCTTGTTCAGGGAAGAAAAGATAAAGTTCCATCACTTTCTGATTTGGCTTTTCAGTCAGACAAGCGGGCGTTGTAGGGGGAGAGTTGTACTTGAGGCATTTTCTCTATCTGAAATTCCTGACTCTGGGAGAAGTATGCTTTCAAATTTCCAAATTTTCATTTCTCACTTTTATTTAGGATGAAAATGATTTCAGTGGGAGTAGAGTAAAATTCCTGTGGCACTGAAAATATTTTGTTACAGTTGGATACATCTAATATTGCAGATGCATCTCTTATGCCTGCCTTAGAGAACGTTTTTCTCACTTCATCTAGTGCACTTGATAGTCAATCTCTCGTCCCTAGCAAGTCTCAGAGGTTATGCAGAATATCTCGTTCTTATCCTAAAGCAGACTGAGCAATCATTTACTTTTCTAAAACTGCTTTTGCAGAACAGTTTACTGCTGCTAACCCCATTCCCTCTGTCAGGCTTGGGAAAGCATTGAATAAACTGGGGCAGGAAAATGTATTCTTCTAGTACCTTAACATTCAGGCTTTTAAACTGACTAGCTGTCAGGCTAACATTTTTACCTATAATTTTTTCTTTGAGAGTATGCCGAAGTTAATGATTAACCTTTCTTTTCTGAGGTTAAAAAAAACTCTTTCATTGCCTCTCTAACATCTGTTTTTCAAGTTTACTAAGCATGTTTTAAAATTTACTCTTGGTGCTGCTGTTTCTTCTTCAGGAGCTTCTACTTCTGGGTTAATATTAAAAATATCAGTTTGGCTTCTTTCTCAAAAACCTTCCTCAAAATATTAAGACTGGTATTTTAAATTCGGTGTCAGGTAAGGTAGTTCTGTTTAACCTTTCTGCAGCTGAGGTGATAAAGAATTGTAGTGAAAGGGGAAAGCTGGTTCAAGGAGTTATTCAGATTTTGCAACCCTCCTCTTTCAGAGCTATTAGAAATTTCTCTTCCTCCTCAACTCCCTTTATTCAGTAAGCAATTTTAGCAGCAAGGAGTTTGACAAAAGGATGTATAAAAAAACTTCAAAAAGCCAAGGACCATTCTCTCAGTCAGCAAGATTATCTGGGTTTTTCCTGCTCCCAATCCCCGCCTCCACCCTGGCAACCTTTCATTCTCTCTGAGGCTGCTTCTTTCTCCTTCCTTTCCAGGCAATTCTTTCTTGCTCAGTGAATCAAGTCTCTCTCCTTCTTCCCATTCTGCACCAGATGTTGGCACAGGAAGTGAGAGAGCCAATGCCACACTTCTGTTTGGACAAAAGCTTTTATTCAGTATTTATCTTGTACTAAAAAGGGAAGGATCATTGGACTATAATGGACCTTTCTAGTTTCCTTTGGCCCTTTGTACTTTTGGTCCCTCCTATAGCTTTCATGGTAAAGCTAGATTTAAGGGATGTCTATCATCACATTCCCAGTGGTGAGAAGTTCAGTTATTAGGGTAAGCCAGGCACAGTGTAACTCGTCAGTTCTTTGTCTTTCCCTTTGGTTTTCTGTATATCACTAGTATTCATAAAGTGTCTAGCTTCAGTCGTTGCTTATTGCTTCTAGAATTTCATATCTTTCTTTGCTGGACAATTGCTTTATCTTTGCAGACTCTCTATATCCAGCAGTCAGTAATCTGTAGCAGCTGTTCAGAATCTTCTGCTCAGTTTAGGTTTTAGGTTTTGAAATCAACTTCGAAGTCTTTTCATCCCTTGTCACAGAACTGTATCTGTGATGTTTGTTAGACTCAGCTCATCTTTCTTCCTCCAGACTAAGAAGTGATTTCCTTCCATGTCACTGTTGCAGTATTCTTTACTATGGGATTCCCTGCCAAAGGTAGCCTATCTGGCCAGTATACCAAAACCTTAGGATTTTATACACATCATACGTCACGCATAAAGGTGACATATGGACATACAAACCTTGGAACGTCTTTGCCATCAGTCCGAACACCACAACTGCTTGTCGGTCTGAACGCTGTTTCTTCTGTGCTGGTTACTAAGCTGTGTTTCACATTAGTACCGCATTGGGATTTCTCACCTTTTCTTCCCTTTTTTAGTTTTGTGAGTTTATATGGCATCCAGACAGGGAAATGTATATGTGTGGGAGGCAGATTCCCCATAAAGATCATCCTGAGCAGTACCTCTTCTGTTTGGGTGATTCTCATGACTCTACGAAGTGTTCTGTCTGCCAAACATTTGTCCCCAAGAGCCTGCATAGTCGTCTCTCCTCCTTATCCATTTACCTGGAGAACTGATATCTTAAATTGTTAGGGCAGGATGCTGTAGTGGAATCTTCCCATCCCAAAGGTCACCTGCCTGACAAGAAAAAGGCCAAAAGGGTCAGGTCTGATTTGGCTGTTGTCCAACCTCCCCTGGACGTCTCACTCAAGGCTGGTAAAATCCCAGAGGATTGCCCAGTGGTCATATTGGATTCTTCTGCCGCAACCATATTGAAGGCTGGCTTGGATCAGACTTCTCGCACGACCTATAAGGCTCTGCAGACATCCTCTCCAGATATTGAGGGGAGCCTCGGCTGATTATTTTGGAGGGACTGAGGGGGATTCTGCAGACACTTGTTTGGGAGGAGATTCCTACTACGTTAGTTGAGTGTAGGCAGAGGTCTGAACTTTCTAGGGTGTTTGGGGCAGGCATCCTTCAAAAAGAAAAAAAAATCAAGCATGATTCCACTGCTCCTAAATATACCCAGCATGAATGGCAGGATTTTACCCAGGGATTATTAAATACACTAATGGCCTTGAAGCCTCCCCAAGGAGCTTCTGTGCCTGCTCCTCTTTTGTCCTAGAGCAGGACTCCTCCGAAGAGGAATTGGATTCTGGGGAAGAGTCTTTGACATATTCCTCTCAGATCTTGTCCCCCTTGGATTTTGGATCTGAGGAGGCAGACTATATTAGCCCAGACTCTCCTTTCAAATAACTCTCCTTTGGGTTTACTATTTATCATATGATAGAATTTTTTAAATGGGGCCGTTCTCAGGTTTGTGACATTCAGAAGACATATTATGAGCTCCTCCAGATTGAGTCCCCTAAGCCCTTTGCTGTCCATGCAGTTTTGGATGCCCTTTAGATACCTTTTCAGCAGCTTCTGTGGTCCTAGATTATCTACCACCAGCTTCTAAGAAACGTGACCGGTTTTACAGGGTGCCTGATAAGTTTATGTTCTTCTGTAAATGTTCTTCTGCTGGCCTTTTCTGTAGTGTTTATCTTTTCTGACGAACCCTCTAAACCTTCATGCCCAGCCATTCCATAGTTAGTAGAAGGCAAGAGCTTATACTGTTGTCAGTTTGGCCTTTTGGGCTATTAACTACCAGACCCACACGACCAGGTATGTTTTAGCCCTTCTTTATCAGGCATCTCAGGATAGCTCAGACCTTCCTGATTCTGAAGGGAAACCCTCAGCCCTCTCTTTACTGGAGTCTAACTTCTTAGGTAGCCCATCACTCTATTAAATGTAGTTATGATGCTGCTAATGCCTTCTCTAGAGCTGCTGCTTTTGGTTCTGTTTTGAGACATTACTTTTGGCTTCGTCTCCAGCCTTTGCCTGATGATATTAAGGCTAAACTGTTAGATGCTCTTGATAATAAGAACCTTTTTGGTTCTGCAGCTGATGAGCTTTTCAAGTCTGTTCAGGATAAAGCTAAGGCCTTGCAGGATGAAGCATATATTTGTCAATCCTATTCCTAAGTTTCAGAGGAATTATCCATCTTATGTCTGCTTTTTTCCACAGGCAGCCTCGCCCTCCTCCCAAAGGTAAGAAGGATACTAGGTGGGTTCCCCCTGCTGTCCAGTCATACTCCCACTTCTCAGAAACCTCCTTTTCAAGACAAGCCAGGTTCTATCTGGCTGTTTGCTTCACCCTTTCCCGAGTCAGGTTCTGTTATCTCTTCGTCTTTCCCTGTCCCTTTACATTTGGTTGAAGATCACTCAAGATGCTTGGGTTCTGTCTGTCATCCATCATGGATACTTCATGGTGTGGAAATCCCTTCCTTCTTTTCTAGGCATGACTCACTTTCCTCAGGAACAACTTCCTTCCTTTCTTCCCAGAACTACTTCAGAGACTTTTCGCACAAGGCACCATTCAGGCTATGGAGGTGAAGGGGTTTTATTCCAGAATGTTTCTGGTCCCCAGGAAGGAGGGCACCTGGAGACCCATTCTGGACCTCTCAAATCTCAACGCCTGTCTGAAAATCCCTTACTTTTGTAACTTATCCCTTCAGTTCCTGTTTCCTCTTCTTCCTTGGGCTTTCCTGGTCTCTCTGGCCCTCAAGGATGCTGATCACATTCCAATTCATCCCCTTTTCAGGAAGTTTTTGCATTTCTCTATTTCTTCCTTGCATCTTCAGTTCACTGCTTTGTCCTTTCTGCTGCCCTGAGGGTTTTCACCAAACTCCTCTCAGCTGTGACTGCTTTTTGCAGGATTTTAGGAGTTAAAATCTTTCCTTATCTAGATGACCTACTCATTCAAGCTTCCTCCCTCGAGACCTTACTTCAGCACCACCACTATATTATTTGTCTCTTGCAAAGCCTGGGGTTTACAATAAACTTCCAAAAAATCAGTCCTGGTTCCTTCTCATGATTGTGTTTCTCAGTTGCAGGCTCCAGACCATTTATATGCTGGCTTCCCAGCCTCCTCCCAAGGCTCTTTATCTTCTCACCTTTTTTCGGTCTTTTCTTCCTTGGGTTTCAATTACAGCTGGGGAGTTTCGAAGGTCACTAGGATTCATGGCTTCCACTATTCCTAGGCTACCTCTAGCCAGGCTTCATATGCGAAAACTGCAGTGGTTCCTGAATTTAGTATGGCTCCAACACTGTCATTCTTTAGATTTTCTAGTCCATCTTATACCATACCTCACGCTCGAGCATGGAGTGGTAGATTCATCAGATGTCTCTCAAGCCAAGACTTCTTTTTCAGCCCCCAGTCCCCTCTCAGGAACTTTTCTCAGATGCCTCAGACACTGGAGCCTCTTTTGGTTCCTTCAAGGTCCATGGTCTCTGGCCCCCTCATCAGAGGTGAGACCAAATCAATGTCAAGGGGAGCAGAGCTCTCCTTTTCACACATTCCGACCTTGCATTCCACTTTTATTCCAGGGCCTCTCAAAATTTTCACAGACAATACTGCAGTGTTGTGGTACATCAGCAAGCAAGAGGGGACACTGTTTTACCTTCATTGCAGACTAGCTGTCCAAGTTTGGGATCTGGCTGTCCGGTATCAAGTGACTCTTCAAACTGTTTAAATTCCTTCAGTGCAAAATATAGTGGCAGACTCTTTGAGCAAGTTCAAAACACAGGCTCAGAAATGGATGCCTTACAAAGCTGTTTCTGTGGACATCGTCCATCAGTGAGATGGATCTTTATTGCCTCCCCTTTGAACAGGCAACTTCCTCTGTTTTGCACCAGTGTCCCAAGTTTTCTGGCTTAGAAGGTGAATGCCCTATCTTTTTCATGGAGGATGTTTCTCTACACCTTTCCTCTGATTCTAAGGGTCCAGCTCATGATAGAGCAGGACTCCCCCATAATCTTGCTGGTGACTCCTTTTTGCGCAGACAGCATTGGTTCCCCCTTCTGCACCTAGCCAGGGGCAATCACCACAAGTTACCTCACATGGTGGACTTACTTGCACAAGACAAGAGGTCTCTGATCCATAGTCACTTGTCCAGTCTTCAGCTGATATTGTGGATGATAGGGTTTTGATTTCTTTTAGGCACCTTTTTTTCTGAGGGCATACTTAGGATATCTTGGTAGTGGGTCTCCTGGCCTCCTGCAGAATCCTGTGTGTCCAAATGGAAGAAATTCCCTGTTTGGTGTCTTGCTCATAACCAGGATACACTATCCATCTGGTGCTCTTATTTGTGTAAATTGCTCCATGCTGGGTTAGCATATTTTTCTGTAAAAGCTTACCTCTCAGCTATTTCTGCTAGTCTGCCATTAAATCCTCCTCTGGCCTCTAGATTTTAGGTTGAGCAATTTCTTAATGGTGTCCTTCATATCTGACCTCCCAGGAAGCCTGTTCTGTCTGGGGCCCTAATTTTGTACTTGAAAAATTGACTCTGGCTCCTTTTGAGCCTGCCGCCTCAGCTTCCTTACAACATTGTACATGGAAGACTGTTCTTTTGGCACTTACTTCAGGTAAGAGGGTGTCTGAACTCCAGGTTGTTATGGCTGTTCCTCCTTTTTTAGTTTTTCACAGGTACAGGGTGTCTTTTCCTACTAATCCTTCTTTTATGCCCACGGTGGTTAACAAATTGTCTCTTAATCAGTCTGTTAATTTGCCCTCCTTTTTTCCTTCACCACAGTCTGCTAGTGAGAAGGTTCTTCACACCTTTGATTTGCATAGACAGCTCTTATATTATTTAGATAAGAATAAGGCCATTCATCCCAAATCTCTAGGTTTGGTTGCTTTTAAGCAAACCATTTCCTCCTGGGTCTCTAAGGTCATTTCTTTTTGTTACTCCTTTCATAGGAAAAGCCTTTTTACCTCTGTAAGGGTTCATTCTGCTAGGGCTGTGACTTCATCTGGTGCTTTTTTCAAAGGATTGGATACCAGTTCTATTCCTGAGACTGCTACTTGGACCTCTATCCATATCTTTACTAAGCATTACAAATTGGATGTTTCCAGAGCAAGAGCTGCCTTTGCCAGAGCTATCCTACAAGGGTTTCTTGAGGGCTCTTCTGGGCCTTCCTCCTGTGAAGTTTCCTCTTGAATTTTTGTACTTTCCCTTCTTTAATGAACACTGCAACAGTGATAATGGAAGGACGTAGTCCAGTTGTGTAAAATCTTGCCATAAGAGTAGATGTCCTTCTCTTCACTGTTGCAGTATTCACTCCCCTCCCTCCTACCCTTTCTACTCTGCTCTTTTCCTTCTTTCTGGCATGGAATTCCCTTCCCTTTTCTCCTTCTGGAAGCACATGTTCCTCATAATTCCTAGGACTGTTTTTCCTTCTGGGGCTGTTAAGTTGTAAGATATGTACATCACCTTTATGCCCTATGCCTTGAGCAGGGGGCATACTCATGACCTACGATGTCTATAAAATCCTGAGGCTTTGGTATACCAACTGGACTTTGGGTTACCCTTGGCAGGGAATCCCTTTAGCGAGTAATACTGCCACATTGAAGAGGAGGACATCTACTGTTATGGTAAGATTTTACACAACTGTACTTTTTTGTAGTTATTCCTAAGTTTTTCCCATCAAACTCATGTAGCTATTAGGAATTTCAAAGGACTTCATAGTACATGGCATTGAGGATTCTCATGTTTCGCCTGGCCAGATTTCATATGAGGAAAATAAGAGTGGTATCTCAGATAAGTCTGGATTTGGCATCTAGACCTTGTCTTTTCAGATTTGTATTCTAGTATTTGCAAAGAGGGATATTTTTTGTTAGGGAGACCAGTTCATTTGCACCCCCCCCCCCCACACACACATACATACACATAGTCTGCCACTCCAGATGCATCAGATGTGGAGTGGAGTGCATTTTCCAAAGGGTAAAAGTGTAAGCTTTGCTGAATCCTTAAGACACAGTAGCACTTTAATGGCATTGAGCTTTTTTTTACAGTGATGATGTTTGGAAAGCCTTAAATGATCTCTGGTTCCTAAAACCTTTGCAAGTTTTCATAAACATCACCACAGTGATGTGGTACATTAAGAAGGAGGTATTAGATCTTATCTTCTTTGCTGACTTGCTGTGGTAGCCCGAGAGATAGTAACTCAGTTAATTTGACTCTCCAGGCATCATGCATTCCTTCGAAGCAAACTTGATTGTAGGCAACCTTTCAATAATTGATTGAACCATGGGGAACAGCTCAAACAGATTTGTTTTCTTCCTTTCAGAACAGACGGCTTCAGAAATACTGCTCCAGGGCTCATTGTCAAAAGGCCAGGAAGACAAATGTTTTTCTCATTCCCATGGACAGGAATGTTGTTCTATGCTTTTCCACCCTCTCCCCTGATATTCAGAGTTTTTCTGAATATCCTGAAGGGCTCTCAAAAATTGAGTGGTAATCCCATTTTGGCCCAGACAACAACGGTTCTAATTTGTTTTCAATCAGGCCAAGGGCAATTGCCACAAATCTTCTCATAGATTGGATTTGCTCACATAAGACTGGGGTTGTTGATGCACCACAACCCGAAAACTACTCTGCTAACTGCCCTGATGATAGAATTGATACTTTTAGCTTTATTTTTTCTGAGGATGTGCAGTAGGTACTAAAGAAGGTTAAAAAAAAATGTCATTAGGAGGTCATGTGTGCCGAGTACAAAAGATTGTCTAGTTGATACCATTGCAAGAACCAGGACACCTTCAGGCCTGGCTGCCTCTGGTTTTGATTATTTATGTGAGTCTTTCCTCTGCCCTTTATTCCTTTGTCTAAGTGCATTATGTGTCAGTTCTGCCTGTGTGCCCCTTAATTCCCCACCTTTCTAACCATGCTCAAGTTAAACCGCCATTGAAAGGGGTGATGCATTTCCACCCACATAGGATTTTAGAGTAAGCTTTTCAAGGAAAAGGTTTTTTCCATTTGAACCAGTTTATCAACCTAATTGTGGTTCATAAAGTGAGTCTGTTTTTTTCATTGCTTTGACATGTATTAGAAGACTATCGTAGTTACTACCACTTTTTCACAAGGACAGGGTTCTTTTGAGAGCTAACTTGTTTATTTTGTTCCTAAGTTGTCTCCGAGTTTGCTATAAGTCAGATTATTAAGTTCTCTGTATTGTTTCCTGAACCCAATAACAAGGGAGAAAAGATTTCTCTTATTCTGGATGTCCACAGGTAGCTCTTATACTACCAAGGAAAAAAATCAAACCTTCAGGAAAGCTGATCAGCTGTTCATCTCCTAGAAAGGTGAGTAGAAAGAACAACCAGTGTCAAGCAGACTATTTCCTGGTAGTTGTCTCATACTATTGATTTCTGTTATATTTTCCATAGTAAGCAGCATCCAGGCAGAGTTAGGATACATTCCACAAGGGCTTTGACTTCTGTGGCTTTCTGGAAAAGGGTGGACTGCATAAGTATTCTGCAAGGAATAACTTGGTTCTCTGTGCATAGCTCTACAAAGCACTACAGACTGGACTCCTTCTCCAGGTCCAGAACCACTGTACATGAACTCGTTAAGTCTTATTTACCTCCTCCTGTCTTAGTTTTTAAGTTATGACAGCCTACCCAAATAGCTTAGGCTACTGTAACATTAATCAATATGTTAAACATAGTACAGTTGAATAAGTAACCTTACCATGACAGTAGATGTTCTAATAAATCATTGCTGCAATGTCCTTCCCTCCCTCCAACCCCCTTTAATTTACATGTATTTTCCCTTTTATTTTGCAAGGGTGTGGATGTATATACCCTTGTATACATACATCACTGTTTTTTTTTTCTCTCCATAGCATTGTTATTTGAGGGATGTTGCCTCCCTTTATTGGAGGCAAGAAAACTCTGAAACATTTTGCAGTCCAGCTCTCTTTTTATGGTGCTCCTCTTGAGCTCCTGACAGTTGAGAGTGTGTGGGAGGCATACATTAAATATTTGGTCATGGGGGCGGGGGTTCAAATACTTTAGAAGCACAAAAAAAAAAAACAAAAGCTGGCAATTCAAACTGCTGCACACTGGCTCAATCAATTGTAATAAAAATACCGACAAGATAAAATGAACTAGAACACTGCACAAGTTTAGTTGCATTTTTTTTCCCTTACCATCACTCCTGTGCAACTGATGCCCTCCCTTGCAACTACTGTAATTTTATCCAGTCCTACTCAAACCTATGATTATTCTATTCTGATAAGTACCCAGTCTAGCATTGCTTAGTTTCTGGGAGGCATGATTGACAGACCACGATGTTTTGCCAGAGATGGCCTTCATCTGTCTCCCCTGGACTTCAGGCAAAGGGTCTTGTCTCTCCCATAGTGCCTTTTTTAGGCAAAATCATGAGGACAAAATTACCAATGTGAAAAATTCTTCTAAATGAAATTTAAAAGTCATGCTGCTAAACGCTAGGAGTCTTAACATGAAACCGCACTCCTTGCAAGCATTTCTCATCCTGGAAGATGCTGACATTTGTGCAATCACTGAAACCTGGTTCAAAGCTGTAGAGAGCACCCCAGCCTTACCAGGTTACTTGTCCTACCATACTTTCAGACCCCAAACAGTGGGCTACAAAGCCAAAGGAAGTAGAGTTTCAATATTTATCAAAGATGTACACACCTCCAGGCTGATCAAACAGTATGACACACAGGAGACACTCCAGGTGCAGTTAACTATTGACAAAACACATATTCAAATTATAGCTAGCTGCATACCCCCAGCCATGACTCAAGAAGCCCACTCCATATGTCTGGACTTACTTGAATCCATCAAGATTCAACCTTCTACCTTGATCCTGGGCGACTTTAACTACCCAACTATAGGGTGGAAGAGGTATTCTAGTTCAAACATGAATGCCCAGAGATTCCTCGACTTCATCACTGCAATGCATTGGATCAGCTGCTTGACACCCCCACAAGAGGTGAAAGTATCCTGGACCTGGTACTAACCAACATAAGTAGCCACTGTAGCACCCCTACAGTGTCATCCTCCTTGTTAAGATCCAACCATAAAGCAATCACTTTTGAAGTCACCATCTTCCCTGACCCCCCCCCCCCCCAGGGTCGAACAAAAAAACTTTTCCAAAGCTGCCTACAACTTCCTGAGTGCAGGTATAAGCAACTTCACAGCCACCATGCCTTCAGCTGAATCAAGCACTAATGTTCAAGCCTACACCAAAAAACTATATGAGCACCTGTTCAAGCCTACACCAAAAAACTATATGAGCACCTGTATAGCTGCATGGACTCAGCAATACCTGACAGGACCAAGTCATCTTCCTAAAGGAAGAGTAAACCTGTCTGGCGGACAGTAGCAATCAACAAACTCTATAATAAAAGGAAATAATTGCTGTCCAGGACCAAGAAGGAGCAAGTGCCAAGTTGGAAACAATCTCTCCTTTGTCTAAACAAGCAAATAAGGTCACTGATAAAATTCTCTGTCTAACCTTGAGTCCAAATTGGCCACATCCAGTAAGGACAATCACAAGGCCTATTTCGCATATGTTCACAATCTCAAAAGTAACTCCCAAATCTGCTCTGAATTGGTGGGTGGTCTGGAATACCACGTACACAAATGCCATAGATGTAGCCAACCTGCTGACAGACAGGCTCAGTAAAAACTTCACCCCCCTGTCCCCCCCATCAGTAAACCAGGACACCCCCAGCACCTGCCCCCTTCTCATCACCAGGGAGCAGGTTATTAATGCCCTCTCAAAGGCAAAAAATACAGCCTCCGTGGGACACGACAGCATCCCTGGCTGTGTCCTACATGGACTTGGGCAAGAGCTCTCAGGACCACTAGGCACCCTATTCAACCAAAGCCTGTGCCCGGGCTTCTTCCCGGCTGAATTGAGGACAGCCACGGTCATTCCTCTGCACAAAGGTGGAGTGTCCACCGACCCAGGCAGTTATAGGCCAATCAGCCTAACTAGCCTGACCTGCAAGGCCATGGAATGCATGATCATGGATCTTAGAAACAAGGAGATTGCCAACCTCCAAATGCCTGACCCCACACAGTTTGGTTTTGTCAAAGGGAGGTCATGCCTGTTAAACTTGGTCGCCTTCTTCGAAATAGTCACCAAAGCCATGGATGAGGGCAAGAGAGTGCACACTGCCTACCTTGACCTAGCCAAAGCCTTTGACACTATTCCCCACTCGGCCATAATAGATAAACTTTCCTAGCTAGGCATCAACCCATATGTTACGAGATGGGTAGCTAACTGTCTCATTGATGGAGCCCACTCAGTCAAAATATGGGAAACCACCTCTAGAAGTAGACCCGTAACCAGCAGCGTACCGCTAAGATCGGTCTTAGGGCCTCTACTGTTTGAGATATACTTTTCTGAGGTGCAAGCCAAAACCAGTGGTCTGTGGCTGACCAGGTTTGCAGATGACTGCAAGCTGGGCACTGTCATAAATTTCTGTAGTAATGTGAACATCCTACAAGAGGGCCTTAACCAAACTAATGACTGGTGTCAGAAGCATGACCTCAAACTGAATGCCATGAAATGAATCATTATTCTCTTTGGGGAAAATGGTGTCCCCACTAATTATCACATTAATAACAACATACTAAGCATGCAGTCAAATCGTGAGGGACTTGGGCACCCAGGTTAATAGCAACCTGACTTTTGACCATCATGTTGCCTTCGTTGTATGGAAGCCTTTCTACATGGACCACCGCATAAGTAAGGGTATTTCATTCAGGAACAAAGAGGTCATAACATCCTTGTGCTCCTCCCTTATCAGACCCATTATAAAATACAATGCCCCCTTCAGCATTTACCTTGCCAAGCACATGCAGCAGTTGGAGAGACCACAGAGGTTCCTGACCAGGACAATCCAGGGTCTCAAACACCTATCCTATACAGATAGGCTAAAAGACCTGTCCCTCTACTCAGCCTCGTACAGACTGCTCAGAGGTAACCTGTGTCTAGCATACAAAGTTGTCTCAGAATCAGCCTTGATGGAGTTGCTAAATATCCATAAGTCAAGCCCCACTCGCACAAGCTGTGGTCAAGGTCTCAACATGGTCTGTGACATTAATAGAACTTGTTGGTGGGATAGATTTCTGTCCCATCGACTCCCCCATCTGTGGTATAGACTTCCTCTCCATGTCAAACAGAGTACCTTACTTAACCCTCTTTAGGAGAAACATGGGCAACTGGATGAGAAACAGAAAATATACCCCTGGGGATCCCACCTGTGTCCCTGCTGGACAGGGAAAACAGGTGCTGACTTTGTGGGAAGTGTGACAAACCAAAATGCTGTATGCCCAGCCATCTGGAATTTTGTAAATAATTATATGTCACTTGAAAATATTAATATGATTTATATAGAATTGTGAGGCTGCCAGCCCAGCTATCTGGAATTTTGTAAATAATCATGTCATTTGTAAATATTAATATGATCCATAGGCTTGTGTTAGAAATGTAAGAGAACAATATGTTATGTGGATATTAAACTACTGGTGCATAAGTGTATGTCGAACTGTATGTTATGTACTGAGCTTCAAGAATGTAACCACAGTGTACCCTGCTGGAAAAGAGCGGAAATATGTATAAACTATATACCTGCGTGCAGATGTGTGTTTTATTGGTAGAAGTTGAAACACAGAGTTAACTTGCAAAACTTCAAGAAAATAAGTTGAAATTGTTTGCAACTGTGTTATGAAAGTTAGTTAATGCAAAGAGACAGGATGTTTAGAGCTAGGAGTGTCTTTATATTGTCTTGAAACAGAAATAATTACTAGGTTTAAAATGTAAAAGTGTTTAACTGTTTTATGACTTCCAATTCTAGACAAATGTCTGAGAGATATGTACCTGACACAAAGGTGCTAAATTCTGTTATCTGTTAGTCGGGGAATTGAAGGCAGGTGACAAATAATTTTATTTATTTATTTTACATTTGTTTATCAGGAAAGTCCGACTGGATATATGTCCATTTTCAGCGGAGGCCCGGGGAGGAAAGCTCCAGAAAGTAGAGTATAAGTACATTAGGAACAATAGAAACATTCAGAGATAAGTATAATATGCAGTTTTTAGTAGGGTGACAAACCTGGATAAAACATAGTAGACAACATCAAAATCATTCGGCTTCAATTTCAGACAATAATACATGGAGTTATGGGCCAAGTCCCTTCAAGAATCCGTACACTTATTAGCGTATAAGATTGAAATGCTTAGGGAGAGTTTGCAGGAACAGC
The DNA here is from genome assembly GCF_019279795.1 of Protopterus annectens. Lineage (NCBI taxonomy): Eukaryota > Metazoa > Chordata > Ceratodontiformes > Protopteridae > Protopterus > Protopterus annectens. The sequence continues at coordinate 579,359,261 of NC_056733.1, read as the reverse complement.
TGGTGGTGATTAGTCGGGGTTTAAGCAGGGACACTGCCAGTGCTGTTGGAAGTGTAATTTGAGGCTTTTTTTGTACTGGGTTAAAGAGGATTGGTGAGTAAGTTTGGCAGGTAGCATATTCCAAGTTTTGCCCACTGAGTTGGCAAATAGTGAGCCCCAGCCACATTTATGCTCTTGGTTGCTTGTACCAACAGTTTTTCAGCAGAACGTAGTGTCCTCAGGTTGCTATATGGTTTGATGATCTTATTTAGTGCTGGTGTTTTTTCGGGTTGATATAGTATTTTGTGGGTTATTATAAGTTGGTTGTACTGGAGAAGACTGAGCCACTCTAGCCATCTTACTAGTTGAGTTAAGTTGATACAATGGTGGCTCCTAGAGGTAGCACCTGTAGCAAATCTAGCAATATGGTTGTAACAACTAGCAAGTTTGGTAAGGGTGGTCTGGTTCAGGTTAGTGAAGAGGGGAGGAGGCATAGAGGAGAGTAGATAGTAGGTGGGACTGAACGATAGTGGTTCTTGCAAAAGGAGTGAGGAAGGGTTTGATCCTGTATAGGAAGCCCAGTTTTTTGTTGACAGATTTGATGGCTTGATTGACATGAATATCATATTTTAGGGCATTATTGACTGTGATGCCCAGGAGTTTTGTGTGAGTATCTGGGGATATGATTGTGCCATTGCTGGAACTTATAGTAAAGAATGGTGAGGAGGATTTGCAGGTGGGGGAAAAGATGAGCAGTTTAGTTTTGTTGGGGTTTAATAGAAGCTGACAGTTTGCAAACCATTTTTCTACATCATTGAAAGTATTCTGGGTTAGGGCTATAAGCTCAGTTGAGGAGGAAGCTGTACATATTTAAAGTAGAATTGTTCGCATATTGGATGCAGGTGGCCTTGGGAGTGATGGTGGGCAGGTCATTGATGAAGACTGAGAAGAATAGTGGTCCTAGTATGGAGCCTTGGGGGGACTCCTAGAGTAATGGGGTAGATTTGTGGATAGGGTATCCTGCCATAAAAGTGCTTGTTGTCTATCAGACAGGTAAGATTGGAACCATTTAATGGAGCTACTATTCAGTGACAGTTCCTTCAGGGTGTGGAGAAGCAGTTGGTGATTGACCATATCAAAGGCCTTAGAGAGATCTAGGAAGAGAGCTGGGGTAAGTTTGTTATCGTTTCTATTGGTGTTGATAGAGTTAGAGAAGGATAGGAGGGCTGATGTGGTGCTGTGGTGTGGCCTAAAACCATGCTGAGAGTTGGCCAGTAGTTTATGTTGGGTGAGATAGTGCATTAATTGGTTGTGGATGCACTTTTCCATAATTTTGGCCAGTGGTGACAGTATGGCTGTTGTTTGGAAGTTTGAGAGGTCTAAAGAATTCTCTCCTTTATGAAGGGGAATGACATGAGAAACCTTCCAGAGAGAGGGGATAGTGGCGTCAGTCAAGGTGGGGTTTATTATGATCGAGACAGGGTATGCAATGGCATCTGCCCCTTTTTGTAAATATTCTGGCGAGAGATCAGCTGTCAGGGTAGTGGGCTTTAGTTTGTTAATTAGAGATTGGATGGTCGATGTAGATACAGGTTGGAAGGCGAAAGGGAGTGGGGTAATGGTTGTGGAGAAGTTTTGAAAGGAGCTAGTTGGGGGGTAGTTGGCTAGCGAGTGATGGTTTTGGTAAAAAAGTTGTTAATGATGTTAGGAGTTTTAAGGTTGCAAGTTGAGGGGGTGGGGGTGGAGGTTTGGCCAGGGTGGAGCAGTTTTATGCCTGCCCAAAACTTTTGAGGTTTGTTCTGTTGTTTTTGCTAAAGGTGTTGATAGAAGTTTTCTTGTCTAACAATGTGGCTTTCTTGGTATCATTCCTTAGTTGTCGGAATTTAATATGGTCAAGTGGGTCTTTGGAGGTGTGCCAATTGACCCATGCTTTATTTATTGCTCTGATTTTGGTTTTGGTTACTTTAGAGAGCCAGGGGGTGGTCCTGGTTTTGGCTGTAAAGGTGCGGATAGGAGTGTGGGAATCTAGAATGGAGAGGAATTTAGAATTAAAATAGTCTACAGCATCATCTAGTGGAAGTTCTTTAAGTACTGCCCAATTGCATGCTCTGAGTTTGTTCTGAAAGTCAGTGGAGTTAAAGCTCTTGTTGCTTCAGATAGATTTATAAAGAACTTTGGTGGTGGTTATCTACTTTATGCTTAATGATGTAAGTGAGTATATGGTCACTTATATCATCTGGGAGGGTACCCATGTTATACAGGTCTGGGTGATTGTTGATAAGAATCCAGTCCAGGATACTGCTTTTGTAGTTGGACTTATTTATTCTGGTGGGTGAGGATACAAGTTGGATATAGCCGTGAAGGTTTATATGGGTGGTGGGAGATTCAGAGGAACAATTGTTCCAGTCAATATTAATGTCTCCTAACACCAGAGTTTCATGGGGATATGGCTGAGGTATTTGCATTGTTGCCTGGGGGGATATAAATGCAGGCAATGAATATAGATTTACTTTTGTTAAGATGTAGTTTGCTAACTAGGGCTTCTGCATTATTGAACAAGGGGGGGGGGGGTTGCTGTGGAGCTAGAGTGATATCTGTTGCGTTTTTAAACAGAACTGCTACACCTCCACCTTTCCTGGTGTTTTGGTGTAGTCTAAGTATGTTGTACCCTGGTGGGATAACCTCATCATTTTTAGTTCTTGGTTTTAGCCAGGTTTCTGTAAGACATAAGGCGAGTAGGTGGCTAGAAGGGCATGAAGATATTATGGACCTTGTTGTTAATACTCCTCATGTTTAGTTGACAGGTAAGGAGAGAGTTAGGGGACCTTGCGTTTGACCATATGTTGAAGGTGGTAGTGGGCTGGGAGCTTGTGGGAAGGGTGGGTCCAGGGTTAGGGTGGATGTCTCCATCCCTCATCAGAGTAAGTTGTACCGTGATTGTTAGTTTCAGCACTTTACTTATTTTATGATATCTAGTTTGGCGGGAGATGGTCTGTGGTCTAGTTAGTTGGTGGCTGTTAAAGGTGGGGAGGACAGGTTTGTAGTGAGCTAGGGATTGGTCTGATTCACTCAAGGTGGGAACAGAGATGGTATGAGATATGGGGTGGTGAAAGCCACGATAGGGCTGGTTTTCGTAGATGGTGAGGAGATATAGCCCAGGCAATATAACTGAGAGGAACATAATTGGTCTCATCTTGATAGCAGTGGTATTTGGCAAGGAATATGGGTGGAGAATTAAGGGAGTTGTTGGCAGGAATGGGTGATGTATGGAGGTGCGGGTTATCAGTGAGAGGTTGTAGGAGAGGGGGAGTGGTTTATTGGGCTTACATTTAGCAGTAGTGGGGGTAGGTGGGATTTGGGGGCAGGGTGGGGTGCGGAGCGAGCCTGAGCGGGCTATACCAAGTTAAAAGGATTTCCAGGGTCTGTGAGTATGCAGGCCTAAGGAATACAACTTTACAGTGTTTTTACTCTGTTCTTTTTAAAGTGAGCTCCAATTTACTCAATTTTACTCAATTCTTTGAAAAGTGAGCTGTGTTGTACTCAGTGCAGTGTTAAACAAAGTTTGTAGCTTAGCCAGGCAATTTCACTGACTGCTGGGAGAAAGCAAGCTTTTAACCTGACTTTTATGCAGATATTTTGTTACTTTTTTAGCAACTTTGAGATGAAGTAAGCAGGGGGAATGTGTTATACAGGCTGTTTGAGCTGTAGAATGCTTTTTTATTACTTATTACAGCAGCTTGGCTAGGGAGTCTAAGACTGTCAAAGTTATCTTTTACTATGGACCCTAGGCTAGCTGTAGACCCAGTTCAGCGAAACAATCTAGTAGCACAACAGTTGCACTTAAGATATAGACCTTGCAGTCCTTTTCCTTATTGAGGGGCAGTGCAGGAATGCTTTTCTTTCAGTTTTCAGGATATTTCTTTTCAGCACAGATTGAGCCGTTTGAGGTAAGGACAGGTGGGGTGGAAAGACCTTGCAGTCCTTTTCCTTAGCGAGGGACAGTGCAGGAATGCTGACCCAGCAGTAAAGTTTTGATATTAATTTGGAAATTTTCTTAGACTGGGCATTTTGTATTTATTTCTGGATCTGGAAACATCCTCTCATCAGCACTTGCCTTGCTAATAGTAAGTAACCAGGGTACAATAATCTGTCTTAGATATAGATAGGAGTATATCAAAGATTAGTTTATATGTTTTCTGTATTTATTTGAGACTGTTCTGCAATGTTGTTTGATAGTATTTCCTGTGATTCTGAACTCTGTAGTCACTGTGTTGAGTTACTGAGTACTGTTTCATTGTATTATTAAATATATGTAAACCTTTTAATTGTGGCTGGTTTGCTTAGAGATATTTAAGCTCTTACATGCATAGGTAGGTACTAGGCTATTGACCCTAGGGCCTGTATAAGCCTCGCCAAAAGGTACCCTGGCTTTCGCACCCAAAAAAATTATTTTTCTGTGCCCCTGTTGAGCAGAGCCACAGAAGTGATCCCCAGGGTGAATTTCCTATCTCCCATCCAATCATCAAGATTTTTCTAGAAGAGTGCTAATGAGGAGCTTTGTTTGATATAGATAGGTAGTTTGTTCCAGAGTATGGGAAGTCTGTGGGACAGGAATCTGTCCCTCCAGCATGTTCCGTTTATTGTGGTGACAAGGTTTAGGTCTCTAGAGTGTGTATTTCGGAGGGATTGTGATTTCTTTAAGTGGAGCATGTCCAACAGCTCTGGGTTTAACATAGCTTTGTATGTTAGGCAGGGATCGCCACTGAGTAGGCGATATGCAACAGAGTAAAGCTGGAGTTATTTGAGACTGTCTGCATAGGGCATTTGTTTGAGGCTGGTAATCCTCTTTGTGAGGTATTTCTGCGGCCTTTCCAGTTGTTGTAGATGTCTTGTGAGTTACATACCAAAAGGGGCATTGTGCTCTATAATGAGTCTAATGGGTGATGAGTAGAGGGAAACGGTGACCTTTTTTCCTGGATGAGAAACCTTTTGTGATGTGTGCCACATAGAAGGATTTCCTGACTACTGTGGCGATGTGATTATCAAAGGAGAGACTACTGTCCACCTGTATCCCAAGGTCTCTTGTCACAATTTCGGTGTTAAGTAGACTGCCGCATATGTGGCAGTTCATGGGTACAGAGTTTTTTCCAAAAGGGATGACAGTGCACTTTTTGGCAGTGAGCTTGAGGCCATGGCTTTGACACCAGGCATCTGTCTGTGAGGCCCTTTTGTAGGATGTCCGCATTGTTGATTATGGCTCCTAGTTTGCAGTCCTCTGCGAACTTCATTAGCCAAAGACCTTCTGTGTTAGCCTGTACTTCAAAGAAGTATATACCAAACAGGAGAGCACCCAGGACTAAACCCTATGGCACTCCACTTGTCACTGGTCTGAAGTTGGATTTGGAGTCTGCTACTTTCACAGTGTGGGTTCTGTCAGTGAGCCAGTTGGCAACCCATCTTGTGACATAGGGATTTATGCCTAGTTTAGTGAGTTTATTTATTTATTTTGTTTTATTGCATTTGTTTAGTGGGAAAGTCCACTGGGCCAAAAAGAGCCCATTTTCAGTGGAGGCCCAGGGAGAGAAGCTCCGACGAGATACAGAAAAAATATAAACATTAATTAGTACAGAAGTAGAAACAGTGTTACAGATAGTAAATATAGTAACATATACAGAATATATACATAACAGCAGGAATCTAGTTTGATTACAGTAATATATACAGAAAATATACATTAAAGCAGAATTCAGTGAATTCAGAGTGGTATAAACAGAGATATATTAATCAGTATTATTGAACCATAATCAACAAGTGAAGATAAAAATAAATATGGAAAAAGTGTCATCAGTCACTAGTAGCAAAAGACATGGGAGTTTAGTAATCATATAAAGAGAGTGAAGAGGTTAGGTTATAGAGTAGGAACATAGACAGGAAGAGTTTAGATGATTTTTCAGTATTTGTTTGAAGGTGGTGGTGCTGCCTGTGTTTCTTATAGAAGGTAGAAGTGAGTTACATATTTTTTTGACGATGAAGGAATAGAGGAGTTGACCAGCAGGTAAGGTGGGCTTATCTACTTTTAGAAGTAGATGATTTTCAGATCTGAGATGCCTCCTGGGATGGTATTTTATCTATAATTCCAGAGTGGGGAATGGTGTTGAAAACTTTGGTGAGGTTTAGATTGGCTGTGTGAACCTCCTTACCCTCATTTACGGCTTTGGTGACCACTTCAAAGAAGTCTGTCAGGTTTAGGAGACGTGATTTGCTTTTACAAACCTGAAGTGGGTGGGGTCCAGAGTTTGGAGATTACCAATGTCATTGTTTATAAGTTCCATGATACATTTCATAGCCTTGCAGACCAGGCTTTTCAGGCTAATGGGGCGGCAGTTCCCGGGGTTCATGGTGGCCCCCACCTTTGTGGAATAGTATAACCGTTGCTGTGCGCCATTCAGTGGGCCCAAAGCCTGAGGTGAGGCTATGATTGAACATGGTACTTAAGTGGTGTTGCCAGTTCATTCTGTAGTTCGTGTAGAACGCAGCCTGGGAAGTTGTCAGGTTCCATGGATGCTGTGTTCTTGGCTTTGGAGAGTTTTTTTTTTTTTTTTTTTTAACCTGTGCAGCCGTGATTACAGGAACTTTGCAATTTTCCAGTATAGAGATGGGCCTTTTAGGGGATGATAGGGGGTAAAGTTAGCACACAACCTATCTGCCAGGATGTTGGCAATCTCATAGGTAAATAGGTTGGTACTAGGCTATCGGCCCTAGGGCCTATACAAGCCTAGCCATAACAATTCCCTGGCTATTTCTTCCCACACTATTTACTTCCCTGGACCCCTGTCTAGCAGGGCGACTGACATTATCCCTGGGGTGAATTTCCTTTCTCCCATCCAATCATCAAGGTTACTTTTGAAGAGGGCCAAAGAGGTGCTGTGCTTGACATGTGCAGGCAGTCTATTCCAGAGTCTGGGGAGTCTCTGGGTTAGGAACCTATCCCTCCAGCATGTTTTGTTCATTGTGATGACAAGGTTTAGATCCCTGAAGTGTGTGTCTCTGAGGGATTGGAATTTCTATAAGTGTAGCATGTCCAACAGCTCTGGGTTTGACATGGCCTTGTATGCTAAGCAGAGACAGCCTCTGAATAGATGATATGCGAAAGAGTATAGCTGGAGTTTTTTAAGGCGGTCAGTGTAGGACATCTGCTTTAGGCCTGTGATTCTTTTAGTGAGGTATTTCTGCAGCCTTTCCAGTTGTTGCAGATGTTGTGAGAGGCACATACCAAATGGGGTATTGTATTCTATAATGGGTCTAATGAGGAATGAGTACAGTGGGAAAATGACCTCCTTTTTTCTGGATGAAAAGCCCTTAGTGATGAGGTGTGCCACATAGAAGGATTTCCTGAGTGTTGTGGCGATGTGGTTATCGAAGGTGAGACCACTGTCCACCTGTGTCCCTAAGTCTCTTATCACACTTTCGGTGTTTAGTGTACTGCCACCTATGTGGTAATTCATGGGGACATGTTTTTTTCCCAAAGTTGGTTCTGTATATTTAGTGCCAATGTGCTATAACTCAAAGCAGATCTGAGCATTGCCATTGAGATTCTTGACATAGCTATAGAATGCTTTGTGGTTATCTTTAGAATCAGTGGTGATTTTGTTTTCATAACTAGCTTTGGAGGATTTTATGAGGGATCTCCACTTCTTACTGAGGCTGACCAGGAGTTCCTCCTATCATGGGATTTTACTCTTTTTTGCAACTGTTTCTTCTGTTGTAGAGTTTGTTTATGGCAGGGGACCAACAGATTGACTTCCTTTTCTTGGAGGATAGCATCTTGGTTCTGTTAGGGATTGCACGATCCATGCACTTGTGTAAGTGCTTATAAAGTGCATTTGTGTAGGATTCAGCAGTCGTACCTCTATGGTCCATCAGCATGGTTGTCGTGAAGTTGGCTTTGGAGAAATTTTTTATGGTGGTTTCCCTAATGGGGGGGGGGATGTGGATATCTAGGGTGATTAGCTTGTTGTTGGATATGAGGAATTTACCTCTGGTATGGAACACCAGTTGCCCATGTTGGTAATTACCAGGTCTAGGATATTGCTGCCCCTGGTGGGGGTGTGGATAAGTTGATCGAAGGCAATGGAATTTATGAATTCCAGAAAACTTTGAGCATAAGAGTTGGTACATGAGTAGTTTTCCCAGTTAATAGTGGGGTAGTTGAAATTGCCCATTATTAGGGTGTTAGGTTGTACCCTAATATTTTCCAGTGTATCAAGAAATGAGGAGTGGGAATCCTGGGGCATGGTGGGGGATTTGTAGCAAGCTACAGTTTGGATTGCGGTCTTGCCCAGAGTTAGTTGCACTTGGATAATCTCTGATGTTTTATGCTGAACTAGCCTTTAGGTGTGGATATCCTTAATGAATATGGACACGCCTCCTTTAGTGTTTCAGTCCAGGTTAGGTGGCCGAAAGGTGTTGTATGAATTATAGCCTGGTAATGCAGGGGTGCTCTCTGGAGCCTTGAACCAGGTCTCTGTCACTGCACAGATGTCAATGTTCTCCATTTTAAGGAGTGCCTCGAGTGAGTGCATTTTGAGGTTTAGGCTTATAGCATTGAGTAGCGTTACCCTCAGATTTTGCTTGCTTGTACCTGCTATGGTGGTAAATTTGTCATTCGAACCTTGCCTAAAAAAGGTGCACTGGGGTGCCAAGAGCCTTAGCCAGTATTTGCAATCCCAAGGGTGACAGGTGCAGGCCATTTCTGGCAAAGTATCATGGCTTGTCGATCATGTCATCCCAGGCAGACAGATACTGGATCCCCTTAGAATGACACCAGAAGCTTAGCCAGTTATTGAAGTCAATCATTTTGTCCTTGTACTGTGGTATCATTCTGGGTGATGGCAGGATGCTACTCGGGGCTAGGGTCATACCTGCTTGGGCTACAAGATCGGAGAGCTCCTCCATGTCTGTCTTCATGTAGTCGAGGGAGGTACGTCTCGGGTCATTCACACACCAACATGGACAATGACAGTCATATTTGTACTTGTGGAGTGACCTGAGTGCGTGCGTTATGTGGCGGATCCTGGCACCTGACAGGCAGCTGACAGTAACTTTCTCCTTGTTTAGCCTGGTGAGTGGAACATCAGTGTGCTTGACTATAGAGTCACCTATGACTAGAGGGTTGGGTACGTTGTTATGCCTTATGGGCTGCGGTTGAGTGGCACACTGAGTTTGTGGGCTGTGTGTCATTTGGGTTGTGTTGGGGGGGTTGTCATTTCAGTTGTGTTGGGGGATGGAGTGCATTTGGTGACACTGTATAGACTATACCTAAATAGCCTTGGCCTTGTTCACACTTACCATTTGGATAATAGTAACATTACACAGTAAGATTGGTCACCCTTTGGGAAGTGTCTTAAAGTAGCTGATAAGGGGTTCTGGTGGCAGTGCTAACTACCTTATGCTCTGGGTAGAAGGGGCATAGTGTGTGTGTGTGTGTGTGTGTGTGTGTGTGTGTGTGTGTGTGCGCATGTGTGCGTGCGTCAGCTACTTGGGCAGGGACACAAAGCACTGGTTGGACAGAGAGAGTGCTGGAAGGACTTGGCTTGTAACCCTGGCTAATGACTCTTAGTCTTATTGGGGATTTGGAGAAAGAGGGAGAAACCAGCCCCAGACTGACTGTGATCTCTGTGTGCTCTTAAGGGAAATTGTACTTTACTCTGTGTGTACTCATATCCTCCCAATGTACATGTTCCTCACTGGTGCTAGTGGTGAGGATTGAGGCTCCTTGATTACTGGGCCAGTGCAAGGGCATCACAGGAAAATGTGTTGAAATTCTTGCTTATGCTTATAAGGGCGTCCGGGCCAGTAGCCTTGTATTGTCGTATGTTTAGCACTTCCTTTCTTTTAATTAGAACTTCCACAGAACTTTAGTGCAGTACAAAAAGAATCCACCTTAAATTAGTTTAAAAAGTCATGTGATTCACAATAATTGGAATCATTTGCATACACCTGTGAATATATACATAAATGTAAATTCATAAATATTTTCAAAGTAAAACCCTATAGAATTACAGTACATAAATAAAACTCACATGATTAAAAGGCATTTAATACTTATACTGTCATTAAGACCTGGCATTCTGTCAACTTGTAAAAAGGTCTGCCAATTGTGTTCTTTCCACCTCTATGTAATTTTCTAAAATTACCGCTAAAAGCACAAGGAGTAACAAAATCCAGTACAAAAAATAAAAACTTCCAAAGGTCAGCACAAGTAATTGAATGCTTAGCAAGGGCACTAGTAACATGTTCTTAATAGCCAAAAGGTTATGCACATTATTAACTTCCTTATAGTTTTCCCTATGTAAAAACAATTGCATGAGTCACAGGTAGCTTGATACTACAAATTTTGACTGACAGGAAAATCTACCTTTAGCACAAAGCTGTAAACTATTGTGCTTTAAAACTACACTTGAACTTTCATTAATGAACCTACACAATTTACATCTGTTGTAATGAAACATACCCCTTTTAGTAACATAATTGGTAGTAGGAATATGTTCAAACAGTTTTTAAGGGCATAATCCTTCTTGTAACAAAATTTAGGGTCTCCTCAAGTACTTCTCTGAGGTCCTTGTTTCCAGAAATTTAGATTCCCACTAGCAGTTCTAATGCCATATGCATCAGATGAAATAGGCAAAGAAAAGCCCATTAACATAGAACTAACCTCAGCTTCAGCACCACCTTGTCCATTCGTATTAGAAGAGTGGGAAAAGCCACTAAGTAAAATAGGAGGAAGTTTAGAAATTCACAGATTTTTAACTTCACTAATAACATTGCCCAAAAAGGGGGAAGTATACCCTCTTTCCATAAACAACACTTTCAAATACAAAACCTCTTTTTCAAAATTATCATCTGAACTAATAAGAAGTCTAATTCTAATAAATTAACCCCTGACAACATTTCCTTATTAAGCCCAGGGTGTTGGCTGCTGGAAGCCAAATAGTATTTAGCAAAAGTGTTTTTTCTAAAAATGTTACTGTGAAACATACAAAGATCTACATTCATAGTAATCTCCACATCCAAAAAATTAACAACTGTTCTCAAACACACTTGGGTAAAATTTAAAAAGGAGGTACTATTGTTAGGATCACAAGTAAAAGTAGATAGTTCTTCAAAACCGCCACGAAGAAAAGATCATCAAGGTACCTCCTACAAAATTCAACTTTTTAAAAAAAAGCATGTCAACAAAGAAATTCTTTTTCCCACCAGCTCATTACCAAATTTGCATAGAAGGGTGCTACTCCTCTTTTTTTGCCTAAAATACTTTTCATTAAAGACAAAAAATGGTTTTCCAACGCAATCTCAACCAAAGTACAGAAGGTGATGATACAAGTGTCATCTAGTTTCACAATGTTAGCCAAATAATTAAAAAAAAATCTAATCCAACATCCATGAATAAAAGGAAGTCACATCCAATGTAAACGTAACATTTTTCACGTCCTGAAAATGAATATTGCAGCAATAGATCTAACAATGCCCAATAATCTCTTAAGATAAAATTTAGTAGATTGCACCAAATGATTGACAAAATCCCCCAAAAAATAGAAATAGATTCTGTTTTGGTTCCACTAGATGAAATAATGGTCCGTAAAGAAGGAAAATTGACATCAACGATAACTTTGTGTTTTGGGGATACCAAAAGATCTCCCCAACTTTCAAAATTCAGCATACAGATAATCATAAAGCTGTGCATCAGTCTGCCCATTATGAAGAAGATCTAGTAGAACATTGTCCAATCAACAAAAACAATTAATTTCATTAACAGAAGTAACTTCATAAAGATCATTGCATGCTAAATCAGCTAAAATACTGTTCACATAATCTACAGAATTCATGACAACTCCATTGCCTGTATGGATTTCATAATACGTAATCCTTGAAAATGTCTAAGCTCTAATAATGCATTCCTCTCTAATGGGGTCATATTATAAAATTTATTGGGCAAAGAGGTGCTCAAAAGATCCCTGATATCCTTCTCACAAGCCTCAGAGAAGACTTGTATGGTGAAAAGATGGGTTAAATATACTTCTCTTGTAAAGCTTGCTATCCTCTCCCTCAATATTAACGTTATGTAAAATAAAGTTCAAATTGAGTTTACGCACATATAATTTAATTTTTATTTACGGTATTTGTCAGGTTAGCCCTACAAGATGGTACACATGAAAATCCTTTCTTCAGAATGGCCAAACGCCTGTCCTGTAAATTGAAGTCTCTAAAATTCAGCACTGAAGACCACACATTAAACTTTTATTCAGATTTGGTCAAATTTACTTTCCTCTGCTTCTCCCCTTGGCCTTCTGTCTGCCCCTTGCACCTCCCCATGTTCTGCCTTGGTTCCCCTGTGTTGGATCCCGAAAAGGGGAAGATGAAAAAGTCTCAGCAGAACTGCCGGCAGCTGTACTTATACTGTCATTAACAGTAGGAGCATTTAGCTCAATGGTATACTACTCTATATCGAAAGGAGGGTTGTCTTCCCTATTTATAGTAGTAGTAGAAGAAAACTGATGGTTGAAATCACATTGTTACCCTCCTCTTCATCTGATTTACTTATAGGATATGCCCTGCCTGTGGCATAAGCATTTGCATCTGCATCTCTTAATAACTTTGTTTCCTTTGAACAATTGTTGTGCTGTGTCTGTCAACTTTAGCTCTGATCGTGTTGTATTCTACAGTACAGTCTAATAAATTTTTTTTTTTTTACATATTACATCGTCCAAACTTTTGACTGACTCTCTTAACAGTTTGAGTTTTTCTTTGTAATCTAACACCTCATGACTTCTAAACCAGTGCTATTAAACAGAGTAACAAGCTTACTATAGACCCCATCATTGTATTGTGTTCCGGGGGAAATTTGAATACTCCCAGACAGAATGAAACTTGCTGCTGTATATTACAGGGAAATTTGAAAATTCGCAGACCAAACGGAACTTGCTGCTGTATAATATAGTGTTCAAGATAGACAATTTCTAACTCTAAACATTTGAGTCTGCAGAGTTGTTTCTGACAACGTTTTAATGGATCTACTTCAGAAGATGAAGCATTCAGAAAACCGAAATAAATGAGATGAAAAGACCGTACATTAAAAAAGCTGAAAGTAATATTTCTAAAGGTGTAAGAATGAAGCACTTACTGCGCATGTCCGAAAAAACTTGGACATAACTAATAGAGATTGTGGAAAAAACATAACAGCTACAGTTGATTTAAGGTAAAAATGTATAGTTTTCAACTTTTCTGAATGAGATTGTGGTGCAGTGAGGATCAGAAAATCTACTCTCTTCTTCACTGTAGTGCAGTCGTGGAGTTGGTATATATAATTAGGGGGTGTAGGGATGCAGTGGGGTTTGCCTCCCCCTGCAAAAACTTTGAAAAGATATATTTTTAATTTAAATCAAATATTTAAATGTAGTACCTCTTGTTTTGTATTGTGCATGATCTCCATTCATAATGTCTGTTGTCGGTTATGAGCAGTAGGTTCTTCATTCTTTCAACTTTTGAAATGTTACATTTTCAGTGTTTTAATTTTAAGTCTTTTCTTCTCATTATTTAGAGTTTTGGTATTCTGTACATTTGATCTACCAAAGTAGATCTGTTGTAATAGACCCAGCATCAGCCGGAACATTGACAAAGTTTCATTAGAAAAATGGTTAATGCTCACCCATGGTAAACTGCCCACATCAAAACAAGATCTTGTTGGATGTATATTCAAAAAATCCTGATACCTTGGATAGACTTGTTTAACAATTGTTGCTCTATGGCTCCCATTAGTTGTTTTATTAGAATCAGACATAAAATTTGTACCATTGATTGTCTTACTTGCATCCAAAATGAACAACGCAAAACTTGGCCATGAACTTCAATGTCCATTAAAACTGCTTGTGCTCTCGCAATAAGACTGGTGGGCAACTGGCTTAGATCCAGGAGGTCAAAGGGCACAGAGTGTATAGACAGATTTACATTTCTATCTGAGCCATCATTGAAAAAAAACAGATGAACTGCTGTTCCCAGCTTCCATTCTGCAAATCAAACAAAGAACACAAACTAGCGACTGTACACAAGTACTTGGAAAAACTTAGAAACACCAAAAAAAAAAAAAGCCAGCAATTCAAACTGCTGCACACTGCTGGCTGAATCAATTGTAATAAAAAGGCTGACAAGATAAAAAGAAGTAGAACACTGCACAAATATAAAGTTTAGTGTTTTCGTTCTTTTAATTGGAACTTCCTTAGACATTTAGTACAGTACAAAAAGAATCCAATTTAAATATGTGTAAAAAGTCATGTGATGCACAGTAATTGAAATAATTTACTGAAAGCAATACACCTGTGAATGTATACATAAATAAATATACATTCATAAATATTTTCAAAATTAAATCTTATATAATTACAGTATAAAAGTAAAAATCACATCTTTAAAAGGCATAATATTTATATTCGCATTAAGACCTGGCATTCTGTCAGCTTGTAAAAAGACCTGCCAATTGAGTACTTTCACATCTAGGTAATCATTAAAATGACCACTAAAAGGACAAGGAGTAACAAAATCCACTACAAAAAAAAACTTCCTAAAAGCAGCACAAATAGGTGAATGCTTAGCAAGGGCATTAGTAACATTTTTGTTCTTAATAGCCCAAAGATGTTCAGATATACATATGCTTAACTTCCTTATAGTTTTCCCTATGTAAAAACAATTGCATGAGTCGCAGGTAGCAAGATATACTACAGACTTTGACAGGAAAATCTACCTATAGCTCAAAGCTGTAAACCAGTGTGCTTTAAAATTACATTTGAACCTTCATTAATGAACCTACACAACTTACATCCATTGCAACAAAACATAACCCCTTTTAATAAACTAATTGGTAGTAGCAATATATTCAAAGAATTTTGTAAGGTCATAATCCTTCTTGTAACAAAATTTCAGGGTCTTCCCAAGTACTTCACTGAGGTCCTTGTTCCCCAAACTAATCTTCAAATTTCCATTAATAATTGCTCTGTTACTGTATGCATCAAATGAAATAGGTAGAGCGAAGCCCATTAACACAGAACTATGTTAGCTTCAGCACCTCCTTGTCCATTCATGTTTCTAGAGGAGGAAATTTAGAACTACTCAGATTTTTAACTTCACTAATAACATTGCGCAAAAAGGGATATATATATATATATATAACATCTTTCCATAAACAACCCTTTCAAATACAAAACTTGTTTTTCAAAATTAACTTCTGAACTAATAAGGTGACTAATTCTAACAAATTGATCCCTGACAATATTTTTCTTCATAAACCTAGGTTGTTGGGTGTTGGAAGCCAAATAATTATTAACCAAAGTGTTTTTTTCTTAAAATGTTACTGTAAAACATACCAAAGTCTACAGTCATAGTAATGTCCATATACAAAAAATTAACAACTGTTCCCAAACACCCTTGGGTAAAATTTAAAAAGGAGGTAAGGTTAAGATCATAAATAAAAGTAGATGATTTTGAAAAACTATCCTCATTGAAAAAAAACTGCAGATGAACTGCTGTTCCTGGCTTTACTTCCACAAATCAAACAAAGTAAACACACCTGCAACTGTAGATAAGTACTTGAAAAACTTAGAACATTATGTAACTAGATGGCACTTTTGTCAGCACCGTATGTACTTTGGTTGAGCTTGTGTTGGAATACTATTTTTTTGTCTTTAATGAAAATGATATTAGGCAAAAAAGAGGAGTAGCGGTCACTGCCAGGATGGCACTGTCCTGTGCAAATCTGGTGGGGAAAAAGAATTTCTTTGTTTACATGCCCTTTTTAAAACAGTTGGATTTTATAGGAGATACATTGATGATCGAATCTTTGCACGGGAAGGTGATTTCAAAGAACTGTCTACTTTTATTTGTGATCTTAACAATAGTACCTCCTTTTATATTTTACCCAAGTGTGTTTGGAAATGGTTGTTAATTTTTTGGATGTGGGGATTACTATGAATGTATATCTTGGTATGTTTCACAGTAACGTTGTTAGAAAAACAACTTTTGTTAGTCATTATTTCGCTTCCAAACAGCCAACACCCTGAGTTTATGAAAAAAAAATGTTGCCAGGGGTCAGTTTACTACAATTGGTTGCCTTATCAGTTCAGATGTTAATTTTGAAAAAGAGGTTTTGAGGCTGTTTATGGAAAGTGGTTATACTTCCCCCTTTTTGGACAATGTTATTAGTGAAGTTAAACATCTGAGAAATTCTAAATTTCCTCCTATTTTACTTGGTGGCTTTTCCCACTCTAGTAATACAAATGGACAAGATGGTGGTGAAGTTGACATTAGTTCTATGTTAATGGGCTTTCCTCTGTCTAGTTCATCTGATGCATATGGTAATATAGCAATTGTTAGTGGGAACTGGAAGAATATTTTGAGGAATAAGAACCTCAGTGAAGTATTTCAGGAGACCCAGAAATTTTGTTATAAGGATGATGACCTGAAAAAATTTAACACATTCTTACTACCAATTATGTTAATAAAAGGGGTATGTTTTGTTGCAATGGATGCAAGTTGTGTAGGTTCATTAATGCAGGTTCAACTGTAGTTTTAAAGCACAATGTTTTACAGCTTTTGGCTAAAGGTAGATTTTCCTGTCAGTCAAAATTTGTAGCATCAAGCTACATGTGACTCATGCAATTGTTTTTATATAGGGAAAACTATAAGGAAGTTAAGTATGCACATGTCTGAACATCATTTGGCTATTAAGAACAAAAATGTTACTTATGCCCTTGTTTAAGCATTCACTTGTTTGTGCTGACTTTAGGAATTTTTTTTTTGTAGTGGATTTTGTTACTCCTTGTTCTTTTAGTGGTAAGTTCAAAAATTACCTAGAGGTGAAAGGCCTCAATTGGCCGATCTTTTTACAAGCTGACAGATTTTTACTTTTGTACTGTAATTGTACAGACTTTAATTTTGAAAATATTTATGAATTTATATTTATGTATATGTTCATGACTGCATTGCTTTAAGTAAATTATTTCAATTGTGTATCACATGACTTTTTAAAAGTATTTAATGTTGATTCTTTTTGTACTGCACTAAAGTTCTGAGGAAGTTCTAATTTAAAGAACAAAAGTACAAAATGTTATATTTGTGCAGTGCTCCAGTTCATTTTATCTTGTTGGTATTTTTATTACAATTGATTCAGCCAACGGTGTGCAGCAGTTTGATTTCCAGCCTTTTTTTTGTGTGTGTTTCTAAGTTTTTCAAGTACTTGTCTATAGTCTCTGGTTTGTGTTCTGTACTCCAATAGCTTAGGCTACTGCAACAGTTATCTATTAGAACATCAACTGTTATGGTAAGTTTATACAACTATAGTTTTGAAGGGGTCCAGAGGAAAACCAATAAAAAGGTTTGTGTTATGGAGTAGAAAGGGTGTGACCAGAAAGTAGAGGACCCAAAGATGCTCTTATTAGAAGCTCCAAAAGCTGAGAAGTATAATATAAATGCAAACCTTCTAGAGTTATGAAAAGGTCACACTCGGCAGGATGGATGGGAAGGAGGGGCACAGCCATCAGATTGTAGAGATCGGCTATTTCCTGCATCTTTGAATGTACAACTTTACAATGACTGTTTTGGACCGTTTGTATAAACTTCTGGAATAGCAGGGAAAAGCCACAATAGTATTCCAGTGTGTGAGATAGGTGCAGAGGAAGGCAAGGGAGAGAAGGAAGGAAGATGGAAGGTTTACTGCACTTAAAAGGCAGATTAGCTAGTGTTATTGCATCCTTCTGCCCTCAACAAATATAATGTTTCAAAGCAAGCTGAAGTCTGCATAATGGCAGGTTGTCAGATTTATGGTAGTTTCAAGAAAATATGTAAAAATCTTTCTTTTTCTTCTTAGGAGATGCCACTACTGGAAAGTTAGTTATGCAAGCTGCTACCAAGTTCTTAACACCTGTCACATTGGTGTTAGCTGGAAAGAATCCTTGCTATATAGACAGAAATTGTGACATTTATATGGCGGCCCGAAGAATCGCTTGGGCTCGCTTTGTGAATGCTGGTCAAAACCTCCTTGCACCTGATTATGTCTTGTGCCATGCAGACGTACATGACAAGCTACTCAAAGAACTTTATACCTGTGTGACAGAATTCTATGGAGAAGCTCCTGAAAAATCGCCTGATTTTGGTCGATTAGTTAGCATTGAGCACTATCAAAAGTTAAAGGAACTTCTTGGTTGTGGAAAGTTGTTTATTGGTGGAAAGTCTGATGAAGGCATCAAGTATATAGGTAAGATGCTCTTTAATTTAATATAAACATGATCTGAAAAACAGTGCATATTTGTTTGAATTAAAGCTTAGAAGTGGATAAAGACCTCCAATGGCAGTAATTTAATTATTTCCAGGTAATGTAAGACCCTTGCATCTTCTTCATGGATAGAACTACTTTGGAGGTATTATCAGCACATCGCTTGATAACTTTTTATCAGTGCTGAGTAATATATTTGTTCATGAGCCTTGAATGAACCTGTCTCTCAACTACCCTCATGTTAAGGGGCTGTTTAGTAGACAGTGTGAATGGAAATGCATGTTATTTAGCATTTATCTGAAATATAGTTTCCAACTTTGAATTGTTAGCAAAAAGTAAAATGAGTACTTTTAATTGGTCTACTTCAGAAGACTGAAAAACCAAAAGACTGAATCCCAAATCAAAATACTGAATGATGGAATTTGCCCCTTCTCCACTGTTGTGCGATCTTGGAGTTTGTATATATAGTTACAGGGGTGTGGGAGGCACAGCCCCCCAAATGAGGGGTGCAGGGCAGCTTGCCCTCTGCATTAAAAATGTGTTCAGTATTTTGAATGTTTCTAGTTTTCAAAAGAAAAATATAGAACATTATAATCAGAATTATGATTCTAAACAGATTTTAATGGACAAAATTCATAAAAACTATGTTGCCTTCTTTTTTTCATTACTCCAGGATGCCATACCATGGTGATTACCATCATAGAAAACCTATTTAAATCCTTATATCACAACACAGAACATTGACTTTTTTAACACTAATTTAGGTTACTTTCAAGCTAGTACACTTACATGATTCAGTTTCCAGACACTGAATGGACTTTCTTTTTGAAAACATTATTAGTTGGCAAAATGTAAACTGTTCTTAATTCACAAATGCAATGAATCTATCAGGCTGTACTGATATGCCATCTTCCAGATGTGGCCGTCACAAAAATCAAATTAAAAGCCCTTTAATCCATTTCCGTCCTCCTTGTAAGTAATATAACAGACTGTTAATAAAGGTAATTTCTGATTCAACATGCTGATTATGGTTTCACAAGCTTTGATTGATGTACATTAGCATGGTTCTACTATATATCCCAGTTTCAAGAGAGTTCTGTGTTTCACCTTTGCTCATGCAGTTTTGACTTCTGTAGCACTGCAGTTATTATCTTAACTTTTATAACATCATAAATGAGGCTGGAAAACTTAATTTGGTACAATCATACTTTTAAAAGTTAAGAATATTTTTTTTTCAAACAGCTAATCTGAAGATCCGGAGCCTTTTATTCTGTTAAGGCTAAGATTATTTGACCACTTGTTCACTCATTCCTTCAAAGTATATGATACTGTAATCCCCATTTATGTACCAGTTGTTGCCCAATGAACATTACTTCTGTTTGTTAAGGACTTTCTAAAAAAAACTTTATTGAAGCTTGGCAAAACAGCTTATCTCGTATCCTTGTGAACTACATATAGATTTTTCACTTAAGGTGCACAAGTTTTGATAAATTTCATACTTAGGATATCTGCTATCATTTTTCATTCATCCCTTATCTGATGGATCTTGGATCCTAGATGGGAGAACATCTTGAAAGGCCTACAACACTAGGAGTACTGATCTCATTTCCAGGACATTGCTATGCATCCTGGCTTCTACCAGATTCTTGGATCCAAACTCCATAGCCTCTCTCTTTATCAATAATGTTCCGCCTGGTGACTTCCAAGATAGCTGCACATTGAGTAACACCTTAATTGTAGCTCTCCCATTGTGAAAGCCGAAACTTAGGAGAGAAAGCCAGTAGATTTATATTTCTGAGTAAATTTCAGTTACTGCCTAGATGCCAGGTAAAAAGAAATACAGAGGATCTGAAAGAAAATCCGCTACAAAAGGTGAGGAAAAAACACTGACTGGGAAAGGTGCTGCAGTTCCGTAAAAAGCAGTGCAAGCTCTAGACATGACTTCCAGTAAACTCTAGACATGACTTCCAGTAAGCTCTAGACATGACTTCCAGTAAACTAGAGGAAAGTATAGAACAACTGCACGTGGAGCTGATTAAAATAAATAAAATACTGATGGAGTATATCAACTCAAACAACAAAAGACTGGAAACAATGGAAGAAGCTTTAAACAGATATTCAGATGAGGTGATAACACTGCAAAAATCAGAGTCTGAAATGAAGAAAAAGCTAGCTGAATACAAGACTGCTCAAGAAGAAGTGTTTCAAAAAATAATAGAATTAGAGGACAGAGCACATAGGAAAACCGGAGATATGCTGCTGTACCAAAGAAGCTGATAGGAACAGACTGTGTTAGTTTTGTGAAAGCACAAAAAAGCAACTGGATCGGTATTTCACAGCAGGAGTTAACTGAAAGGGAACATCTTGTGTGTGCTTCAAACCTGGTTATGAGAAAGCAAACCTATACTTTTATTAGTAAGGATGTAATCCTACTAGCAGAAGAAATTGATTCTGACAAAACTGTGGCAGAATGACAAAGTACTAAAAGTGGGAGACAGCAGAGTATTTGTGGAGAATGGTTGCTCATTGTATACCAGGCAGAAGAGAAATGTACTCCACTATTCAGGGAATATCGACAAGCAGGCATGAGATTCAAACTGCTGTACTGAGCTATCTTCAAGATATTCTACTCTGGAGGGACAAAATAATTTTTTGATGAGATACATGCTAAGGAGGTAATGCAAAAGTTTTTCCAACAAAACGTGAGCTGTGAAACAAGGAGATTCTGCTTCATGTTCTTTTGGTAATAAAGATCACAAGAGACTGTACCAGTGAAACCTTTTCCAATGTTTCAATGGACAATGCTTGGGGGGGGGGGGGCACAACAGTTGACTAGAATGTATTGTAACAAGAGTTTATTCAACAAGAGTGTAGTGTGGAACCAAACTATTAGAAAATTGGTAAGTCCAAAATGTTGTGCAACAAACATAAAAACAAGAAAATTAGTGAGTTCAGGGTGTTTGTGCCATTTAAAATTAAGTCATTTGTGGAATTAGGCAAATGTGTTGTTGTCATTCTTGATATATATATATATATATATATATATATATATATATATAGATTAGATATATATATATATATATATATATATAGATATGTGTATGGGTCTACTTTACATGATCGACATTTCAAAATGTCGAAGACCATATGGCCGAGACCATATGATTGACATTTGAAATATCAGACATGTAAAGAACAAAGAAAAAGACAGGAAACACTCACCTTAACACTGCTAGCAGGGGGGCAAGCCCTCCTGCACCCCCCCGTGGGGGGCTTAGCCACCCACACCCCCCGTATCTTAAATATACCAACTCCAAGATCACACTGCAGTGCAAGAATGGAAATATTTCCATTCTGCACTGTATGGAAATGCCGTTTCCTCATGGTTGGTATTTCAAAAATCGATCATATGGTCTTCCAACATTTTGAAATGTCGACCATGTCAAGGGGACCCATACACACACACACACACACACACACTCTCACACATGCACACACACACACATATAAAAAAACATGTTCGGGTTTTTCATGTTTTTACATGACTTTTCTATGATAGGATAATTAGGTATAGACAGAGCCAATGGAGTGTATTTGGAGGGGATGGACTTGATCATTAGCAGCTATTTGCAAATGTTTCTCTGCAATACGCAGTGCTGCTTAAAGCATAAGCAGTATGCTCAGGGTTCCTGCACTTCCTTCCTCGTGTAAAGTTTTGCATTTTTGCCTTTCATCTGTGACTTCTAGTACCTTAAGAGGTACAAGCTGTTAAATAGTGATCTATTTAAAATTAAAACACCTTGCTGAAATCTGCATGTGCTTTCAGTAGTTACACTACCACAAGCGGTGTGCACATGCGCAGTGCAATGGAAGATGACCGCTACTTCTTACTGGCATATTAAAAAAAATTAAAAAAAACATATTTACCATGGGGCATGGAATTACCACGAGCAGGTACTGCGTGCATTAGCTAATAAGGAAACGAGCCTGTCCATGGCTTAGCGACTACTTTCATGTGATATCTAATTTCCTGAACATTGTGTATGAAAAAAAGTAACAAGTTAGAACATGTATTAAACCGATCTCATGTTCTGCAATTGCTTGTTTGTGACCTGTCATCTTGTGCTGTCTGTTTTACATTACCATTGTAAAGGTTGTGTGTGTGTGTGTGTGTGTGTGTGTGTGTGTGTGTGTGTGTGTGTGTGTGTGTGTGTGTGTGTGTGTGTGTGTGTGTGTTAGATGACACACTAAAAGGTTATGCATTTCCCTTGTACTTTTGATCTTTTGATGTTGGACAATTATGAACATTAGGACTCATCTTAACTTAGCACTCCAGTTTTCCAAAGGATTTTATCACGTCTGCCCTGAGTGTGCACCCCCCAGTAATAGAACTATCCTTAAGGGTTGCACCATTTGTGGGGAAGGGGAGAAAAGTGAGGTGAGCCCTAACCTTCAGTATCACCCTTATTTACAGCTATTTATTATATTCCTACCTGTGCATTAACGTGGAGTAAGAAACTACCAATTTATGGATAAGGAGTCGCAATCATTTCCTTTCAAAGCACTACACTGCTTACTAATTTATGTACTTAATGGGGCATGGAGTCAGTTTCATATGAGGGTAAGGGGTCTCCATAACATATTGCACCGAATTATAGAAAGCCACACAGTTATTTTACTGATAAAACACATTTCAGAGTAAAAGCTTTTTCCAGAATCAGACTGCTACACTGCACCAAATCTAATGGAATGCAGACAATGAATGTACTTACTCAACATTTAATGACAAAAAGTACAATGACATCATTTCTACAGCTAGCAAAATACCGCTTGTCATAGCTGTTATATCATCAAGATGAGGTCTGGTATTGAAAAAATACTAACCATGCCCATCTCCATGCAACAAAAAAGCAGGCATACTGCAATGCTAATGAACTAGTGATTCAAAGTTTAATTCATTTTGCCTAACGAGCTACTAGAATGCAGTAAAATGTTGGTTACCCTTTAAAATAGAGTTGGCAATTCTGTGTATGCACTCTGCAAATGTATTTATATTTTCAGTGTTCATGAAATCCAATGATGAAGACATTGGTATGTACTATACTTCAATCTCTCAGAGCAAGAAATCTGGACAAACTGACAAAGACCCAAACATAGGGACAGATTTTAAATATTGCTCCTGGAAACTACTTAGTTGCTAGAATAATAGGTTTTGCTTTATTATGTATTTTCTGAGGGATATGAAGTCATTGAAATTCAAATGTCTTGTCCTTGGCAGGGTGGGGTTACATAATTATGTATGCAAATGTTATGTTAATCGGCATACAGATTTGTACCTTTTTTTCATGGGCCTTTGGCCAGATTTTTTATGTTTTCAGGTTGAGAGGTATGTTCAGGATGGCTATTCAGTGGAATGCCAGGGACAGTGGAAAAGAGGAGCACTTAAGTGCAAGAGGAGATGCAATAGTGAGAGAAGAAGGTAAACAAATTGATAATGGTAGATTTGTAGGACTAAGAGGCTGCTAGCAGGGGAGGAGGATTACACTGGCATGTATTTATTTTCCACCTAAAAGAGCTAACTATAATGGAGTTAAAGATAATTCTGAGAGAAATAATCAGTTTTCAGTGAGGAGTATTGCCTATAATTGAGGACTGGAGTTTGGGTTGCAGCAGTAAAGATGTGTCTGGGGGCCCAGAAGGGAAAATATAACAAAGGAGAATAGATTTTTGAAGACATTTATGGAAATATTTGGCATGGAAGCTAGGAATTCAGAGTGAATTTACATATTCCCAAGATACAAAAACTGGGTTAGGCTAGACAGAGTTTATATTTCACAGGAACGTGTGCATTTAATTGAAGGTCCTGATATGCACCCAAGAACGATTTCAGATCATGCAATAATGACCAAAATAAAAACACAGGGTAATGAAATAAAAATGAGACACTGGCACATTCTCACCTATCTGTTAAGGAGAGGAATTTAATGAATGAGTAGTGGAAGTTATTCAGGAGCTATTAGAGAAGATGGAAATTTCTTCTGAAAATATAACTAGGGAGTGGGATAAAATTCAAGTGGTGTTTAAAAATAGGGTAGAAATAGAAGAAAGGGAAATGGTTAAGAAGTAACAAGAATTATTTAGAGGGACTGACAGGTGTATTGCAAAATGGCGGGGATCTCAAAGATCAAGAGGAGGAGCAACTGCAGAATGCTAAATAGAAAATAAGGGATCGCCTTGATAATGTGTATGAGTTTAGAAAGATTGCTGTTAAGCAACTGTTTTTGATTAGTCTAGAGCGCAAAACCTTTTAGCACAACTCAGGCAACAAAAAGTAGAAAGGGCGGTCATCCAGCTTAGGGAGTAACAATGAAAATAAGACTTACTGTAAAAGTCTGTATAATGTAGAGAAATATGGAAATTAAGAAATTGTACAAATGAAAAATGTTTATGGAAGAATTAAATATGCCAAGGTTATAGTTAGATGAGGCTCAGTTACTAATGGTTAGGATAGGAGGAGGAGATGAGATAAAAATGGTGATTTATAACAATCTACAGGAAAGTCCCCAGGAATAGATGCTATTCCTGTAGAAGTTTGGAAGCTATGGGGGGAAAAACTGATAAAAGATCTGGAAGGTTTTGTTTAACAGTATTTTAAGAGGAGAAGTACCAACATCCTGTAAGAAAGGGTCTATGTCATATTAGCAAACGCTTAACTTAGCGAATGCTATATAATCGACCCAAATATGTTGAAACAGCAAAATGCCGAACACACGGAACAGCAAAAAAAAAAAAAAAAAAAAAAAAAAAATGGGGGGGGGGGGGGTTCTATAGTCCTTTAGCTGTTTTTCTATCATAAATGCTAATGCTAATGTCAGACTCCAAACCAGTTACAAGTGGCGTCCCACAAGGCTCAGTCCTGGGACCTCTCTTGTTTGGTATATATTTCTCGGAGGTACAGGCCAACACGGAAGGACTGTGGCTGACCAAGTTCGCAGATGACTGCAAACTGTGTGCCATAATCGACTCTCCAGCCGACACAAGCATCCTCCAAAAGGGCCTCATAGAAACAGACAACTGGTGCCAGAGCCATGGCCTCAAGCTAAATGCCAAAAAGTGTATAGTCATCCCCTTTGGCAAAAACAAAGTGCCCACAAATTACCACATAGGTGGTAATCCATTAAGTACAGAAGAAGTCATTAGGGACCTGGGGACCCAAGTTGATAGCAATCTCTCATTTGACAACCACGTGGCCAAAGTGGTTAGAAAACATTTTATATAGCCCACCTAATCATGAAGGGATTCACATCTAGATTAGGGGAGGTCATCGTGCCTCTTTACTCATCCCTCATCAGGCCCATAATCGAGTACAATGCCCCTTTTGGGATGTACCTTACCAAACACCTGCAGCAACTGGAAAGACCCCAAAAGTACCTCACCAAGAGGATCAAAGGGCTCAAACAGATGCCATATGCTGCCCGGTTAAAGAAACTCCAGCTCTACTCAGTGGCATACCGACTGCTCAGAGGTGACCTGTGCCTGACGTATAAGGCCATGTCCAACCCGGAATTAAGGGACATGCTGCACCTCAAAAAATCCAAATCCCATCGAGCTACACGCTCGAGAGACTTGAACCTCAGCACTGAAATAAATAGGACATGCTGGAGGGACAGATTCATAACCCAGTGGCTCCCTTCACTATGGAATAAAATCCCAGTCCAGGTTAGGCAGAGTCCCTCATTGACTCTCTTCAAGAGGAATCTTGATGAGTGGATGGGAGATCATAGGTTTACCCCGGGTATCACTTCTGTGTCACTGTTAGACAGAGGCACAGTATACTAACCTCGAAAAAGGGCATAGCAAAATTAATTTAAAATGGGTGGCGAAAGCAAAACATACTCTGGCTAGGCTTATAAATGCCCTAGGGCAGATACCCTAGTATGAACCTATGAACCATGTAACACCTGTTGTGTCTGACAAGTGAACTATAACTGAAGTTGTAATATTTTGTTTGTTCTTTTTTTATTTTTATGTGGAGCTTTTCTCCCCGGGCCTCTACTGAAAATGGGCATGTATCCAGTTAGACTAGCCCGGTCAACAAATGTAAAATAAAATAAAAATAAATAAATATGTCGAAACAGCAAAATGCCAAACACACGGAACAGCAATTTTTTTTTCCCCAGGGGAAAAAATCGCTGCTCTGTTTAAAAAAAAAAAAAAAAATACCAAACACAAAAATACCAGCTCCAAGATCGCACCACAGTGGAGGAAATGACAAAGTCCCAAAGATGGCGCACTGACTTTTTTTTTTTCCTGGGGGAAAATAATTGCTATTCCATGCTTTCGGGATTTCACTATTTTGAATAAAGAGGTCCTATTAAACAGCATTCGCTGATTTAATAGGAACCTGTAAGAAAGCAATGGTAGCTGTAATATTTAGAGAGGGCTAAAGATCTATCAGATCCAGCTTCATACAGGCAGACCCATTTAAATACTAAACCATGATTATAAAGTGTGTATCTATAATGGCTTAAAGAATGGCAAAAGAGATACCAAAACTGATAGACATGGATCAGTGTGGTTTTGTGGAGGGGTGGCAAACATTCGACAACATTAAGAGAACATTGATGATCCAGAGGGAAGCAGAATGCAAGAAAATACCACTGTTGTTGGTAGGTCTTGATGCAGATAAAGCATTTGACAGAGTAAGCTAGGTCTTTGGGTAGGGCAATGGAAGCATTTGCATTCCCTGATAAAACTACAAGGTTAATTAGAAGGATATAGGAGGGATCGGAGGCAAGGGTGGGTTCCTCTCTGGTAATTTCTGCATGAGCAGAGGAACCAGGCAGGAATGTCCTCTTTCCCCTTTATTTGCATTATATTTAGAACCATTTACCAAGAAAATAAGGCACTTAGAAATTCAGGGATATAATTAGTATGGTAGTCGAGAAAAGCTGGCTGCATTTGCAAATGATATTATTTTATAACTGGTAAAACCAGAAAAGGCTATTACAGTGTTGTGGAACATTTTGAGACTATTTCATATCTTTTCAGGTTACAAAATTAATAAAGCAAAGGCAATAGTGATAAATTATGTAAAGCACAAACTGGTTCAGCAATATCCATATTTATGGGGGCATGATAAAATGAAGTATTTAGGAGTATGGATTAAAAATTATTCCAGTGGGGCAGCTAAGAATATGTGGGAAGATAACAAAATAAATGAAAAATTGGAAGCTTTCTTATATGGTTATGAATAGTAAGATATAAGCAGTTAAAATGTTTTTATTCCCTTTGATCTGATACACAGGTCAGGCATATTTTTATCAACCAGAGGAGAAGTTGTGGATAGCAATTAATAAAGAGCTCAAGGATTTTATCTGGGAGGGGAAGACTGCAAGAGTCAAGTGGGATGAGTTGATTCTTCTAATAGAACAAGGCATATTGGGATTACCTGATTTGAAGGGGTATTTCAGAGCTGTGAGGAATGAGTCAACTGCAGTAAACCACGAGGAACTCAAAAAAAAAAAAAAAAAAAAAAAAAAAAAAAAAAAAAAAAAAAACACTTTATTTAGGTTTAATAGAATAAAGCTTTTGGGATACACCCTTCTTCAGTATTCAATACCAATTTTTAAAAAACATACATCATTTTATACCTTAAAAGCACAATACACATGACACAGCCAACCAATAAAAACATACAAGAAGTTGCTGCTTAAAGAAATATGTAAAAAAAAAAAATTCATAATAAGATGTCATTTAAAATAATAGAATATTTAATATAAGCACAATCATAAAAATGCTTTTAAACTTGCTGTATTTTATATATATATATATATATATATATATATATATATATATGTGTGTGTGTGTGTGTAACTTAATAAAATATTACTTGTATTGCATTTGTCTTTCAACCAACTCAGCAATATCCAGTTTGTTAATAATATCACCCCCTCTTATATCTCGATGCAAGACATCTAAGACTTTAAATTTAAATTCATGAATTTCATCAGGGTAATGTACCATGTTTACCCATCAACGAAGTTTCAGCACTAGTTTTAAAATCCTTATCTCAGACTCATACTATTTCTATATGTAAAGTATGGCCTATTGCTTACTGTAGTAAATAACTCTGGCATGGACATAAGTATCAACCAGTTTTTCCTTATAATATTTTCAGCTTGTAACTCAATGTAATTGCATAACGTATTTTAGGCACATTATCTTTACTTAACATAGGAGGTATATGGGCTGTTCCTGCTAAAAAAGGGTTGACTATTTGTTTTCTCTTCTCTAATGTTTCTTTCATTATTTTTAGTATTAAATCCATATTGTAGCCTCTATTATTATTTAAAGTCATTTACTAACTTTTCCATTTGTTCCTTGCACTTATCTTCAGTATTCAGCCTACTAGTGCATAATAATTGTGACTTTACTATTCCCCGAAATATATGCCTAGCATGCATGCATTTAGTATGTGTATATTTATTGACCTGAATTTCTTTATTATGAACACAAGTTTTCAAGACACCAGAGTCATTTAGCAACTGTACATTAAGATATGCAATATCATTATATGAAAAATTCATTGTGAATCTCAAAAAAGATGTGGTGCTATTTAAATACTCAGTTGTTGATTTCCTTTCCATATCATAACGCAGTCATCTAGAAAACATTGATAAAATATCATCCAAGAAGGGATTCTTCTTATAAACAAATTCACATTCCCACTGATTCAATGTAATATTGGCATATGTGTTGGACATGGGAGTTCCCATGGCCACTCCTGATGTTTGAAGGTATGGGTGCCCATCAAATAAAGAAAACATTCTTAGAACACCTTCAGTTATACTCCATGACGGAGCCCTTACCCATTTATGTACAAGGTGTTTTGAGCAAGTATCTACCATTATGTCGAAGTTACATTAAACATATAGGGGACTTTTTATCTAAGTTGTATTTATTTATGTTGAATTAATTAATTTTTATAATATGAAAATATATTTAAGAAAATTAATTTTGGTGAAGTTAAAAGTTTGATTGCTGAAATGAATATGTTTATTTACGATGTACAACTGCAAAGTGATATTTCATTGGAACTTTTTAACTTTTTCACTGTACCATGCCCAAGGATACCTGTGATATATGGCATTCCCAAATTCCATAAATCTCCCAAGGATACCGATGATATATGGCTTTCCTAAATTGCATAAATCTGTATCCAAACCCCCAGTGAGACCTATCGTGTCAGGTAGGGGGTGGGTGACTGAGCCCTTATCCATTTGTGTACAACGTGTTTTGAGCAAGTATCTACTATTATCTACTATTATGTCGAAGTTACATTAAAGATGGGGACTTTTTATCTAAGTTGTTAAGCGGGTTAAGGTAAGTGCATACATAGTGGTATATGCAAGATTTAGTTTAGGGTTAGAAGTAGGGTTTTTGTTAGTTATGTGGTTTATTTTGTTTGGGTAGGTAGTATGTAGCGGGCTGTGGGGTGGGACAACTATGATGATTCGAGTTTTTGAATTTCGCGGTTTATGGTGTTTGGTGTATTCGCATAATATGTGTCTGTGTTTATGTATTCGGTATATAGGACTTTCGCGGTTCCAATATAGACCCGCTGTGTCATGTGTATAGTGCTTTTAAAGTATAAAATGATGTATGGTTTTAAAAATTGGTATTGAATACTGAAGAAGGGTGCATCCCGAAAGCTCTGTTAAACCTAAATAAATTAAGCATTTTTACAACTTTGGGTTCTGTTTTCTACGTGCTTTTATTGAGTTCCTCATGGTTTACTGCAGGTGACACGTTCCTCATATTTGTGTCTTTTCGAGTTTACTGTGGGCGCTGAGCAGTATTTATGACACAGCCATCTACATCTGCTTCTGGTGCAGAAGCAATATCCAACCGAATACGGTAACAATTCATGGACGTCTAACCATGTCAGGCAACCCTCTATTGGGTAAAATTGGGAATGTGAATATAGACAGCATGGGAGCTGCTCCCCAGACTAATGGTAATGTAGACCATCTAATTATTAAACTTGAAAGAAAGGTCCAGGCATACAAAAAGCTTCAGTGGCAGCGGCTGAGCTTTTTAGCTTATCTGGAGCTAAATGTAGTGCCAAGAGGGTTACATGTTTTAAAAATGCCTGCATATGCAAACTTGTATCCCAAGCTGCTAAACAAATGGCAGCAACTGAATTTGAAGTTAAGTGCGGACTGTATGTCCTTAATGAATGATTTGTTTGTGGACACAGAGCATGGGCTTTCAGAAGAGATTTTTAATCTTGAGAATGAGATAGTAAATTCACCATTGTTTAGTAATTCATCTGCAATCTACAAATCTATGCTTGAAAGACTCAATGCATTGGATAAGACGCTGGAAGCAGTTAAACAATGCAAATTATGTAGAGACATAAATTATTCAACTTGGGGCATATTTTCTCTTGGCAAAAAGAGAATAAAATTAAGAATGAATATTCCTATTAAGTGCTCACAGAAAGGCGCTCTGTATGAGCTTGATACGTTTGGAGAAGGTAGTCCACCTTCAACCAATGAACGATGTGGGAAAAATATTTTGGCCAATGAGACTGTGAGATCTGAATCAAATGCTAGTGCCCCTATAGACACTCCCTTGGCTGTTCATTTGCTAGGAGGAGATGTATACATGCAGTCAGAGGATGATCTGACGAATCAACAACAAGCTAACTCTGTTCAAGCATCAGTAGGTACAGCATCACCTGTATTAATGGCAGCTACAAATGCTGTGCAAAATGGTGAGGTTTTTTTCAACTCTACGAAGCCAATAGCATTACGACTTCTGTAGAAGGTAGAAGTATGGAAACAACTGCAATCGAGAGGCAGGTCAGAGCAAAGAATAAATTTAAGCAGAACGAAAAGGAAGAATGCCAGCCCCATATTCAACAAGCAGGGATGACAATGATGGTAAAGAGAAAGAGAATTGACACTTTTTTGAATTTATATGCCTTTATATTATCAGCTGCAAGTATTAACTTGTTAAATAAAGGTCTGCAATTTGTGCCAACAGTATCGGATACTATAGTGGAGGCACTGGCTGACTTAAAAATGTTCATTAAAAATGTTAGTTTAAAACTAATATTTAGGGACTCAGCATGTGAATATGTAGATAAGTATAAAAAGTCTAGTACTTTTATGCCAACCAATTGTCCTGTTTTAAATGCTTTTATGAATGTATGTGAATATGAATTAAGACAGTTGTATGAAGTTAAACTTAGTAAATTGAAAAAATTCTCCAACATTTGATGAATATAAAGCATTACTAGATTTACGTGAAAATAATATAATATTGAAGCAAGCAGATAAGGGTGGTGCAATAGTCCTTTTCAATAGATCACATTATGTCAAATTAATTAATAAATTTTTATCAGATGAAAATATATTTAAGAAAATACATTCTGGTGAAGTTAAAAGTTTGATTGCTGAAGTGAATATGTTGATTAACGATGCACAACTGCAAAGTGATATTTCACTGGAACTTTTTAAATTTTTCACCTATGATATATGGCCTTCCCAAATTGCATACATCTCCCAAGGACACCTATGATATATGGCATTCCCAAATTGCATAAATCTGTATCCAAACCACCAATGAGACCCATCGTGTCAGGTAGGGGGTGGGTGTCGGAGCCCTTATCCATTTATGTACAAGGTGTTTTGAGCAAGTATCTACCATTATGTCGAAGTTACATTAAAGATGCAGGGGACTTTTTATCTAAGTTGTATTTATGGTATAAGAATAACAAAGTAGTGAATTTCATGATGGTTACACTCGATATTAGTTCCCTCTTTACAGTAATTCCGAACACATATGGTATCAATGCGATACGCAAATTTCTGTGTAAATATTCTGATATGAATGGTAGATCTATAGAAAACATTTATAGTATAATTGAAGTTGTTCTAAGAATGTTTTTTTATTTGATAGGCAGCCATACCTTCAAACATCAGGAATGGCCATGGGAACTCCCATGGCTAACACATATACCATTATTACATTGAATCACTGGGAATGTGAATTTGTTTATGATGATAAGAATCCCTTCAGGGAAGATATTTTATTTTATCAACATTTTGTAGATGATTGCTTTATGATATGGAAAGGAAATCAACAACTTTTAAATAACTTTGTTGAGTATTTAAATAGCACCACAACTTTTTTAAGATTCACAATGAATTTTTCATATAATGATATTGCATATCTTGATGTACAGTTGCTAAATGACTCTGGTGTCTTGAAAACTTGTGTTCATAATAAAGTAATTCAGGTCAATAAATATACACATAAAAGAGTTGGGAGGGTGGCCTAATGGTTAAAGTGTTTGCCTTACAAACGCAAGGTGCAGGGTTGGAGTCTCACAAGGGATAATTGGCTAAGCATAAAATGGCTCGCAAGGGCAGTTAGCTTAGTACTAATCTATGAACTTATGAAAAGTATGCATGCTAGGCATATATTTCGGGGAATAGTAAAGACACAATTACTACGAACGAGTAGGCTGAATACTGAAGATAAGTGCAAGGAACAAATGGAAAAGTTAGTAAATTACTTTAATAATAGAGGCTGCAATATGGATTTAATACTGGAAATAATGAAAGAAACATTAGAGAAGAGAAAATAAATAGCTGCCCCTTTTTCTAGTGAGGGAGGAATAGCCCATATACCTCCTGTGTTAAGTAAAGATAACATGCCTAAAATACGTTATGCAGCTACATATAATAGAATGACTATGGAAGTTGAAAATATTATAAGGAAAAACTGGCGGATACTTATGTTCATACCAGAGTTATTTAATATAGAAAGACATAGGCCATACTTTGCATATAGAAATAGTATGAGTCTGAGAGGACAGCTTTGTTGTAAGGATTTTAAAACTAGTGCTGAAACTTCGTTGATGGATAAACATGGTACGTTACCCTGTTATAATTGTAGTTACAGGCTCACGCTGCTCCCCTACCCTATCCCCAATTCCCACCCACCCCCAGTGGTCCTAGCTGTATACTTCCTGTAACCCCACCCCTTCACAGTTTTTATCCTATCACACACAACTTCCACTTAATAGCCCTACCCCTTATATCTCAAAGTCCCTAATTAGATAATTGCTATTCTTGGAATACTCCCTCATCTCTCCCCACCCCTTCCTATTTTGCTTATATTCTACAGCTTCTCTCTTACAGCCACCTTAATCTCACATAAATTGTATACAGCTTCTCTCTTACAACCTATTTTACTTTACTTAATTGTACACCTCCTCCCTCTACCTACTCTTCCTCTTTAAGCACTCCCTCCTTTCCCCCACCTGTAGTTTACTTACTATACTCCTTTTGTGAATATACCCAAACTCCTTAACCACATATCCTTATGGCCCTAACACACAAATCTATACTCACTAACCTACTACTCTCAACTTCAACTCTTACTTCTCTCACAATGCCATACACATTAACCTTGTTTGAATACTCCTCTCTTCCTGAACACCACCATCCCTACCAGCAAACTCTACCAATTTCTCCCATAAACAACCACAACCATAGTAACATTACCTCCTCTTCTATCTATATATTACCTAAATACCATAGAGCTACCCATGTTACTTCAATATAAAAAATGCCCAAATAATTTCTACAAAATCCTTAAGTTTATACAATATCCTCACCAACGCCCCCTATTAGATGGTGATATTCATCCTAACCCAGGCCCCAATACTGACATTCACAATAACCTACACAACCAAACACCTCCTCCGGTCACTACTTTAAATAGACCCTCTAACTCCCTCCTAATAGCTCACCTTAACATCCGTAGCATTAACAATAAAATTACCCACCTACATGCACTCTTAGATGTGCACTCATTTGATATTCTCTGCATTACAGAAACATGGCTAAAGCCCTCAACTTTGGACCAAGAGATTACCCCTCTTGGATATAATATCTTGAAACTTGACCATAAAACCAAAAAAGGTGGAGGTGTAGCCATACTATATAAATCTGAACTCCAAGTTTCTCCCTTCATGTGCTCCTACCATCAGATACCAATTCAGAAACTCTTAGTGCCAAACTTCAAATAAACAACTCCAAATCTATCTATCTAATCTGCACATATCTCCCCCCTGGAAACAATATAATCACTCTTGAAAACTTACTTGGTTACCTCTCTACCCACCTACCTCAGGAAACCTTTGTATTAGGTGATTTTAATATAGACTGGGCTACCTGCAGTTCCCTTAATCCTCCCAATCATATAAATCTTTATGGATTCTCACAAATTATAACCACTCCTACTAGAATCCATAAGCCAATCAGCAAGGAAACCACTCTAGACTGGATACTTATAAACAGCCACCATGATACTTATAAACCAGGAACCCTTCCTGACGATATTAGTGACCACATGCTAACCTGTATTATTAAACAAAGAATCCATAGCCCTACTACTAATAATTTTAAAACCTCACGTTCCAAAAAATTTTTTAACCAAGAGAGCTTCCAAAATGAACTGAAAGCATGTGACTGGTCACCTATATCTCATCTTCCACTTGATGATGCAGTGACCTACTTTAACACTAGATTCTTTCAGATCCTAGATTACCACGCCCCCTATCGTTCTTCCCGAATAAGGACCAAAATTGCCCCCTGGCTCACTAAAGAAACTAGGCAAAAGATCCTATTCAGAAATAAAATTTGGGCCAAATGGAGAATCTCTAAATGTCCATCAGATCACCTTTACTATAAACAGGTAAGAAATGCAACCAAGAAAGATATTCTCAGAGACAAAAAACACTATTACCTTCACCTCCAACGAACTCACCAGCAAAAACCACAACAATTCTGGTCTCCTTCAGCTAGGCCACTCCCTGCCCCAACAAGTTT
Organism: Protopterus annectens; assembly: GCF_019279795.1. Classification (NCBI taxonomy): domain Eukaryota; kingdom Metazoa; phylum Chordata; order Ceratodontiformes; family Protopteridae; genus Protopterus; species Protopterus annectens. The sequence goes on along the minus strand of NC_056733.1, from coordinate 579,324,053 downwards.
CAACCAAAATAACTTCAACCAAATTCCTGATGCCTTTAATAACTACTTTACTGAAGCCATTCAAACCCTAGCCAATACTTTACCACCTATTACCACATCCCCATTGAATACCACTAAGACTCCATCTCCTACCTTTCAAATACAACCGATACCTACATCATCCATTTGCAATTTCCTTCAAAAACTAAAACCATGCACCCCTTCTGCTGACTGTCTTCCAGCTGAATACCTGCAAATAGCAGCAAAAGCCATTGCCTATCCTATCGCCATCCTTATAAATAGAACAATTGTAGAAAGCAAAATCCCCTCCATTTGGAAAGTATCCCACATCATCCCTCTACATAAGGGTGGGTCATCTACTGAACTCTCCAACTTTCGGCCTATCGCCTTACTGTCTCCAATTGCTAAGATAATGGAAAAGTGCATACTACTTACCCACCTTCTCCAAAATAATCTACTTGCCAACTGCCAACATGGCTTTAGGCCTTTCCATAGCACAACAACTGCCCTTCTGTCCTTTTCTGACTCCATAAACAAAAACCGTAACAATAACACTTTTTCCTCTGCATAATTTATTGACCTTTCAAAAGCCTTTGATATGGTCAACCATAATATCCTTATAGACATTCTAAAAGCCCAGTCTCTTCACCCACAAGCATTAAATTGGTTTAAATCCTATCTGGAAAACAGACAATAAGCAGTATTGTGGGATAATAATCTTTCAAAATCCCTTCCTGTGAACACTGGAGTACCCCAAGGCTCTATTTTAGGACCTCTACTCTTCTCATTGTTTATCAATGACCTACATACCAATATTCCTCAGGCCACCTGCAATACAGTATGCAGATGACTCCACTTTAATCTGTTCAGCTAAGTCCATAACCTCTCTGCAGTCTCTCACCCAAACAGTATTTAACAGTGTTGAAAATTGGTTCATGCAACACTGCCTCCTCCTGAAAGCCAAAAAAACAAAGTTATTACTCTTTGCTCCAACTCATAAATCACCTCAACTGCACTTCACATTAACCTCCAACAATGCTACCAACATAGCCCTAGATACTTCAACCCGTCTTCTAGGAGTAACAATTGATAATAACCCTACTTTTGATGATCACATTAACTCTACTATAAAGACGGTCAACAAAAAACTAGGCACTCTTTACAGAATCAAACCTTTTCTTTCCCCTTCAGCCAGAATAACTATTGCCCAGACCCACCTTATGTCTACCCTGTTCTATGCTTCGGCTATATATACCAATCTATCAAAAAACAATCTCACCAAACTTTCCACCAGTTACAATAACATAGCCAGATTTGCCACTGGCACCACCTTTAGAACTCACCACTGTCTTAACCTAAAACAACTGGGATGGCTAGAACTGCAGAACCAACTACTTTATCAACAAATTGTTATCACCCAAAAAATCCTTTACCACCCAAAAAATACCCCTGTCCTCACTAACTTGATTTCACCCTACAAAAATCTTGCTATGCTACGCTCATCGAATAAGCTTCTAGCTTCCACTATTAAATCAATTAACAAAGCAGGAGATTCACTTTTCACCAACACAGTAGGGAAAATCTGGAACCAGCTTCCTACTGAACTTTCCTCCCTTGCTTCCACTATTCTGTTTAAAAAGCATCTGAAAGAATATCTTACAACTCACTGGCTGTGTCCCTGCTCCAACCCAGACTGATATCTCCTTCACCTCCTGCTCTCTCTATACTTTTCTACTCTTCTGTTTTATCTCACCTATCTGTATTTCCAAACAAAAAAAAAAAAAAAACATGTTTTTGGTTCTCTGTATGTAATCTTAGCTTAAAGCTACTAACTTACTCTGTAAACATTTTTTTGACCTATCTAGCTAATGCACGGTGTAGCTAATGTACTGTAATCCACTTGACTATTACTATATATTGTATTGTTTGCTCTCTGCAGATGCTTGGAGCTTTTCTCCCCGGGCCTCTACTGAAAATGGACATGTATCCAGTTAGACTAGCCCGGTCAACAAATGTAAAATAAATAAAATAAATAAAAAATAAATAGTTGCTGTAAGAATGTTTGTAGTTTTAGAATTTGAACATCCTGTTACCAAACATAAATATAAGATCAAATGTCAGGCTACTTGTAACACAATATTAGTGGTTTATTTGAGTACATGTACAAAATGTACAAGTTTTTATGTAGGAAAGTGTTCTAGGCAGTTAAAGGACCGTATAGTTGAACATAAATCAGACATCAGAATAAAAGTGGCAACGAATGCACTAGCAAAGCATATTATGGAAAGCATATTATGGAAAATGATGAAATGCATGAATTTAAAGTCTTAAATGTCTTGCATCGAGATATAAGAGGGGTTGATATTATTAACAAACTGGATATTGCTGGGTATAAATGGATAACCAAATTAGAAGCTGACAAACCCCCCTGGTTTAAAAAATATGATAACGATAAAACCTTTTGTGGTGCAGCAGTAGCATTGTTGCCTCACAGCAAGAGGTTCTTCTGTTCGATCCTCGACTGGAGTGTGGGGTGTGCCTTCTGTGTGGACTCTGCATGTCCTCCCTGCGGTTTGATGGGCATTCGAAAGACATGGGTAAATTGGCGTGCCTTCGTTGAAGGTTGAACGTCGAGCTGGCACCTCGGTGTTCGTGAAAATCTACTGCCATCATTAGCGGACCGGAGTCCGAGACCCCTAACCGAGAAAAGCCAAAAGACAACAATATAAAACCTTTCTTGGTTGAAAGACAAATGCAATACAATTAATATTTTAAGTTACATTATTTATATATAATACAGTAAGTTTTAATGCATTTTTATGACTGCGCTTATATTAAATATTCAATTACTTTAAATGACATCTAAATATTCAATTACTTTAAATGACATCTTGTTATGAATGTTTTTTTTTTTTTACATATTTTTTTAAGCAGTAACTGCTTGTATGTTTTTATTGGTTGGCTGTGTCATGTGTATTGAAGTCTAAAATGATGTATAGTTTTTAAAAATTGGTATTGAATACTGAAGAAGGGTGTATCCCGAAAGCTTTATTCTGTTAAACCTAAATAAATTGTTTCTAAAACTTTGGGTTCTGTTTTCTAGGTATCTCAGAGCTACATAGTTAAGGCTCCTATATATAGCACAAGCAGAAACCTATTAATGCAAAGTGGAATGTGATGATTATGAAAGGAGGAAATTCAAGAAACAAGGAGAGACTGGGATTTTGGATGTGTATCTTTAAGGAAACTAACAGTAATCATGCAGATTATTATATTATTAAAGCAGCAGAAAGTATTCTAAGAACTAAGCCAACACAGGAATGGATAAAGAAGATTCTGCCAACAGGGATGACTACACTAAGGGATATAGACAGTAGGCAAGAGGAAGCTGGAGAAAACTTGCAAAGGAACCACGGTATTGGGAGGAAATAAAGAGGGAAAGGTAATAAATTTATTTGGACTGCGGTTTAGAGATCGCCTTCCCTATCAAGGATTGATATCAGAGTATAGGTAAAGAGAAAGAAATAGGTAATTAGGTAGTTACACATTATGCATAATGATTTATGTTCTAAGATGATGAGATTATAGTTTAACTCTATTGGTGTTCTATGTTTTCATACACACAGTTTGGAAATATCTGTTGATGTGTTTTTAAGGGTAGGGTTTTTAAGGAGGTAACAAGGTGTCCGTTTAGATTCTGAGGAAGTTCTGGTTTCACAGAATGAAAGTGCTTAGTCTGTGAATAGTGTTTCTTTTTTAAATATATTCTAGAGGTGTGCTTTGGAGGGTTTTATTACATTCCTGATGGACAATCTGTTTTTTGGAAGGTGACACTGTGTAATTCTGCTAAACTGAATTGGATTGGATCCTAAACAAAAGAGCAACAATGGTAGAGCTTTTAGTAGAATCTAAAATAGAAACAGTTAAAAAAGGAATAATTAGTAGGACATATAAAATATTGCATAACTGTAAGAATCAATCAGAGGATGTTAAAAAAGATTGGGAAAAGAGATTGGATAAGCAATTCACAAAGAAATACTGGGGCAATATATGTCTCCCAAATATACAACAAAATCTAGAAGATTTGGGATTTTTGCTTGGAAATTATTATATAGATATGATTATACCCCAAGCAGACTACAGAGAATTTTTCCTCAGGTAGACAGCAAATGTTGGAGGTGTGATGGGGAAGAAAGAGATAATTGGGAACATTTTCTGGGAATATAATGAGTTTGCAGACTTTAGCGATTCCCCATAAACAAGTCTGTCAGAGGTACTCTGTGAGCAAATTGGCTTAACTAGGGAAATGAGTTTTCTGACCTATGATACTGACTCGGAATTGCCTAGGCATATTAAGGCCTTGCCAAGTCTAATTATGATGGTTGCCAAAAAAGAAATTACTAGAAAATGGAAATGAAAGTCTAAATCAACTGTACTAGTAGTAGTGAATATAGTAACATAGATAAACCAACTGGAATTGGGATCTTTAGAAACTGGTAGGAAGAAACAAATTACACAGGAAAAATAGAAACTGTGGGAACAATACATACAGGGGAGGAATGAGGTTTTAAAGAAAGCAGGATATGAATGAGCTATGTAATGTTTGACAATGATTGGGTAGATTATACATTTCGAACTGAATTTATGTCGGTATGGTTTGTGATGTAAAATGCTTACAACTAAGATTGTCAGTGTGGTTCGTTTTCATTTATATAAATGAATGTTTGCCTTTGCCACAAGCATAAGTGATAATTTAATAAAGATACAACCAGAAATTCACTACCAAACAACCAGTAAAGAGCTGGACTCAGTAAATTAGCACTTTTGTTTGCTTTAATTCACTATGAACTTCATCAGAAAATACGCAACACCTTAAACAACCACCCGTTTTATACACAAGTATAAAAAAATCACATGACACTTTACTCCAATAAAATATAAAATAAATAAATAAATAGGTCATTAATCAAAGAAATTAAAGACATATACACACTTGTAGGAACACGAGTCCCTTAAAATCTTTGCATTTGTAAAAACAATTTAATACTAAGACCAGGAAAGTCATCGGCTTCCAGTAAAATTTGCCATTTACTTTCTTTACACGCTAATGCAGTCTTATAATCACCACTAAATGCATCTGGAACAATAGTATCCTGAACAAGAAGGAAAATTTCCTAAAAATTTCACACACTCTGGCATGTCGGCAGGAGCGGCCTTAGGTCAACTGGTGCCTTAGACAAAAGGGCACTATGGCACCCCCATGACACCACCCAGTGCCCCCATCCTAGTCTACCTACACCAAATAAATACTGGAAAAGTGCCCCTACTAGAGTGGCGCCCTAGGCGGCTGCCTAGTTGGCCTATGCCTAAGGCCGGCTATGCATGTCGGGCTAATGCATTGGTCATATCTTTGATGTCCTTCTATTCCTGTGTTGCAGTATTCTGCATACAAGTTTATGCTTTTAGTTTCATGTACGTACAGCCAGTATCCAAAAGCTTTCAGTCCCACCTAGGTGCCTGAGATGTCAGGTCTAGGCGAGAGTACATGGGCCATAAAAGTGACTTCTGCACGCACCAGCCCTCAGAACTTTGAGGCTGCCAGTCATACACCAGGTGTTCCTGCTTTCGCTGATGACAGATTCAAGTTTCAAGCTAAGTACCCATTTGGGGACCTTTTCAGTCCTCCTTATTGTATTACTTTCTTTTCATGTCATCCAGAAAGGGTAAATGTCAATGTGGCCATCAGATCCCTCATAGAGACGCCTATTATAAGTGTCTATTTTGTCTTAGATGGTCGCACAATTATAAGGCCTGCCCTATTTGCAGGCGTTCATTCCAAAAACATTACGGAGTCATTTGAATGCTCTCAATTTGTACTTAGAGAACCAACGTCTGAAACAACTTGCTTTGTGAATGGAGGGTTCATCGGATGTCACCTCTGAACCACCTAAAAAGAGGGCCAGATCTTTGCGGCATGTAACACTTGCTGAGCCTCTCTGACCAATCCCTAACCTGTGGCCAACATCGGCCTAGTCTCAGGATTTGGACCCGGATCCTCCACACCAGATGTCGCGGGTACCTCTGAAGAAGCCGTCCTATCGGTAAGCAAGAGCACGTCCACAGAGGCTATTCCTGCAGTCGTTATCAGACACCGGGGGGGGGGGGACCAGCATGTTCAGGGGAACCTTCTGATTTCCTGCCTCAAACTTTGATGCCCGCTCCTAAACAGATGCCTGTTGGGACTCGCAAGAGAAAAGAAAAAAGGAAACCTCTCTCTGACAGCAGAAAGTATTCCAGACTGGCAGGCCCTTTAGCCAAAGCCTTTTCTCAGTTTTTATAGCCCTGAGGCCTACATCAGTTGCTTCTGCACGTGCTTCTTCTCCTCCTCTCCTTAGTCCTAGGCCTCAACCTGCAGAGACCGTAACTAGGGAAGAGGATATCTGTTCAGATTCCTCAGGTGATTCCCTCTCTTATAATTCACAGCTTTTTTCACCCTTGGGATTTGGATCCCCAGAGGTAGAATCTATAGACCCAGATTCCCCTCTTGAAGATTTGAACAACTCTGAAACTATTTCCAAAATGAAGGAACACTTCAAATGGGAATCCACAGACATGTCTGAAATACAGTAGAGGTGCTATGACCTCATTCAAATGGAAACACCAAGCCCTTCTGCCATTCCTCCTATACAGTCTTCCTTTTTAGATGCCTTTTCTTCTGCATCTTTAAATCTGGACTCGCAACATCCTGCTCCTCATAGAGCAGGCAGACTGTACAAAGTCCCAGATTCTGCTAGTCATTTGATCAAGTGCCCTCCTGCAGATCCAGCTACTATTTCTGTCTCCACAGACAAAGCCTCCAAACTTTTGCCTACCACCGCCATTCTTCCTGCTGATAAAGACAGCAAATCCATGGAAAGGTTAGGCAAAAAGATTTACACCTCATCCACTTTGGCATTTAGATCTACTAATTACCAGTCTCATATGGCAAAGTACACCCTGTCTCCTCTTGACTCTGCCACCAAACATTTGGCGCACATTCCAGACTCCTCAGCCAAATCATCCATCTCTCCTGGCCCTTAAGTCCCAAGTCACCAGGCATTCAATCAAATGTAGCTATGATGCTGCAGAATCCTCAGCAAGGTCAGCAGCTTCAGCTTCTGCACTTTGCAGATACCCCTTGGTGCACTTGCAACCCCAGCCAGATGATTTCAGAGCTAAGCTCAATGATGCACCACTGGACAATGCTGCCTTATTTGGCTCAAAAGTAGCAGACCTTTTCAAATCACTGCAACAAAAAGGAAAAGAGATGCAGGATCTTAAACATCTGCTAGTTTCTCCAGTACCTAAATTTTACAGAACCTATCCTGCGAGAACTCAGTTCATCAGGAAACACTCCAATCCTGTTCCTCAAGCTAGACACAGGTGAGCAAGAAAGAAAAATCCTCCAGCTAGAGCACCTCCCTCTTCTAGTCAAAGGACACCCTTTCAGGACAGGGCAGGTAGTGTCTGACTACCTGCCACTCCTGCCTCCCCCACCAACCCCTTCCATCCCACGCCTTTCTCATTGCTTAACAGTTTGGAATCGGGTCACTTCAGACAAGTGGGTCCTCTCCATCCTCCAAGACAGTTACTACCTGTCATGGATAATCACTCTTAAGACTAGGCATGCCACAACCTCCTGCTCAGCAACTGCCCCTTTTGCTACCAGTACTACAGTCCCTTTCAAACCAGGGCACTATAGAAAAAATTCCTCCCTCCCAATTTGGAAGAGGATTTAATTAAGGATTTTTCTGGTTCCAAGAAGAGAAGGGCCATGGAGGCCCATCCTAGACCTTTCCGGGCTCAATCTTTTGTTAAAGGTGGCAACTTTCAAAATGCTGACCCTACCAGCTGTATTATGTACAAAGGCTTCCTAGCAACACTAGACATCAGGGATGCCTATTTACACATTCCCATCAAACCCACACACACAAAATACGTAAGATTTTTAGTGGGTCCCTCACATTTGCAGTTCTCTGCTTTGCTTTTTGGACTTTCAACCACACCCAGAGTCTTCACCAAATGCCTGGCTCTGATAATGGTCTTTTGCAGGACGAAAGGGATACAAATGTTCCCATACCTGGACGGCATGCTTTTACAGGCTGCCAGTCAAAAAATACTCCTAACCCATATCCAGTTCATGGTGCTCTCCTACAGGCTCTTCGGTTTCAAATACATTTTATAACAAAACTAGGCAGTATTCCAATAGAGTCTGTCCACAATGTAACCACAAGCTAGGAAATTCAGTCCACAGCAATTTGCTTTGTAAATTTATTCACAGAATGTAATACAGTTCACGTTTCAAATAAACTTCTCAAAGTCCAGCCTCACACCAACCTGACATTGTGTTCTTGGGTGCAGAATCTGCACAGACCTGATGGAGGCATACCTGCCCCCAGCAAAGGTGAGTTCTCCTACAGAACACCTCCAAGGAATTTTACATTCCTGTCATCTGACTGCAGGGCAGTACCTCAAGCTTCTGGGTTACATGGCAGCTACCATACCCATGCTATTCCTAGCTCGGTTACATATAAGAAAGCTACAGAGGTACCTACACTCTGTCCGGAAGCAGCACAACCACCCACTGGAGCACATTGTACCCTTGCTTCCATGTCTAAAACAGGAGATCTTATGGTGGTTAGCTCAAGGAAATCTCAACCCAGGACCCCCTACCCTCCAACCAACACAACCTTCTCAGGTCATGCATACAGATGCTTCAGACCCGAGGTGAGGAGCCACTCTTGGCCATTTTAAAAGTACAAGTCCTGTGGACATAGAGAGAGAAAACTGAACACATCAATGCTAGAGAAATGAGAGCAATCCTACTAGCACTTCAGACATTCACTCCTTTCCTTCGGAAGGGATCCCTTCTAATATGCACAGACAACACCATATTCCTGTGGTATATCAACAAAAAAGGAGGAACCAAGTCCTACCTGCTCTGCAGACTTGCTATACTAGTGTGGGAACTAGCTACTTTTCAAGAAGTTACCCTGAAAGCAGCATACATTCCCTCTCTCCACAACTCCCAAGCAGATTTTTTGAGCAGAACCAGCACAAACAATCACGAATGGATGCTTCACAGGGATGCCTTCCTGGACCTGGTCCACAGATGGGAAAGACCTCAAATGGACCTGTTTGCCTCTGCCAACAACAGGCAACTTCCTCGATATTGCATCAGCACATCAGATCCATAGGTGCTGGCAACAGATGCCTTCACAATCTCATGAAAGGGGAAATACCTTTATGCATCCCCCCTTCCCACTCATTCAGAGGGTCCTGCCACAGATTCAGCAGGCCAATCCAAAAATCTTGCTGATGACTCCCTACTGGCCCCGACAGCATTGGTTTCCCCTTACTCCTTCAATTGTCCAAGGGCAATCACCACAAGTTACCCCACAGCGTGGACCTATTCACCTAGCACAAGGAATCTCTTAATCCATCCACAGTGACAGCTGCTACACCTGACCCTGTGGCGGATAGGCTTCTGATCCCATACAGACACCTTTACAAGGAGGACATGCTCAATGTCCTGCAGGAGGCCAGGAAACCTAACACTAGAAAATCATACCTGTCTAAATGGAAAAGGTTCTTTATTTGGTGTCAAAATAAACAGCTGGACCCGTTTACTAACAACATTCCCCTAGTGCTGTCTTATTTGTGAGAGTTACTTCACACCGGCTTGGCCTACTCACCTATTAAGACACACTTGTCTGCTGTCTCTGCATGCCTACCCATGGATCCCCTCTGGCATCCCGACTGCCTTCGAAGCTCTTCCTCAAAGGGGTCCTGCATCTCAGGCCCCTCAAGAAACCTCCTCCTCCTCCTTGGGATCTCAACTATTTGCTGGAAAAGCTTACACTTCCACCCTTTGAGCCAGCTGATCAAGCTTCCCTAAAGCTTTGTACCTGAAAAACAGTCCTCCTAGTGGCTATCACTTCAGCCAGACGGGTATCAGAGCTTCAGGCACTAATGGCTACACCTCCCTTTCTTGTCTTTCATAAAGACAGGCTTACCCTCAGGACAAACCCATATTTCATGCTCAAGGTAGTTAATGACCTGTCTCTCAATCAGGCCATCACACTTACCCAATTTTTTCCTGAACCTATAAGGAAGAAGTGAGAGTGCTTCATTCCTTGGATGTTCACAGGCAACTTAGATTCTACTTCCACAACACCAAGTCTATCAGACAGACTGACCAACTTTTCATATCTTTCTACCCTAGAGCATTAGGGAAGGCTGTGTCCAAACAAACTTTTCCACTTGGATCTCCAAAGCCATTACCTTCTGCTACCAGCACCATGGTAAGTCGCTTCAGGGTACAGTAAGAGCCTACTCCACTAGAGCCATAGCATCCTCAAGGGCTTTCTTCAAGGGTCTGGATACCTCCTCTATCCTGGAGGCAGCCACTTGATCTTAAGTTCATACCTTCACCAAACGCTACAAACTAGACATCTCTAGGTCCAGGGGAGGGTTTGATAGGGCTATCCTACATGGATTCTTGGAATCTGCTTCCATACCAATCACCCTTTCTCCGTGAACTTTGGCACTCATTCATTTGCAGAATACTCCAACAGAGGAACAGAAGGACATAGAAAAGTTGTGCAAGAACTTAACATAACCATAGATGTCCTTCTCTTCCATGTTGCAATATTCCTACCCTCCATCCTTCCCCTCTTATCAGCTATGTTTTCTCTCTGGATGGCAATGACTTGACATTGCCCTATTAGGACTGGCTCTGACTGGTGCCTTCAGTTCTGAGGGCTGGTGTGTGCCAATGTCACTTTTATGGCCCACGTACTCTCACCTAGACCTGACATCTCACACACCTAGGAGGAACTGAAAGCTTTTGGATACTGGCCGTACATATGCGAGACTAGAAGGAAAACCTGTATGCCAAATACTCCAAAATGGAAGAGAAGGACATGTATGGTTATGGTAAGTTCTTACACAACATTTCTTTCTTTATGGCCAAAACATGTACATAGATTCTCCTACTTAGAGTCCTGATGGTCTTTCCTATATAAAAACTTGTGGAAGAATTGCACAAAGCTGCATACTCTACAAAAGTAGAATCACAAGTGTAGTGTCCTTTCACCCAAATAATTTTGTTGACATGTCTTAACTCTATGGAACTTGCATTGGCCAAATACCTACATTAAAAGTCCCAAGTAAAAAAGCTGAGAGATAATCAATGCATCTGGATATTTCCACCATAAACTATCCACCGAATAAAAAAAGACGTTGAAATTGTAAGAATAAAACAAGATCTATATTTATTTCGTATACAAATGGTAAGCGCTTTCACTATAGCTTCATCAGATTGTTAAAATACCTACATTGTCTAAAATGCCCACATGCAGAGGATCCCAGTGAACCTAAACTGGAATGGAAAAAGCTAATCTGTACTTGTTGTCATTGGGCTGTCTTGTTGAACTAAACATACATTGTGCAAACAAAATTGGCTTAGCTATACTATCACACAACTTGACTACTTCATTTACAATCATCTTTAACCAAAAAGAATCATATCCCCTTTGGACAAAAATATACAAGCTTTTTTTCATAAGGCAGATTCATCCCCCCCTTCCCCCCAGGAATCTGATTTGAAAACTCTTCCTCATAGTCTTCAGGGTCTCTACCAGATGATAATAAATTGTTTGGATGAATTTTTGAATTGACTGGTAGGGAGCCCCTCTTCTCTTGAAAAGTGATGCAGAGAGATGAAGAAGCTTCCACATACAAAGTGGCCAGTGCTTCAACATTGTTATAGATTTAAAAGTATTCTAAAAGCAGATATCTTCTTGATGGACAGGCTGCTTTCCTGAGTCAGGAGATATAACAACTTTAGATAGGATTTATGAGACACCCAAGTCAGGTCCTGCTACTATTCTAAGACACCCAAGTCAGGTCCTGCTACTATTCCAGTATCCATCTAATCAAAGTGGAAAAGCTGTGTCTCTTGTAAGTTTGTCCTGTGATAAAGCTGCAGGGCTACTAGATTAATACAGGGAAAACTGATGCATTTAGTGCCTTATTTTTTAGTGCAGATATTTACCCCTCATGGATTCATATAAATTCCAATTTGACCAGATTCTGGAAAGGTTAATAGAATTACTGGCATCTGTATATAAAATAGGAGTCCACTGACTGAAATGTACTAACTGTTGTTGCCATGTCAGTTTTTATTTTGGAAACACTTTCATTGCTTACAATTGAATCTTATAATGAAAATGTAGAGGTAGATTACATAAATCATCTTGGATATGACAATTCTTCATAACATAATGCATTATTATGGGACAGATCAGCAAATTTTCATTGGTCAGATCCTACTCATTGAAAGTGTTGGTATTAAGTCCTGGGTGTTGAACTCCTCACTGAGCAGTACATTTGTATATTGCAACTGGATGACTAAAGTGTTGGAGTTCATACAAGCAGAGAGTAGAGGGGGCACTTGATATTTAGTAATGTTTTCCTTCATGTCTGTGCACTATTAAGCATTGGGTGGTAGCAGCCAGGGTTGCCAGACGTCCCTATTTGGGCGGGACTGTCCCGAGATCAGCAGCCTGATCCTGAGTCCCGCCCTGCCGGTTTAAATCCCGGCCAGCCTCCACTTTGTTTGTTTTTTTTTTTTTTGATTGGCCCGTATACCTGGCATACGGGCAAATCAAAAATTGCTAAACACGGAGCTTCTTGTGTTCCACATTAAACATGAGAAGCTCCGTGTTTATCGATTTTTGATTGGCCCGTATGCCGGTATACGGGCCAATCAAAAATCACTAAACAGGGAGCTACTTGTGTTGAATGCGGAACTGCAATGCATTAAACACGAGAAGCTCTGTGCTTAGTGCAGAGCTACTGTTCTTTAATGTGAAACTCTGTTCCGCATTAAAGACCTTTTTTTGTTTTTTGGTCTTCACTTGCCGTGAAAGACCTGCCGTGAGAGACCTTTTCTTTATTTTTTTTTTCCCTACCTGGCTGGTCGGAAATCTGGCAACCCTGATAGCAGCAGTGTGGTGGCATGTGGGGATGCAACTGCAGAAGCACTTGCTTCAGTGTTTTTCTATTAGCAGTAGTATTAGACATCAATGTTATGCAGATATTTTGAGAGATGCATTAGTGAAGTCATGATTAATGAAAATCCTTCATTGCTTGATATTTTTCAAAATGTTTTTTAAAGGCTATTCTATGCTCACTAATTTTCAAGCCATTATGATTACATATCTAGACTTATGTAGATAGGAATTAGTACAGGTGTAATCTATTTGGATTTAACCAAAGCGTTTGACTTGTTATTCCATACTATTGATTTGGTGTTGGAACAATAAAAGGTTAATCAATATACAAAAACAGATTCAGCTCTAGTGAAATCAGGTGGTGATCATACTGATCACTGCTACAGTAACCTTAGCTATATGGGTTATATCCTGTTAAGGATATAATAGCCATCCACCTTCCAAAGCTTCAAGACACCTTCCATGTGCCCAAACCGTCAGGCAGCTGAGCTGACTAAAAGACAAATTTGAGTGCAAAGCCCTTCAAAGCTTTACTGCAACCAAAGACTAGGCTCCTTTGAGGAATGTTGCAGTTTAATTGACTGTCATGAGACTGTAACATACCTTTTAAACGGAGTGCTCATTTATTTTTCCTGCCTGTTTAAAAGTTTCATAAAATAACTGAAAACATTTTTTTCTGTGGACAAATTGTGTTTAGTTTACTTTTGTGGGGCATAGTGTTTTAAAGGGCATTGTACTGTGATTTTCTGTCAAAAAGTTTATTTTGTAGACTGGTAGTGAGTACCAGCATTTGCTGCTTGTCTTCCCTGGGAAAGAGACACCATTTTCAACTTCACCACGGAACAGACTACTAGCCCCAGGGTCAGTCCTTCAACCACAAAAAGAAAAAAATTAAGCAAACAGCCTTTGCTACCACAACAAGATAGCAATTTGTCTCAGCTGCAGGCAGGTGACTGTGCTGTGGCCATTTGTTGCACCTCAGATCACTCATCTTTTGCCTGTATCCTTCTGGTGTTGCTAAGAACCAAATAGTCACATTGTAACTCCAAAATTAAAGACTCCAGCAACAAAAGGAGCATACATCCGTACCATTACTTTGCATTCTAATGACTACTTTCAAATAATTTCCTGCCAGAGTACATAAATCACAGTGTAAGATGGTGAGGTGCCACCACACTCAATTCAATAGTAGCTCAAAAGCCTCATAACATCTCAGCATAATCAACAACCACACAAAACTAAGAACCAACGAAACACTGAATGAAACAAAAAGCCAGGAAAAGCACCAGCACGAACCAAGTTACTTTGGAAAACATTTTAATTTAGCGCTTTTGTCTCCATATAACTCTAGACTTCATCAGAATGAATAAAAAACTTTACAATCATGTTAAATACCTTTTTCAAATATAACATGTGACTTCAGGAGCCAATAAAACAATAATTACAAATGACATCATTCAAAAAAAAGTCCTTAAAATAAACTATCAAAGTCTATCTGCCCTATTCAAAATAATACACACTCATCTCATAAAAAGTATTGTAACTCACTACTAACTAACAAATATACTGCGGTGGTGGTGCTGCGGTAGCGTTGTCGCCTCACAGTAAGATGCTGTCTTGTTCGATTCTCAGTGAAAGCGTCTTCTGTGCGGAGACATGCGTGAATGGGCGTACCTTCATATAAGGTTGTGCATCAGAGCTGGCAACTCGGTACGTAAAAATCTACTGCCAATCATTAGCGGACCGGAGTTCCGCTGTGGCGACCCCTAACCGGGAAAAGCCGAAAGATACAACAACTAACTAACAAATATATACAACAATAGAAATCTAGTACATATTTTAAAATACCATAAAAATTGTCAAATGAGAAATGCACAGTAAAAAATGTTATGGTCAAAAAGTTATATGAAAAAGGAATGTAGTCTTAGGTAATTAACTATACTAAGACTATTGGTAAGGCCAGGAGGTGTGTGGACATTAAGTCTAATTTGCCAACACAACTCCTTAAACTCTTCTTATAACTTTTTGACCATAAATTTTTTTACTGTCTTTTTCATTTGACAATTTTTATTGTATTTTAAAATATGTACTAGATTTCTATTGTATATATTTGTTAGTAGTGAGGTACAATACTTTTTATGAGATGCGAGTGTGTATTATTTTGAATAGGGCAGATAGGCTTTGATAGTTTATTTTAATGACTTTTTTTGATTGATGTCATTTTTAATTAATGTTTTATGGTGTGCTGATCATATCCTTAGTCATCCAGACTCAGTTCTGTGTTAGAGAAGCTAACACTTGCTCCATTTGAACCTGGCAACTTGGCTGACTTGAGGTTCTTAACATGGAAAACAGTTTAACAGATTGCTCTGACCTCATCAAGAAGTGTATCTTAGTTGCAAGCTCTTATGGTGAGTCACCCCTATCTCATTTTCCACAGCGACAGGGTTTCTTTGAGAACTACTGTTCCCTTTATGCCTAAAGTGGGTCCTGGTTTACTTTAAACTGGACTGTCCAGCTTCATGTTTTCTTTCCTGAACCTAAAAATGAGGGAGAAAGGATACACCATACATTGGATGTCTACTGACAACTTGGGTACTTTCTTGGCAGAACTAAATCTTTCAGATTTTTGGATCAATTGTTCATTTCTTGTGAAGGTATGAATGGACAGCCTGTGTCAAAACAGACCATTTCTAAGTTGTTGTCTGACTATTAACTTTTGCTATACTCACCATAACAAAACTATTCCAGGCAGGGTCATGGCCTCTCTACTCAGGCCTTGGCTATATCTGTGAATTTTTGAAAAGGGGTTGGATTCTAGAAATATTCTGTAAGCTGCTACTTGATCCTCTGTATATTCTTTTACTATAAGCCCGATTCCTTCTCTAGGTCCAGATCAAGCTTTGCTAAGACTATTCTCCAGGTGCTCCCAGACTCTTCTCCTTCCACCTTCCAAATGTAGGTAGGTTGGGTAATCTACCCATATAGCTAAGGCTACTGCAGCAGCAGGTATCAATGTTGTGACAGGTCCCTACTCTGGGCCAGCAATCAAGGAGACTCCATCCTCACCACTGACTCCGGTGAGGGATGGTCACCAAGAGCAAAGATGGATTTGCACAGTATTTTCAGATGCAGCTGCCTGCACCAAGCACAATTTCCCTTAAGAGTGCACAGGGAGCATATTCCAGACCTGGGGCTGGACTCTTCTTCTCTCTCCAGACCCACACAAAACTCCACACTGACCACTTTGGAACTCTCTGTCCCTGTTCTCAGTAGCTGACACACACTTGGATATTTGAGATTATCACACACATTCACACACACACACACACACACACACACACACACACACACACACACACCTGGGAAAATCTGGCACATATTTACTAGCGGTGTCCCTTTCTGCCTCAGACTCTTGAGGTAACCATGCTGCCGCCAGTCAGCTACCCTATTACAAAGACTATTGTAGGCCTATTTGTAAGGCTTTTACAAAGGGTACCCAAATATACTGTGCAAAACTAATGCTAATAAAAATGGTAGTGTGTGACCAAAGCATCAAGGCTTTCAGGAGCAGCCACAATGTCACTAAAACAAGCATAAGTACTCTCAAAATGTTAAAAGCATTCTTTAAAGTACCATCCACAATAAAAGGTATTAAAATATTTAATGATAAATAATAAACAGAAAACAGGATACTACTGAATACAGTAAACAGAGTTTCAACCACAGAGATATAAAAATAATACAGTTGGATAGATTCTCACAGATGCAGGAAACAATAGTAAACTATTTTCACTAAATATCCCTGACTGACTAAAGAATTACTGTTTCCTGACTACTTATTAAAGCAAGGCAAGTCGTTGTGTGCTGAGTGTCTAAACACAGCAAAAGCTAGATTATGTCAGTCTTTGTCTGTGTGGATGTGTATGATACATATCCTTTCAGAAATCTTTCCTGTCAGGTTCCAAAGTGCTGCTGCGAGAGTTCCAAAGAAATCAGTTGCTGGTTACAGGATGACATCACCTCTGGTCACCCGACTCTGATACAATACACACACACAGCTTTGCTAAGATCTGTGGCAGCATCTGAAAGCTGTAACACAGTTTCAAACTTTCCAACCTTCCAGGGTTCTCTAATAAACATACAGACAACCTAATATACATGCATACTATCTGTCCAGCAGGACATACTATTGATGCATTTTTAACACAAGTAAATTTTACAAATGTATTTTTAACTCAAACATCTGTACAAATCAGTGATAGTCAAAATTCTTTACAAAACTCCAGTTATCTGTGGTGGCATATGTGCACATGTACTGCCCTACTCTCCCTGGCACAGATGGCACTACCTCAGAACATCACAAATGTAATAAACATAGTTCAGCTATGTAAGTAAACTTACCATAACAGTAGATGTTTGAATGATCACTGCTGCAGTAGCTGCTCTTGGTGTGCTTTTTATGCCAGAGTATGAACATTTCTCGTTTTGCTGTTCCTAGCTTTGTCCTTTCATGGTTTAGCTTCCCTCTCTCTGCTGGCAGGAAAGCTCTGAAGGGCTTCACTGACAAAGTTTTCTTTTAGTTAGCTCAAGCTAGCTGACAGCTTGGCCACATGGAAGGTGCCTGATGCTTGGGAAGCTGCCCGGCTGTTACATCCTTGGCAGGGTATAACCCATATTGCTAAGGCTACTGTAGCAGTGATCAATTGAGCATCTATTATTATGGTAAGTTTACTTGCACAACTGTACTTTATTGCTTAGAAACGTGCTAGGGAAATGGCTCCCATGTCGTTTTCACTGCTTTTGCTGGGAGGGGGGTATTTCTGCAAAACTGCACTTTTCACTCTTTAACATAATTATTCTTCAATCTTCTTTTTATCAGGTCAAATCTTTTCTTTCTCCTTTTGCTCAGAAGTTTATTTCTATTTCCATTAGGCCTTGGTCCTTTGCTGCACCTTTTCACTGTTCTCTGCTTTTGCTAAAAAAAAAAAAAAAAAAAATTATTTTTGTTTGCTGGTTGGAACTTTTTCCTGTAGTTTTTCCTGTACAATCATAATTGTTGACTTTATCTGTACTGGCTGACAGCTTGCTGCCCCAGATCTTCAGGCCTATATTTTTTATGTTCTATTGTACTTTACAGCTATTCTTGCTTGTTACAGTTAACAATAGGATTAAAGTATACTGTTTTCAAAAAGGATTGTGCTTAAGGAGGACTACTTGCTTTGTGTGGTTTGTCTTGGTACAAAACATTTTATAGGAAGCGTGGGACGTATGTGCTTCATTTGATAAATATACTCTTATTGATGGTAAAAATAAGTTGATTCTTGAAGGTTTATTACCAAGAGAAGGTTTGACCCTGGTTTGTGGCTTTGACTTTCCAGAGGTTTAAGGATGTATCTTTAGTGATCTGGAAACCAAATCAAATAGAGAAATACAAGAGTAAAGATGGGGAGGAATAATGAAAAAAGAAAGGTTGATGGAAAGAAGCCCCATTCTTGCAGAGAGTATACATTGGCTTCCCAGAAGAGACAGACTAGAGAAAGATAATGTTTTCCTGGGTTCTTCCAGTTTTTCTAAGTTGAGAGTGGGTATTTTTGACAGTCTCATTCTAGACTTGCTGGATAGTGTAAGTTTTTACTCTTTATCTGAGGGTGAATTGGCCATATATGCAGTCCCTAGATCTTTGTTCATCAAGTTTGTTAGATTCTTTCAGTCTCACCATAGTTGTTCATTTACAGTTGACCGAGACTATTGAAAGATTATCTGTGCCTTTTACAGCTGCAGATATGGATGGATCTTGCCCTTTCTCATTTTGTTTTGTGGCCGGATAGGAACACTTAATCCTTCATCTTTTTGTCACTAGCTCCTTATAAGCCTCTGTCTTGGGGATTGTTTTAATGAGACCAGCCAGCAACCTACAGATGCGAGTCAGAGGCAGTAATAACATTGACATCAAATGTGGTTCTTGGTGTTGGGATCACAGCCATTCTTTTTAATGCCTTCAGCATCATTTATGTCTGTGTGGTCAGTGTCAGTACTTTTGGCTCTGAGTACCTTTTGATCCCATTTTGTCAAGGCTGTTACTTAGACTGATTTTGACACTGATGCCACTTCATAACTCCCTACTTAGCCTTTGACCCCAAGGATGTCAGTGCTAACCTCGGGCCTATTTTTTTTCTTCATATTGCTGTCTGGCGCTGACCAGTTGTTGATGTGATCAACAGTGGTGCAGCTCAGTGTCAGTGAAGGTCATTGTTGTGTTTTTTTTTTGTTTGTTTTTTTTTTATATGAAAGGGCATTGAATATTGGTTACATTTTGTCTTAAACTATTTAACAAACCATTAACACTGAGTTGAATGTTTGAATGCATGTTTTGTAATTTATGGAAGTTTGTTTATAAAGTGAAACAGGAAACTTTTAATGGAAGAAAACATAAGCTAAACTGTTACAATTGTCAGAACAATGTGTAGTATTATGTGTACTTGTGACTCCCACAGTGTACTACATAGGACAAACAAGAAAGAAAGTAAAAGTTAATCTGCAAAAATGTTTTCAGGATGTCCGAAATAAAAGAAATGAGAATTTAGTGTCATTGCATGCATATCAAGTTCACAGTGGTAACGTGAATTGTTTCAAACTTTTGCACGCTTCTTTTTCTGAAAGGGTGATTAAGTATTTGTCACATGCGGTTTTGTTTCAGCTTGAGCTTGTGGATGAAATGACCGAAATGTTGGAAAAGTTGCTAAACAAAAAAAAACAACTTAATCTTTTTTTACTAGGCAATGACAATTTTTCAATATTCAGCCTCACATGCACCTGGAGTATGTGTCAGATAGTGCAGTAAAGGGCAGCAGGGCCTAATGCTTCTATTTAGTCTTGTGCCTAAAGAATTTCAGTGCAGCACATCGTATTTCTCCGTTTGGTAGAAGTGCTTTGTTAAGTCCAAAAGTCAAGAAGAACTTGGAAGATATGGAGAATTAGGTCAAAGTCCTCTCTGTTGTTGGTGTTAGGTTTAAGGATTCACAAAGCTCCTTTTTGAGAATGCTAGAGTCCATGCCAACTGTAGTACAGGTTTGGCCAACAGTAACAGAAAACACAAATGTCTTGGAAAAACCTATGTGGACAAGGTAATTTCCAGAATGGATGTTGATCTAGTGCTAAAAAGTTTAGGTAAAACCTAGGATATCACAACCCTTTATCAGTGCGGCAGGAGTAGCAACAGAAAATTTGAGGGATTGGCTGACTGTCCAATTCTAGAAGTAGTTGGTCATTTGTTCCTCTAGCTTTACATTTGCCTGGCCATCATACTAGATAGGTGTATTCAGACAATCATATCCAGAGGTTACACATTTCTTTTTCATGCCCTTCTAAAATTGCAATGTTTTTCATTGCCTGAAATCCAAAAGGCCCCACCAGACTAAACCAGACAATGTTCCAGGTTGATTTTAATTTCCAAAAACTTAAAGGCCTTCAGCTTGACTTTGAATTTCAGAGACTTGCATGAGTGCTCCTCCAAAGAAAAGTTCCAGATAATCACATTGCAGCTAAACCTTTTTGCATGTCAGAACTGAGATTAGATGTGCTTTTGGACCTTCAGGTTGCCTGTTAAGGAAGGAATCATGGCGGGTCCCCTCACCTTCCTGATAATATCCAGCCATTATCGATTTCAGGCACTGCTCCAAGAGAGTTTGTCAAATGCATGTTTGTTTGTTACACTGAATCAGAGGCTGTAAGACATCAAAGTGTTTCAGAAACTGACTTCTAGCTGCATTGCCATTATGTAAATTAATGACTGCATAGGAGTCTCTACTTCAGCCATTCCTGCCTTTGGGAATAATGGTGAATACAGCAAAGTGCCAGATGGAGCCAACACAGGCTTAACTCTTGCTGCACATATTGTCCAGAAAGGCTAGTCTTCCCATAGACTTTGATATTGCTGAGACTGCGGAATGAGAGGTAACAAACAGTTCTTGAAGGGAAACAATGATAGTTTTTCTAGCACAAAGTACAAATTACATGGGATGGGTTGACTGGTTTCATGAAGGGAAATCGTATTTGGAATGTACCTTTGGGGAAAGTCTTAACATATTAACATATGATGTGAAGTTGTCCTATCTCGCCTTCATTCTTAACTGATTGGGTTTGAAGCCGATCCTCAGCTCTGACTCTGCTGTTCTTTTACAAGCTCAAGGGCTTCAACTAGCTCGAGGCTAATCGCCTGTCCCATGATGCCCTAGTGTGGTCCTCAGATCTCATTTGCCGTGGAAGTAGATTGAGCATTGTTTGACTAGCTCAGGCTAAGTGACAAGCTTTTTCTTATTTTTACTCGTTAAAAGCAGTTATTAGTTTCACTATTGAGAATACTTTTGTATTATTCTTTAGCACGTAGTTCATAGTTTTTCTAGTTTTGTTTGTAGGTAAAATTTTAAAGAATAGAATCCCTTGAACTCTCTAGGCCTTTTGTTTGTTGGGCCTACCCTTACCCTATCCCGCTAAGTAGTTCTTTGAGTAGAAAATTCTTAGTTAAGAGTGTTTTTTGATGGTGTGTTTTTTGGCTATTATTCTAGGTAATAAAAATAAGTGATCAATGTGCCCAAACTCACACGGGTAATCTTAAAAGACAGGCACAGCAGATCAACAAGAGATGTTTTTCACTCCACGAACAAACCTCACAGTACAAAAACAATAATGCTGCTACAGTTCTCAGCGTGTTTTCGTCAACATGCACTTCATCAGAAAAGCTAAACAGTGCTCAGTGTGCTAAATTTATAAGTCAGATGTTATTTGAATATACCAATGGTGTCTCCTAACTAATTAAAATGATAATACATTCACTTAACATCCTTGTTATTGAAATTACAGATTTCTTAATAAAATCGAAGAATAGAAAAAGAAATTAATACTTGTTGAATGTTTTATACAATAGTTCAATAAATTTAAATACTTAAAAGAACATTAAAAACCAAAAAATAACACACAATGTATATATATATATATATATATATATATATATATATATATATATATATATATATATATTAAACACCACAATATCACCATCTAGTGGTGAATCAAAAACTTTACAGGCAGGAATACATAGTAAAAATGTATATAAATTTAAATAAATATTGTATGCTCTGAAAACCATTTTAATTAATACATAAAAAAATGTACCTGTGTGCAAAATGTTTGAAAAATATGTAAAAATGTATGTATAAAAAATTTTAAAATGTGTATAAAAAATATATATATAAGTGCAACTGATGTATGGGTGAGTGGTTATAACTTGGCTGATCTCAACTTTAATACAGGTTTTAGAGAGATCATTTTATTTAAACCTGGGTGAGATCAGCCAAGTTATAACCACTCACCCATACATCAGTTGTACTTGTATATATATTTTTTATACACATTTTAATATTTTTTATACATACATTTTTACATATTTTTCAAACATTTCGCACACAGGTACATTTTTGATGTATTAATTAAAATGGTTTTAAGAGCATACAATATTTATTTATATTTATATACATTTTTACTATGTATTCCTGCCTATAAAGTTTTTGATTTACCACTAGATGGTGATATTGTGGTGTTAATTGTGTTGAATATCCTTATGTATTTAAATATTTATATATATATATATATATATATATATATATATATATACATATATATATATATATATATATATATATATATATGTGTGTGTTATTTTTTGGTTTTTAATGTTCTTTTAAGTATTTAAATTTATTGAACTATTGTATAAAACATTCAACAAGTATTAATTTCTTTTTCTATTCTTTGATTTTATTAAGAAATCGGTAATTTCAATAACAAGGATGTTAATTGAATGTATTAACATTTTAATTAGTTAGGAGACACCATTGGTAGAGTCAAATAACATCTGACATAAATTTAGCACATTGAGCACTGTTTAGTGTTTCTGATGAAGTGCATGTCGACGAAAACACGCGTTATTGTTTTTGTTTTTGTACTGTGAGGTTTGTTCGTGGAGTGAAAATAAACATCGCTTGCTGATCTGCTGTGCCTGTCTTTTGAGATTATTATTCTAGGTATTTAAAGTGTGCAGTGTTTAGCAGTGTGTAGTGTATAGTTATACTTAATAGCCCGTTTAATTTAGAGAACTCTTTTATTCTTTACTGGTTAGTGTGTTTTTGATAATTATAACGGTGTTTAGTATTATTATAGAAGCCCATTTTAAATTAGAGGGCTTTTTTCTTCAAATTTCATTGGTGTTAGTCCGAAGGTTGTGTGTGTATACCTTTTCTCCTTTGGAAATTACTAGTAAAATAAATATAATTGTTCTTATAACCTCGGTTAAGTTAGACAGGTTAAAAACTGATTGTTCCTTTGAAATACATTGCTGTTAGAATGTCAAAATAGGCAAAGGAGTCAATCAAAACCTTCAGGTTTCAAAGGAATGCCCAAAGGGTAGGCAAAAGATGTCCTTGACAGACACACAGTGTGTGTCTATTGCTTGGGTGCAATTCATTTGCAGTACTCTTGCGCTATTTGTCATTCTTTGAATGCAAGAGTCCTTCATGAAAGGAAAAATAAATAAATTTTAAGAGGACTGATGTCTAGCTTTGCTGAAACCACGGAAAAACTTCAAAGCTCCCAGGAAAAGGCCAAGTCCCCTTCATCTGATGAGACTAAATCCTCCAAAAGATCTCTACTTCGGAGGAGTCAGAGCCAGCTAAAAAGGCACCTAGAATATCTCCAACAGTAACTAAAGAGATCGGATCAGAGAGATCCTCAGCCTTGGCTCCAATGTTTTCAGAGGAATTGGTTTTTACCAGTACAGAGCTGGTCCCCTGCATTGGAGCCGGTATCGCCTACATTGTGATCAACACTACTGCAAATGTCTGCTTCTCCAGCCCCATCATCCAGATCCTCTAGGAGCCTCTCCAATTTTGATGTGGATCGTGTGGTGCAGAGACTGTTGAGGACACCGGCGCTGGCCAAAGTTTTATCAGAACTGACCCTCAGAGCCTCGGAACCAACTGTACCTACCCCTTCTACCTCGATTGCTCATCCGACCCGACCCATGGTTTCAGAGCCGGAACTGATGGTGATGGGATTGTCGGAACCGATACCTGCTCCAGGACCTTTGGCTTTGACTGCTCCGACTACCTTGGTGCCGTCTGAGGAGTCTAGGAGCAGACTCTCACAGGTCAGTTCAGAGGGGATGAGTGGAGCTGACCTTTTGTCGGATCTGACCCTTCCTCTCGGAGCTTAGGCTCGCGTGAGCTCGGCTCCTACCTCTGCCTTGGAGCCTACTCCTGTGGTGCCAGGGGTGCCTCTCGGTTCCTCAGAGCCTCCTTCAGCTCATGGGAGAGAGCCTTTTGAGGCTATGAGGAGAGCCCTGTCCAAAGAGACAGCCTCACCTTCAGTTACTCCCATTCCATCTCTTAGAGCACCGGTGTCTGTCTCAGCAAAACCGACTCTACAAAGGTGTAGAGATCCAGAACTTTAGGAAACCCCAGTGGGTGGACCCTTATCTTCCAAGACCTCTCCAGATTATTCTTCTGAAGAGCGTCCTCAAAAGAAAACTTGCAAGAGGAAGCATTTGGACTCCCCATAGTAGTCAATTGTATCTGACACGGACCTCAATGAATCGGAAGAGTCCCCACGGTCACCCTCTGAGGATGTCTCCTTTACAGACATCCTGGAGATCCTAAAACAGAGAGGTGGCTGAAAGTCCATCAACTCTACTGATGAGTCTGTGTCCCTGAAAGCTTTTGGATCTTGGCCGTCGTCCTGGGTGTCTCTGCCTTTTGATGAGTTCATGGAATTAGTTTGTCGAAAGGTGTGGGTGTCTCCAGACATGGTGGAGCCTTTCCCTAGGAGGCCTAATTATCACCAGCCCAGAAGACAAAGCTTTTTTAACAAAAGATGTTCCAGTAGATGCTGTGGTGATGGCGATGGCCATTAAAAAGGAGTTATCAGAAACGTCCTCATCTGTTCATCGTCTGACTAAAGATTTGCGCACGATGGACAGATACAGAAAGTGCATGTTTTCATCAGCGGCCTTTTCTCTCAGGTCCCTGAACTATTTAACCCACTTTACTAGGTTACAGAGAGATCTCATAAAAGAGCTAGGAGATACTCTTCTCAGGGTTCAGTAGCTGATGGGATATCAGAAAAAGTATCATCCCAGGTCTCCACCCTCAACTCCCTGATGAACTCATCCAGAGACACTCGTGGATGCGCCTTAGTAACTTCATGGAACCCTTCAAGTCATCCTTTGTAAACACCCCTTTGATGGCTCATCCCTTTTTGGGCCTAAAATAAGAGACTAACCAGGTGTGAACTGGAAGACTGTCTCTGCTGTGGGAGTATGTTTTTCCACCCCTTCCAGACCTTATCCCAAGGGTCAGAAGGGGAAAAAGTTGTGGTTCCAGAAATCCCAAAAAGTTTTTCCTGACACGTGGTGAACCCTCCTTCAGGGGCAGATGAGGAGGTAATAATGGAAATCGCTGACCACGCAGCAGAGGGGGTCCAAAGAACCAAGGCGATCATGAATCCTTTTTCGGTAAGCCTTTTCAGCACTCCTGAGAGGAGGCCTGTCTGTCCCACTCTGGAGGCAGTTGGGGGATCCTAATCTTTGTATCTAGTCAGCTGGCTAAAAATTAGAAAAGACAGATGGATACAAAGAATCCTATCCAGAGGTTACTCAATACCCTTTTCAATGCCACCTCTGCAAAACAAAAGAATTCCAGATGTTCCACCCTATCAAAGGGATCAAGCAACCATAGAAATTCAAAAGTTGCTAAAAAAAAAAAAAAAGGCATCCAGTCAGTCCCCACAGACCAAATAGGATCCGGACTTACTCAAGATTCTTTTTAGTTCCAAAGAAGATGGGACTGGAAACCCATATTAGATCTCAGCAGACTGAACAAGTCAGTAAAAAAGACAAAGTTCCAGATGGTCACATTGCAGTCAATACTTCTTTTTCTAGGCAAATGTAATTGGATGTGCTCGATAGACCTTCAGGATGCGTGCTATGACATAAAAATGGACAGGCCATCCAGAAGTCAGCTGCGCTTTTGGCTGGGAGCCAGTCATTTTCAATTTTGGGTTCTGCCCTTTGGCCTCACTACAGCCCCCGGAGTGTTCACCAAATGCATGACAGTAGTCACAGCTCACCTGAGGCGAGTAGGATTCTGGGTGCTTCCATACTTAGACGACTGGCTCCTAACTGCCACCACCAAGCTACTACTCATCCAAGCAAGGGACACAACCTTAAAAGTATTTGCACAATTAGGAATTACTGTCAACTACGAAAAATCTGCCTTAACATACCGTTTTTATAGGAACAGAATTAAACACAGTCACAGTGATGGTAAACCTTCAAAAAGAGAGAATTCAAGTCCTTCAAAAACAAGTCCTGAATCTTCTACACAAAACAAAAGTTCAAGCCAGAGAGGTTTTAAAGGTACTAGGCACAATGGCAGCTGCTATCATAGTAATTCCCCTAGCACGCATGCATGAGGATCCTGCAGTGGCTTCTTTTTGCACAGTGGTCAATGCAGATGCTTCCGATGTCTTACAAAATTATTCTAACCCAAGCTTGCAAAAAAGATCAACTTTGGTGGCTTCAATCAGACCAGGTGACAATAGGCAAACCCTTTGGGTCCCCCAGCTCCACTAGCCACGGTGACCACGGATGCTTCTCAGATTGGGGGGGGGGGGGCATTATCTAGGAAGAACAGCCCAAAGCATGTGGCAAGAATACAAGGTTCACTTGCACATCAGTGTTCAAGAGATGACAGCGGTGCTTCTAGCGTTGCAGGCATTCCAAGACTCTCTACCTGTAGGAACAACTGCAATTCAAACAGACAATGTCAGTGGTATGGTGCATAAACAAACAAGGAGGAACCAAATAATATCTCCTTTGTTGAGAGGCTGTCAGAGTTTGGCAGTGGGCAACTTCCTCCCAATGCTTTCTAATAGCAATGCACATGCTGGGAAGATCCAACGTGATTGCAGACAAACTCAGCAGAGAAATACTGATGCCTCATGAGTGGTCCCTCAAGCAAGTGGTAGCAGAAAGCATTTTCAGCAAATGAGGCCGGCCTTGCTGCAATCTTTTTGCCACATCCACAAACACAAAATGCAGTAACTACTTTGCCCTAATTCCCCCTCCGGGGAAGTCCCCAAGGGATGCACTGATATACGATTTGCCCCCAGGGCTCCTATATGCTTTTCCTCCCTTTCCATTAATACCCAAAGTTATACAGAAAGCCAGCATATTGGGCATTGGGAAGGACCTTAATTCTGATAGCCCCTTACTGGCCTTTTCAAATCTGGTTCCCCTTCCTACAACCTCATCTTCAGGAGGAACCTTGGATCCTGGACCCAGTGCCAGATCTTCTGATCCATTCTTCGAGTTCCTCACCCTTCCTTAGAAACCCTCAAGTTGACAGCTTGGCTCCTCCAGTTCCAAACATAGCCAGGTTACAAAATCTCTCATCTGCCACGACACATTTTGATATCTTCTCATAGGACATCAACAAGAAGACTGTATCTTAGCAAATGGAAAAGGTTTTCTAGTTGGGATGTAGAAAATAAAATTGACCCTTACTCCGCACCCCTTTCTTCTATTTTAGAATTTCTAACAAAGCTTTTTGAAGAGGGTGCTGCAGCTGCTACCATCTGGGCACAATTAGCAGCAATATCAAATGTTCATCTAGGTGAAAATGGGCCAAACATTGTCACATAGGTTGTGTAAAGCCTTTCTTAAGGGCACTTGTCTTTTAAGGCCACCAATAAAATCTCCACTACCACCATGGAACCTCAACTTCATCCTATCCAGGATAATTCTTCCACCATTTGAACCTGCATCTTCATATGATTTAAAATTTTTAACTTGGAAAACTATCCTTTTAGCGGCCATCACTTCAGCTAGAAGAGTGTCAGAACTATCAATCAAACCCCCATACATCGTGTTTCACAACAACAGAGTTTCCCTGTGAACAAATCTATCCTTCCTACCTAAAGTATGTTCAGAATCCAATTTAAATCCAACCATAGAATTGCCAGTCTTTTTTCCCCAAGTATGGCAATAAGGCAGAATACATGCTACACCAACTTGATGTCCACAAACAATTATGTTTCTGTTTACATAGAACAAAATAATTCAGAAAATCTGATCAACTTATTGCATCATTCACAGAAGCTAAAAAGGTACAGAGGCAGCAAAAAACACTTTGTCTATCAGACTGTATTTCCTTTACTTATAACTCAGTAAATAAAAAACTACCAGGCAAAGTAATGGCTCATTCAACTAGAGCCATTGTTGCTACTTCAGCCTTTCATGCTAAAGTACCTATAGATACCATTTGTGCAGCAGCAACTTGGGCAACACCTCATACCTTCATCACTTGTTACAAAGTAGATATGGCCTCCAGGGACAGGGCTTCCTTTGGGTCCACTGTGCTGAAGAATATACTCTCGTGAGCCACCCAGGATTAATGGTGCTAGGGATGCTGTCCCATCAGTTAAGAATGAAGGCGAGCTAAGACAACTTCACATGAAGTTATGTTCTTACCATAACATTCCATGTGAGTTGTCCATCTTGCCATTCATTCTTATGTCCCTCCCTGCAACCCCCAGCCTGTGGGCTCCTAGGGGATCTTGACTTTATTAACAATTTGACTTTGACCTTTTTTTCAGGTTTTTCTTATAGTATAAGAGATAACCTTTATACAACTTTTAATATGCATGCATACAAGATCTGAGGAGTACACTAGGGCATCATGGGATAGGGGATTAGCCTCGAGCTAGTTGAAGACCTTGAGCGTGTAAAAGAACAGCCGAGTCAGAGCCGAGGATCTGCTTCGAACCTCATCAGTTAAGAAGGAATGGAGAGATGGACAACTCACATGGAACATTATGGTAAGAACATAACTTTTTTTTTTAGTGACACAAAGTGTTATTAAGCACGTAATGAAAGTCAAAGATGGCTGCTAGATGACCTTTTTCAAAAATGTAACTTGAGGTCCATGTCAAATCCTTTGGAAAGGTAGTTCATTTACAGCTGGTGTGGGCATTGAAGCAAGATCCAGGCCCTTGGAAACAGCCCAAACATAAAAGAACATGCATTTGGATTTATACGTTCATTTCAAAATAGACCTCTGGGTAAAGATTAGGATCTAAACCATGCTAAAAGAGAAGGCAGCATTCTCATGCCAATTATCAAGAGTGGTGTACCAGTGCAGGTGGCCAGATTGAGTGAAGGTCTGAGTGAGGCTTGAGAAGGACAAGTCAACAGGATTCTGAAGGTCCTCAAATATATAGACTATTCCAAAAGTTGAGCCCAAAGCAGAGGGAATGAGGACTGGTCAAGGCCAAAATGAGACTATGGGAATGGCTTCTGACTTTTTCTGTTTGACTTTCTGAATAAAATTTGGCATAAGAGGAGATGGGGAAAGGTTAAAAACTATTCTTGGGAGCAACCTCTAGACTATATTATCCCTGGATTACTGCCCTACAAATGGTACCAGGGAGTAGAAGTTGATGTATCTGGTGTTGGTGAGAGATGCAGATATGTTACAACAATGCTCAATCCGGTAACCGAATAGCTTTTGTGCCTCAAATAAGCTTAAAAACCATGTGGCATCAGCAGATGACTGAGCCTGTCCACAAGACAGCTGGCTTCCCGGGTATATTGATGGCTAACAGAAACCAGATGCACGATGTAGCTCATTCCTAAACCCTCATGGCTTCTTGATGTAAGGACTAAGAAATAGTTCCAAGTTGTTTGTTTATACACCAAACCACAGCCATAGTGTTCGTGTGAATGGCAAATATACATTGGTGGGTGTCCTGGGAAAGTCTGCATAAAAAGGAGGACCACCCTTATCAACAGAACACCTATGTTTAAACAGGCTTTTAATGTGATAATGCATCTTGGATGGTCAGTCTCTTCCACCCACCCAAGGGCAGAAACTGATCAGAGTAAGGCTTGGTATGCTAATCACCACTGCAGACATGCCTTATGCAGCTTGAAAATTCTGAACCGGTCTAATAAAAGCTCCACACACTGAAACCACTGTTGCCTTGAGGGTCTACTGTGGAACCTACATGTGATATTTTGCAAAACAGTCCACATAAATTGTAGCTGCACTGAGTCAAATAGCTGTCCTACCAAAGTTGAACCCATCCCATGCAATTTGTACTTTGTGATAGAAAACTGTCATTGTCTCCCTTCATGAAACCACTCCTTCCCTCTTGTAATCTATACTTTGTACTAGAAAAGCTATCATTGCCCCTTTTCACACTTGCTGTGAATGATGACTTGAAATATTTTTCTTGGAGACATTTTTTCACTTTAAGTAGTTCAAAGTTGCAGTACTTGTCTGCTAAGCCTCCATTTATTGACATCATTGTAAACATTATTAATTCCAAACAATGAACAACCGTATTGTTTTGTGAATAGAAGCAAAAAGAACAAATTACCAAAACAATTAGTACACAATACTGTAGTCTTTCTTATCTAGAAATTGGCATATTCTTATTTGTCAAAAACAACATTTTGCTAAACATCATTTGTCTCAGGTTCAAAAAATCACACTAAACTTAGTTTTCACTGGATGCATACTGTCTATATGAAGTAAGTAGTTCACTCTTGTTAGTTTTCTGTAAAATTTACTAATTAATTTTCCTTTGTCTTTATCAGTACTGACAGTCATATCAAGGAACTGCACTGACTCCAAGCTAATGTAAGCGGTAAATTTCAGGAAGGCGTGAAGTTATTGATGTAATGGATAAACTTGGTGAGTTTAGATTTCTCACCTTGCCAGACTATGAATACATCATCAGTAAAGAAAAGGTAGCTGGTCATAAAACTTGGGTATTCACCTTGTAGTATAAATTCCTTCTTCCACTTGCCTAAGGCTACATTGGCCAGGCTAGGGGCTGTAGCTGCACCCAAGGCTGTCCCCCTAGTCTGTTTGTAAGCCTGGCCATTGAAATTGAAAATGATTGTAACTCAACACCAAATTTATTAGCTTTCCCAAGCATTCAGTTTGCTTTATGTAACATTGTTATTTCTGCTATAAGCCTCTGTAGCTGCTTCAATACAGTACATGTATGGTAACACAATGTAAAGGGCTTCAATATCAATAGTTATCAAAATGCGTTGTTCATTCACATGCACTTATTTTATTTTTCTTAAAAAAAAATCAAGTGATTCTAAAATAAAAGATGAGTTATTTTCAGTTAGAGGCTGAAGAATAAAATCTAAGTGTATGGCAGTGGCATTTGATATGGAACTTCCACTTGCAATAACAGGTATGCAAGTTGCATTTTCCCTATTTTTATGTGGTTTTGGGAATCCCAGAAAACAAGGTAGTTTAGGCTGAGAAGTGTTCAAATACTAGTTTTCACTGATAAATTCTTCATTAAGCATTGTGGTTAGCTTATCATTCCATTCTATATATGGAGTTGTAACCTCCTCAAAGGAATGTTTAGAGTAAAACTCAGGTGTGTTCAGCATGTTCTCTGTTTTCATTATATAACTGTCAGTATCTGTAACAAGTATGCCCCCACCCTTGTCAGCCTTCATAACATGTCTAGTTCTATCATTGCTCAAATTAAGTGCTATAGCACATCCTTTGAAATATTATAAAACTTAACATTTTTGGTTGTTTTTTGAGAACCTTTCTTATGTCAAACTTGCATTTTGTCTCGAAGGCTGCAAGTGTGGGATGCAGTTGAGGCAAAAACTGCTGGATCTTTTAATTTTTTCTTTGATGGGTTTATCTTCCTTCGTGTTAATTTTTCTCATGAAAAACAAGTTTCAAATTCAACTTCCTCACATACATTTTTAAATTAATGATCTATGTCTCATCCCACACTTGCAACCAGGCAAGTGGGAATAATTTGTACTACAAAGTGAATACTGGAGTTTTATGACCACCTACCTTCACTTTATTGATGATGTTTTCATAGTCTGGCAAGGTAAGAAGTCTAAACTCATTGAGTTTATCCATTACATCAATAACTCCACCTCTTTTCTGAACTTTACCACTTGCATTAGCTCGGAGATGGTGCAGGTCCTTGATATGACTGTCATTATTGATAAAGACAGAGGAAAATTAATTAGTAACTTGTAGAGAAAACCAACAAGAGTAAACTACTTGCGTCACAGAGACGGTATGCATCCAGTAAAAACTAAGCACAATGTAATAAAATCACAAGGCTACAGATTATCATGCATTACCACAGATTTGGCCCCTTTTCTCAAAAATATGAATGAGCTAAACAGAAATACACAGCATTTATATCCCCAAACAGGGTAAACTGTCCTACTTTTAAATGACTACTGGACTCAAACCCAACTTTTACTTACTTAATTTCTGCCCCTCCAAAGCCCCCCTATTTCAGATATCTTAATAATATCAACATTTCTCTTTTTTCATCTTCCTGTAAGAATTAGTTCCGCATAAACCATTTCTTATGATTTTTTCCCAGACACATGTATATTCTTCCTCCTCACATTCCTTTATTTCAAAAAAAATTTTCGATACCTCCTTTAATATGAACTTTTGCTAACTTTCCAGTTTCTATTAATGACCTTTGTCACCAATCTTATTATTATGGATGTTACCTCCTTTTATTTCCCTGGTATTACTTGTCCTGTATCTCGACTCAGAAAAAAAAGCCTTAAGATAATTTGAGATCACTTCCTACTAGATTAGAGACCAAAGCTTTCAACTACCTCTTACTAGTACTCCACTCTTTTTACTCTCAACTGATATGTACCCAGGACTCACATTCACCCATTTTACATACCCCCATGCAGGTTTGGATGCATTCTTTGTGTTTGCTTGGGGTATAAAATATCTCTGCAGACATTTCCATGCATAAATCTGAAATGTATATGATTTAGCATATCTGTGGGGCAAATAAATCTGATTTCTTTACTTTTTAGAGGTGGTACACACAAATTTTCTATTCCAGTCTTCTCTCATGCTTGCCCCCCTCCCACACACACACACACACACACACACACACACACACTAAAAGAGCTAAACAGGTTCAGCTTAATAAGTTTCTGAAACTAGTCTCTTTTCTTTGTTAAAGTAACAGACCAACTATTGTTGGTCTGGTATTCTCCCCTATGCCCCCCTCCTTTGCTTAAGTACTGCCTTGTATTCACAGAAGTGTCCATGAAATTCTAGTAACAACCTCTTTGGTATCCCACAATTCACTTTTGCCTCACTCCAACTGATGCAGTTACCATTTACTTGAAATTTGGTCCCAAAATGTTGGCTCTGTGCCTTGACTTGACCAATCTCTTAATTACTTGGTGCTATGTCCTTGCCTTGTCATTTCACACTGCCACTCCAGTAGGGGCTAGATCAAGTGCCAAGGTCTACAATGAGACATTCTTGAATGCCTCTCTACTCATCTAATATTACTTGGAAATCTGTTTTTTTCCCCTAATTTCTTGTTTTTAATTTAAACACTTATTTAATCACTTGTGACATGGGTACACTTACATTTATATAAAAGTAATCAAAGTGTGTTAAGTTAAAATTAACAAACATTGTTTCACATAAATTGCTATATATCATATAACCCAAGTAACATTACATAAATAATTCAATTCCTTCTCATTTTTTTAACCAAGCAACATCTTTATTAAACCATCACTTATGACATATGCAATCATACATTTATATAAATGAAAACAAGCCACACTGACACAATCCTAGTTGCAAGCATTTCATATCACAAACCATACTGACACACTCCCAGTTGCAAATATTATACATCACAGTTGTTTTCAGTCAAACTTTACATAGCTCATTTAAATCCTGCCTTCTTTTAAACCTCCTTCCTCCCCTGTATGTATTGTTCCCACAATCCTCATTTTTCCTATGTAGTTTGCAGGTGGTTGGTGTGACAGAGCAAGATGCAAAGGATAGGAAGAAATGGAAACAGATGATCCGCTGTGACAACCCCTAATGGGAGCAGCTGAAAGAAGAGTTTGCTCCTACCTTTTTTAAAGATCTCAGTTCCAGCTGTTTTATCTCTGTTACTATATTCAGTACTTCTAATATAGTTGATTTCCATGTTCTAGTAATTGCTTTTTGGCAGCCACCATAATTATAGACAGCAAGGCCTTACCATGTCTAGGCAATTCCTATTTGTGTATCATACCTCAGAAAAATAATCTCCTCGTCACACTAATCTGCCCACCCAGAATCTCTGACTGTGCATCCTGCAGGGAATCCTTAAAGTCCACCAACTCACTGCACTCCCAGATGTTCCCAGTTACCTCTTTATTCCCTGTCACATCTGCAAAATGTGCTATCTACCTGAGGAAAAATTCTCTGGAGTCTACTTTGGGTATAAAGATATCAATGTAAACATTTCCAAGCAAAAATCCTAAATCTTCTAGATTTTGTTGCATATTTGGGAGACATACATATATCCTCCCTTTGTTTATTTGTGAATTGCTTATCCAATCTCTTCCTAAACCTTTCTAACCTCCTATGACTGATTCTTACAATTATCATGCAATATTGTATATGCTGTACTAATTATTTCTTGTTTAATGGCAGCTTCTGTTCTAGATTCTGCTAAACACTAGTGCTGGTCCTTCATTTAAGACCTCTCTATTTCTTTCTCTTTGACTAGACTCTGATATCAATCCTTATTATTTATTTATTTATTTATTTATTTATTTATTTGCAGTTGTTTAACCAGGATAGTCCATTGGGCCAGAAGAACCCGTTTTCAATGGAGTCCTGGGGAGAAAAGCTCCACATACAAATTTACACACAGGTTAATTAAACAAACATAGATTACATAGGTTACATAAGAAGCAAGACTAAATTGATATACACACATAAAATGTATAAAGACTACATAGGTAAAAAAAAAATTGTTTCAATCAAAGTTATTTATTTATTTATTTATTTTTTTTTTTGAAACAAGAATTTGTAACCTGGGATTAGAGAGTAAGGAAGGGAACAGTGTAGAAGTAAGTGTAAGTCATGAGGGATGGGAGCAGGAGCATTCCCATGTGGAAGTTAGATAAGAGTGGAGTGATTTTTTTAAAGGATGGGAGGGTAGAAGTGGGTGCAGATGGGGGGAGTACCATAGGCGTGCCAGAGAGTGAGATAGGAGGTATTGTCCTGGGGGTGGAGTGGTCTGTGCACTTCTATGAGGTTTTGATTGTTAGATCTGAGAAGCCTTTGTGTGTGATGCATTTTAAAGGTAGTGGAGAGAGAGGGACAGAGGGAAGGTTGGAAAATGAGTTTATGAGCATAGGTGAGCTGTGTGTAGGAGAGGTAGTTAGGAAGT
Organism: Protopterus annectens; assembly: GCF_019279795.1. Taxonomy (NCBI): domain Eukaryota; kingdom Metazoa; phylum Chordata; order Ceratodontiformes; family Protopteridae; genus Protopterus; species Protopterus annectens. The sequence continues at coordinate 579,288,645 of NC_056733.1, read as the reverse complement.
TCAAGCCAGTTTAGTTTGTGAAGAGATTCACAGTGATGGGTTGAGGATTTGTTGCTAGTAGCGAATCTGGCTATTTTATTGTAACAAGAGGACAATTTGGTTTTGAGTGATGACTGTAGGTTTGTTAGAAGAGGGGCTCCATAGAGAAGGGAGGGTAAGAGAAAGGAAGTAGAAAGAGTAAGTTTAGTAGTAGAGGTGAGGAACCGATTGTGTCGATAGAGCATGCCAAGTTTTGGTGGTTTTTTATGTTTAGTAGTAGATGGGAGTTGAATTTGAGCCTGTCATCTATTTGAACTCCTAGTAGTTTGGTTTCAGTTACCAGCTCAAGAGGTGTTGTATTTTGGCTGGTAATGGAGAATAAGTTCGGTCGAAAGTCTTGGTTGTAGAAGAGGTAAAGATCATAAGTTTAGTTTTAGCAGCATTGAGTGCTAGATGATTGTCTTTCATCCATAGTTCTGTGGTAGAGAAAGCATCCTGAGTTTGTTTTAAGAGGATTGGTATAGATGGGGCAGCACAGATGATTGTGGAATCATCTGCATATTGAATAATGTTAGCATGAGGGATAGAGTGGTAAAAGTCGTTAATGAAAATGTTGAAAAGTAGGGGGCCCAATATTGAACCTTGTGGGACACCAGTGGGGGTAGCAAGAAAAGAGGAGGTGGCCTTTTTCCATATGACAGCTTGTTGCCTGCTTGAAAGATAGCTGGTGAACCATTTGAGGGAAGAGGGGGAGAGGTTTAGGTTAGTTAGTTTAGTAAGGAGTAGGTTATGAGAGATAGTGTCGAAGGCCTTAGAGAGATCGAGAAGGATGGTAGATACAGTGAGGCCAGAATCTCTAGCTTTATTCACAGTTTCAAGGAAGGAGAGGAGGGCAGTCATAGTGCTATGATGCGGTCTGAAGCCATGCTGGGTGGGGGTTAATAGGTTATTGTCTAAGAGATAGGGGAGGAGTTGAAGGTGGATACATTTCTCTAGGATCTTTGAAATGGGAGAGAGAATAGCGATGGGACGGAAATTGGAAATGTTAGTATTATTTCCACCTTTGTGCAGGGGGATGATGTAGGCTTTTTTCCAGATTTCAGGAACAAGACCTTCCTGGATAGAGCGGTTGATTAGGATGCTGATAGGGAGGGCAATGGCATCAGCAGCTATGCTGAGGAAGAATGGGGGAATGTTGTCAGGGGCATTGGTGCATGGTTTTAGTTTCTGTAGGAGTTTTCTTATAGTAGATGTGGGTATAGGTTTAATGGAAAATGGAGGGGGTTGTGTGTGAGAAGAATGGGAGAAAGGATTAGGGGGGGGGCTGAGAGAGGAGAGGTCAAGTTAGGAGGCAGATTGTTATTTGAAAAAGAAGAGGTCAGTTTGGAAATAGAGTCAATGAAAAAAGTATTGAATTGAGTAGCAAGATCAGAGTCTTGTACACTTGGGGAGGGGTTAGGGTTTTCTGTGGTACCAGGTTTTAAGAGGGTAGCTATACCTCTCCAGAATTTTTGTGGGTTGGTACTATGGTTGTCTTGAAGTTGGACAAAGTACGTGCGACGGTCTGCTGAGATAAGCTTTTTCACTGAGTTGCGAAGAGTTTTGTATGCATTAAGGTTAGATGTAGATTTGTTTTTCTGGAATTGTGTCCAGGCTTTATCTCTAAGTCGCATGGTGGCAAGAGTACTTTTAGTTATCCAGGGTGTGGTTCTCTTTTTTATTCTTTTGGTAATTAATGGAGCATGAATATCTAGGAGATGTAGGAAGGTTGTATTAAAGTGAGTTATTGCATTTGCTAGTGGTAGGGTTTTAGGGGATACCAGTTAAGTGATTTAAGTGTGGCAGAGAAAGACTCAGGGTTAAACTTTTTATGACATTGGGTGGTTAAGTAAGTGTGAGAAGCTAGTAAGGGAGAGGGAGAGCGTCTTGTAAAGATGGGAAGGTGGTCACTGAGGGAATCAGGGAGGATACCACTGTCGGGTAGTTGTGGGGTGGGAAACTAAAATCCAGTCTAAAATGGTTCCACTAGTGAAGTCTTTTGTTGGTCTAGTTATGGAGTTGATGAGTTGGGAATAATTGTATAGGTTGATGTTGAGGGGGTGAGTAGGGGACTGAATGGAAGACCAATTGATATTGGTGTCTCCCATGATTATAGTTTCGTTACAGATGTTAGTTGATAGCCAGGAGAGGAATTCTTCGAGTATTGGGACATTGTCTCCAGGGGGAATATAGAGGGAGGATATATATATAGATTTATGTTTATTTAGCTGAAGGTGAGCTAGTATTACTTCTGTATTAGAGAACCTTGGTATGGTTTTATTGTAAGGTGTTATAGATAGGGAGGAGGAGTATATTAGAGCCACACCACCACCCTTTTTTTTGGTTCTGTCTGTTCTCATGATAGAGTAATTGGGTGGTAATATCTCTTCATTTTTTATATTTGGTTTTAGCCAGGTTTCAGATATGGCTAGGATGTCTGGTTTGTTATGGAGTAGCCAGGCATGGAGATTTGGAATTTTGTTAGCTAAACTTTGTGCGTTAAGCGCTGCAAGTAGGATGGATTTATTGTTAGAGGAGGAGGTGTGTGGGCCTGGGTTAGGGTGTATATCACCGGATAAAAGTGTTGAATTTAGAAGTTGAGTTAAGTAGAGGAGGAATTTAGGTTGTTTGGATTGAGAGGTGTAAGTAGATAGAATAGTAGGAGGTATGGAGGGTAGAGTAGTTGATGAGGTTTTCAGAGGGAGAGTAGTTTAAGATGATGACATAGTTTATTGTTGAAGGGATACAGTTCAGGGAGATAGAGCTGAAACACTTGGATGGTGAAGAATAGAGGGGCTAGTTGTTTGTGAGAGAGGTGAGTATGTGATAGGATGAGGTTGGGTAAGATAATAGACATAGGTAAGGTTTAGGAGGAGAAGTAGTTGAATTGGGAAGGATGAGTATTTACCAGGCATGTTGAGATAGAGATAAGCAATGTAGAGGTATAGAGAAGGAGGAGGGAGTTATAGGAAGTGGTGGTTGTGTGAAAGTGGGAGGAGAAATAGGAAGAGGAAGGGGTGGAGTTCAGAGGTTGGAGAGGAAGTAGGAGTGGTTAAGTGGTATAAATGTAGATGCACTGGGGGTGGGTGGGATTTGGGGGTAGGGTAGGGGAGCGGAGTGAGCCCGCAGGGCGAACGGAGCGGGTAGAAACAAGGACAAGAAGTTAGAGAGGAAAAACTATCAGCAAGCAACTAGCTACAGGTTAGAAAGGTAGGATCTGTGTGGAGAGAAACTGGGATGTTACAGGAGTATACTGAAAAGGAGAGCCAGAGGGGTAAAGTACTGAAGAGGTACAAGGTGGGTGTGAAGATGATCAGATTAAGGGCATTAGAAAGTAGTTGAGCTTACAGAGCATAGAGCAGAGAGAGGCAGAGAAACAGGGGAACAAACTGGAGTGGAACTGTGGAAGAAAAGATGTATAGTAAGAGGGAGTCTAAGAAAGTGGGGAGGGGGGATGGCTGATGGGTGGATAGAGAGGAGAGGCAAGGGGTAGCTGGCTGCTCAAGCACACTGCGAACTTTGGAGCCCTAAAGCAAGTAGTAGACAGGGGTCTGCTTTACAATGTGTACTTAGCACATAACATACTTTCTTTTTTCCTTGTTATGGGTGATGAAAATGGAAGCTGGAAGTTGAGGTCGCTGGACCTTGGTTAGGAGTCTTATCTCACCAGGTAGGTAATTGGTGATAATAGAAGCAGGAGAAAGTAGAGCTGGGTACTTAGGGCAGGAAGGGAGACAAATGAACAGAAAAGACAAGTCAGTAATGCAGTAGATAAACAGCAGTAAAACTTAGAGGTAACAAAATGCAACATATCAGGCATTCATATTTAAATATAAGGTAATTACCTATATCTATGCAATCTAAGCAAAACTCTAACAATTCAAAGAAACAGTCATTTAGGAAATTGCAAATACAGTATTACAACACCTGCATTTAAGTATGAGGTAGATAGATACATACATTAGGCATATTTCCCGTGTCTCTATCAAAAGCAGAGGGCTAGCATTCAGGGCAGTTTCACAAGCAAAGATCAATAATAAGGTCAGCATTTAGCAGTCCAGGCAGAATAGGATGTAAGATTTCCCAGAAATAGCCTGTAAGTGAAAAGCTAAGCAATAGGGATAGAATGAGCGACTATAGAACACTCGGTCGAGGTTCCCAAGTGAGCGTATTCATTTCCAGTCATGAAGGTTGTGAGCCTCAGTTACAGTTCCCCAGGGCGTCATATCATTTGCACGTGGGTGGCGTAGTTGTAAAAGGCGTTTTAGCTATATGCGCCTTAAACACATAAAACAAAAACACTTTCCCAATCGCAATGACAAAAGTTACTGGAGAGGGTGTTAGCCTGTACGGCTGTAATTAGCGTAAGAGTTACCGGACTGTTCCAACCTGCTCTGAGTGGGTGGCGTGGTTGAAAACATCCGAACTTGCTGTAGAAACACTGTGAGGTTTTGGTTGGTCTAATTTACAGCCATATATTCGCAGGAACCAGTGTTCGCTTGCAGGGCTGCAAACAGAAAGGATAAATACCCAGGGCTGTAAGTAGGGAAAGAAAAACCCAAGACGGAATGCTCGGTTTCCTAGCCACGTGGGTGGCGCAGTTTGCAATAGCCGGGTGGGCTATAATCTTGATGTTACTTGCTAGGTAAGCTAGATCCAGTATTGTCGGTCATAACATACAGAGAACAGGAGTTCGCATGCAACATGTATTAGGCAAATAAGCAACAATGCTAATGGTAATCTGATTGAGCCAAAAACAAGTGGGCAAGGGCAGTAAGCATAAAGTCACAAGAACAGCTCGGCACAGTATAGAATAGACCCAGAGTATCCCAAAATAGGATAGCGGACTAGGATTTACAGGCAGTATAGCTTTAACCTTTATGAGGTTCGCGAAAGCGATACTAATACTGCCGTAGCAGAAGCAGACTAACCAGTTATGAGTAGCCAAACCTGGTCAGCATGGGGCAAAAAAAAATACGATCCACAGGAAAGATACAGTCACTCAAACACTATGATTGACTTCCTTGATATGGAAGTCAATCTCTATCCTACAGTCCAATTAAATTCTTGGCATCTTCCCCCTCTAGTTATTTGCTCCCAATACCTTGGTTCCTTTGCCTGTTTTCTCCAATAAATTCCAGATATCTCTTGCCTGTTGTGTATATCCCTAATTGCATTCACCCCCATTGGCAGAATTTCCTTTCTCCATTCCTGTATTGGCTTAGTTCTCGGAATACCTTCTGCTACTTTATGGATATAAAATTCTGCATGATTATTGTTCTCCTTAAAGGCTTGCATCCAAAACCCCAGTTTACCTTTGTTTCTTGAGCTTCCCCTGTTTCAATATCATCCCTTTCCACTTTGAATTATAGCCAACTGTGTAGCTTTGAAATACCCCTTTAAATTGGGTAATCCCATTCCACCCTGCTCTGCTGGAAGAATCAGATTATCCCACTTCACTCTTTCTGTTTCCCCTCCCGGGTAAAGTCCTTCAGCTCTTTATTAATTGCTATCCACAACTTCTCATTTGGGTGATTAAAATATGTCTGACCTTTGTGTAAGACTAAAGGGACTACAAACATTTTGACTGCTTGTATCTGACTATCCATATAACAAAGCTTCCATTTTCTCAGTTTTTGTAGTATCTTTTGTTTAGTCTCTTCCCACATATCATTAGCCACACCAGAATAATTTTTACTCCATATTCCTAAAGTATTCCTTTTATCATGCCCCCATAAATAAGGAATTTTGATGAACCAATTTGTGTTCGGGTACCTAATTTACCACAATTTCCTTTGGTTTAGCTTCATTAATTTTGTATCCCAAAAAGATTTGAAATGGTCTCAAAATGTTCTACGACACTATAATGTCTCTTTCTGGTTTTATCAGGTATAAAGAAATATCTGCAAATAAAGGCAACTTTTCTTGACTACCATACCAATTATATCCTTGAATTTCTGAGTCCCTTATTTTCTTTGCCAGTGATTCTAAATATAATACAAATAAAAAGGAGAAAAAGGACACCCCTGCCTGGTTCCTGTGCTCAAGCAGAAATTATCAGAAAGGACCCCATCCACTTTAATTTTCACCTCTGATCCCTCATTTATCCTCCTAATCAACCTTATATTTTTTTCAGGAAATGCAAATGCTTCCATTGCCCTGCTCATGAAGTCCCAGCTTACTCTGTCAAATGCTTTCTCTGCATGAAGACCCACCAACAGTAGTATTTTCTTACATTCTGCTTCCCTCTAGATCATCAGTGTTATGTTAATGTCAAATGTTTGCCTCCCCAAAACCACATTGATCCATATTTTTCAATTTTGGCATTACTTTTGTCATTCTTTTAGCCATTATAGACATGAACACTTTATTATCCTGGTTTAGTATTGAAATGGGCTTGCATGAAGCTGGGTTCAATGGATCTTTACCCTCTCGTTATTACAGCTACCACTGCTTTCTTCCAGGATGTTGGTACTTCTCCTACTGTTAAACAAAACCTCTCAGATCTTTATAATTTTTTTCCCTCCTAGCTTCCAAACTTCCACAAGAATACCATCTATTCCTGTGGACTTTCCTGTAGATTGGTTATACATCACAATTTTTTTCTTTCCCTTATTTCTTGATGTAAGAACTGCATTCACCTTCACACTTGTTCAGATATTTCTATTCACCATCTGTTTCCACCTAGCTTCATATTCTTGTGACTGAGCCAGGTACATTAACCTCACTTGGTTATCCTGGAAGTAAGTTTCTAGATCTAGGAGAGCTGGACCACCCTACTGTAATGGCAAAATTTTGTCTTTCCCAACCTACCCTGGGCTTTTTCCCCCCAGGACATTCTTATCCCCTTGTTTATGCTTGCGCAGAGCTTTTTTTGAGACTGATAATAAGGCTGCATTATATATAATACCAGAGGAGATAAAACATTTTTGTAGCTTGAATTTCGTTATCTTTGTCTATATGCAGCATCATTTGTTCTAATTTTCATAAAATTGTATTCCTTGTCTCATCCCACATCTCCTTAGCTACTGCATCTACTTCATTCTTAAGTCAGATTCCTAGGTATTTTAGCTTTTTATGATTCCAGAGAAAGGGGAAATTCTCTAATAGTTCATCTATTGGGATGAAGCTTAATACAGTTGCCTTTGTTTTATTTTCATTGTTTTTGTACCTTGCCATTCTCTGTAAAACCTTTAACAAGTAAAATAGCTTGGGTATATCTTGGATTAGTGAGAGACAAATCTGTATCTTCTGCAAAAAGTGAAATTCTCTCTTGATCCCCTGTACCATTCATACCCACTAATCCCAGATTGTTTCATTTTAAAGGGGGGGGCAAACTTGCCTTGTTTCACCAGTTAGAAACACTCCATCAGATTTACTGCTATTTAATTTAACTTGTGCTGTATATCCATCATAAATTCTAAGAATTTTCTCTGTTCTCATATCTGGCAAAGCAAATCCAGTTATGAAATACTAAAAGGTAAGCCCCAATCCCCCCTGTCAGTAGCTTCTCTGCATCTAGTATTATTAACATTAATAACATATTTTTCAATTCTGAATCTTAACATCAATGTAGTACATGGAACAAGGTGATTATGCTCTGATGTTGTTAAAGTTATCAGTTTAGGAAGAGTAGGGGGAAGTTATTCTTTCAAGAATGCTTCTGCCTCTGTTTGATGTAGACTCCCTCCTTTCTGCTATAAAAAAGAGATTCATGGTGTTCTGAATATTTCTATAATAATTAACTCAGTTTTCAATCCAAAACACACAGACAAATCTTTCCACTTTCTTTGGTCTTAATCTCTGCTGTATTTATAATTAAGTGGGTGATTCATCAAGTAGAAGTTCTTTAAGACCACTTTTCTCTTCTCATTAATATATAGAAATTAAGGATCCGATGTTGTCATTTTCATTCTTCCTCAACCTGTGGGTTTCAGATCCAAATTCAGATCCAATTTGCCCCCTTACAAAAGGTTAGGCTTCAAAGCTCGAGCCCCTCCCCTACTCATAATGACTCGCACACGCCTGCTTACCTCAGATCTTGTTTGCTGCTCTTAAGAGAAGCATTGCGGTCTGTCGTCTTGAGCTCTGGTGTAAAGTTTTTTTTTTCTTTAACCATAAGCTAGTGTTTTTTTTTTCTGTGTTCTTTACTATAGACTCCTTTACTTTTTTACCCTACCTTTCTGATTTCTGTAAAAAAACAAAAGACTCTAGTCTGTTTTAGCTGTCCTATTTGCATCTGCTGGTCTGTTCTTGGTGGGAACTGCTCTCCTTTTTCTTTCTTTTCACTTTCCTTTTTTAAAAAGATTTGTAATGTCTAAGAAACCTTTAGGTTTCAATAAGTACACTTCCTGTGGGCACAAGATTCCCTTGTCTGATGTCCACAGGGAGTGCGAATATTGTCTCAGCCCTGCTCACCTTGAGGCCTCCTGTACCATCTTTGAGGGCTTCCACCAAAGAGCACTGGCTGACAGAAGGAACATGCTGATTCTGAAGGGCCTTTTGCTTCCATCGCCAGGTTCTTAGTCTTCTTCAGGGGCTCAGCCCCCTCCCAAAAAGCACTGTGAAGAAAGGGAGCACAGAAAACATTTCCTGGGGAAGTCCACTTCCTCGTCTTCAGATGAGCCTCCAGCCAAGTTTCCTAAGGTGTCCGATCTCACAGTTTTGGATCTGAATAAGTCCATACATTCCTGTCCTCTGCCCCAGGCTCCTTTGCCTTTAGAGCTCCCTCCTCCTTCCATAGGTTTGCCACTTAATGATAGGTATCCTAGGATTGCTTTCAAGCTGCCTTCTATTGCATCTTCTGTAAGGTCTACCCACAGCCTTTCAGAAACAGAGGTGGGCAGATTGATGAGGGAGTTCCTTCAGACACAGATCTAGATGGGATCTTACCAGTCCTACCAGGACATTGGACAGACAGTACCCCTTTAGACCCCTAGCTCCTTCTCCAGTCCAACCTGCTACTTCAAAGCCCTCTAATACAAATGCCTCTGGAGCTGAGGTGTCAGAGCCGATAGTGGTTCTCACTTCAACCCTGGCACCTACCCTGACTCACTTGGTTCCAGTATGTCAGAGCAGAGCGACTGTTGGAGCCAAAGCCTGGACATGAACTCTGAAGGGTTGACGTAGACTCCACTCCAAAGTTTCCGGAGCAGTCACTTCCCCTGTGGGCTTTGGGGTTAGACAGCTTGGCCCTGGCTTCCCTGTTGGAGCTGGGGGGGGGGGGTCGAAGATACTCTGACCTGATAGTTATGGTTCTGGGAGAATGGTTTTCAGCTTCTCCATCCCATTCTGCTTTTGAGTTGGTGGAGAGGGTCTTCTCCATGCCCAGGAGATCCTCTGCTCCCATCCTTTTGGATCCACTTCTCACTGCTTTGAAGACCATATCTGAGACCTCACCAGTGCCCCCCTCAGGACAGCTGGCCGAGTATAGCCTTCAAGTACTTCCACCTTTGGAACCCCAGCTCTCTTCTGATGTCTCCCTGGAACACCCTACTGAGGAGGTACCCTAGAAGAGAAGTTGCAAAAGGAGGCACCTGGATTCCCCAGAAGAATCTGTCACTGAGGACAGTGATTTTGAAGAAGGGGAAGGGTCCCCCAGATGTCCACCTGAGGATGTCTCTTTTGGAGACATTTTGGAAATCCTGCACCAAAGAGATGGATGGTCTTCCCAAAACCTGACCCCAGAGGAATCTGTGTTCTTGGAGGCTTTCAGGTCCGTCCCGTCTACATCTTGGGTGTCTCCCCACTGATGCTCTCGATGTGGTATAAAACAAGGCTTGGAAGGATTCGGGCACTGTAGAACCAATACATAAGTGGACAAAATCCTTAGTGCCCCCCCTGGCCAACTCCATAGGACCAAGGGAATCCCAGTAGGGTACATGGTTGTTGTGGCAGCCACTAAGAAGGAGCTAGTCCAGAAAAGCTCCTCAGTCCATCCCCTTGGCAGGTAGTATAGGGCGATGGACAGAGACAGCAAGAGTTTCCTCCTCATCTACCTTTACTCTACAAGCCTTAAAATATCTTTCCCATTTTACTAGGATACAGAGAGATTTAATCAAAGAATTATCTAGCACAGTCCCAGAGTCCATGTTTTATGAGGACAGGAAATTCTTCTCCTCCAAATTGGCCACTGTACAGTCCATATCAAATGTGTCCATGAGGTTAATATCCCATGCAGTGGAGGGTGCCCCTAGGACCACCAGTTCCAGCATTGCCATTAGGCATCATGCATGGATGTGTCTGTGTGATTTTGTGGAACCCTTCAAGGTGTCCTTTGTCAATGCCCCTTTTGATGGATCGTCTTTGTTTGGGCCCACTGTTAGAGAGACACTACCCCATAGCGAGTAAGATGGAAAGACTCTGTCTGCTATTGGAACCTGTTTTTCTACCCCCCCCCCCCGAGATCCTTTTCAGGAATCAGCTGGGGAGGACTGTGGTTTACAAAATCTCTGGGTCCTTTTCAGGAGTCGCAGGGAAAATACTCCCCCCAGAGGCAGAGGGAGAAACCGTTACAATAGTAGATGCCACCCATGTGGCAGAGGGGGGACTGCAAAATCAAGGGCCTAGGGATTCTTTCTCAGACAAACCCTTTCACTGCTCCTGAGGAGTTGTCCGACTGTCTATCTCTGGAGGCAGTCAGGGGTCACTTATCCTTGCACCGAGACACCTGGCTAGCCATCACAAATGATAGGTGGGTGCAAAGCATTGTATCCAGAGGATACTTAATTCCCTTTTCAAAATCCCCCAAACCAAAGACATCTCTTCTGGATGTTCGACCCAGACAAAGAGAGAGAGCAGAGTTGGAAATCTCAAAGCTGCTACAGAAAAGAGTCATCCAGAAGGTCCTGCCAGATCAGATCAGTCACTTATTCTTTTTAGTACTAAAAAGACAGGGGACCTCAGGCCCATCTTGGAATTGACATTCCTGAACAGGTTGGTAGAAATATCAAAGTACAGGATGGTCACGATCCAGGCCATTTTACCTCTTTTAAAAATGGATGACTGGATATGCTCAGTGGGACCTGAAGGATGCATACTACCACATTAAGATGGACAGGAGCTCCAGAATGACCCACACGTCAGGCTGGGAGATGGTCATTATCAGTTCAGAGCACTTCCCTTTGGTCTCACCACAGCCCCCAGGGTGTTTACCAAATGCATGGCGGTAGTTGCAGCTCATCTCAGACTGCAAGGATTACACATTTTTCCATATGTAGATGACTGACTCCTTACTGCTGCAATCAAGAATCTACTCATCCAGGCCAGGGACTATCTGTTACAGCTAGCTCCTACCTTTGGCATAACAATCAACATACAAAGGTCCCAGCTTCAACCAGTTCAGAGAATAGATTTCATAGGGGTGCATATGGATATGACCAAGACCTTGGCTTTCCTTATTCCAGACAGTATTTCAAACCTAAAACTGCATGTCAGACAGATTTTGGCAGTCCCAGCTCCCCCAGCCAAATTAGTACTCAGGGTTCTGGTCTGTTACCAGCTGCTCGCCTGCACATGAGAATTCTGCAGTGGAACTTAGTAGTCCAGTGATCATGACTTCAAAAATCCCTCAGCTATCCCATCAAACAAGGATTCTCTCCTCTGGTGGCTGTCACTCGTCTTGTGTATGTTCAATAAGATGATGAGGCTGGGTGTTCATTTAAGTGGTTTATTACACACAAACACATCAGGATGGAGAACAGTAACATTAAAGTAAATGAACTGACTGACTAGTATACACATGCAGGCTTGCACCTTGGCTGCTCACTACAAAATGGCACTCTTGCTTGCACATGCTCAGTACTTATATGAACATGTCCACTGACTGAAATGGCTCTTAAAGGAGCATACACACTGTGATCTACAGCCTCCCTGTTCAACTGTCATGCAAATAAACAATGATAATCATATGAACATGCAAATTATACAATTATATACAAATAACAATCATGTCCAGGTTGCTGTGTATTTGAGAGTAGGTCTTGAGATGTGACCAAACCTCGTAATGTGATAACTAGAACTGGGTTCGTCAACATGGACAGTCACTGGGGAATGTTCTTCTTGAGGACTTTTGGGGATGCTTTCAGGAACAGGAATATGCAATGAAATGTTCTCTGGAACAGGAACATTGGACAAATCACTCTGAGAACTAGAGTCTTTGTTACAAGCAAAATGTTGCAGCACTGGCTCGAATACTGGTAGTAAATGTTTCCGAATCCACCTGAATTCCATCTTTGCAATTCAATGATGTACAATATTGTTTCTTCACACAAATATATCACCAGTCCTATTCAGGCAAATCCTTTTGCTGTTTGCATCCTGACTATCTCTCCTCCTTTTAATGGATTTAGAGGTCTGCTGGTTTTATCATAGTAAGACTTTTGGGACTAACGCTTCTTTAGGAGTTGAGCTTTTGCTGCCTTGTTATTTTTAGCACCTGGAACCAACAGATTCTTACTGATTGGCAGTGTGGTTCTGGTTTGTCTCAACATTAACCTCTGGGCAGGTGAACCAAGAAGATTGTTGCGAGGCATGTTTTTGAGATAAAGCAGATTTAGAAAAAAATCAGTATTGTCATGTTTAGACTTTTCCAACAACTGTTCTGGACTTTGAACTGCACGTTCTGCCAAGCCATTTAACTGTGGGTATTCAGGACTACTTGTAACATGAACAAAGTCCTAAGTTTCAGCAAATCTCTTGAACTGCTAACTTGTAAACTGTGCACCATTGTCAGAAATGACTTTGTGTGGACTACCATGGACAAAAAGTGTCTCTTCAATTTAGTAATGACAGTGTTGGACATGAGATTAGGAAGCAGGGCAATCCTGAACCAATTTGAATAAGAATCTACTAATACCAAGTAATGCTGACCATTCCATTTGAAAATATTTGTAGCTACTGTCGACCAAGGTAGTTCTGGAATCTGGCTTAGCTGAAGTGGTTCTTATTGTTGATGCGGTTTAGTACTATTACAAACAGAACAAGCTGAAAGTTCTTTCTCAATATCTTTTGACATAGAAGGCCAAAATACTACTCTCGTCCTTCTTTTGGTATATTCAGTTCCTGGGTGGCCACAGTGCAAGATTTTAATATACTCTTGTTGCAAGGATTTTGGAACAATCACTTTTGGACCTTTCATGATGATACCATCTCTATCAAAATCTCTTCTCTGTAAGAAAAATACTGCTGCACATCTGACAGCTGTCCTTGACTAATAAAACTGGTTGAGCTTCTGAAGAGTTGTAGCTGAAGCTGTGTGAGTTCTAAGTTCATCAAGATGTGTGGAAGAAAAATTTCTCCCTTCCATGACTTCAAAATCAAGGTGCTCATTTTCATACTGTTAAGTCATTTTTCTGGGCAATCTGGATAAAGTATAAGCAAGATAAAGAAGATTGCCTTTTGTGTAAACCAAGTCGAAACTGTACTTTTGCAATTTCAACATCATGAGTTGCAGTCTCACAGGAGCTGTGTGCATTGACTTTTTCAAAATAGTGACCAAAGGTAGATGGTCAGTCTCAGTTTGAAAAGGTCAGACATAAATATAATCACGGAACTTCGAGCATGCAAACACAATTGCCAATAGCTCTTTCTCTGAGCATACTGCATTTCAGTTTGGGTTAGGATTCTGGATGCATAGGCTACTGGTCTGCTGTCTTGAAGAATGACTGCACCAAGATCAAACTTAGAAGCATCACAAGAAAGAGTGACAGGTTTGCGAACATCATAATACCTTAAAGTGGGTGGACTGGCTATTCTGTGTTTCAGGACATCAAATGCTCTTTGGTGGTGTTCTGACCAGGACCAAGTTACATCTTTGCATGTCAGCTCTTTTAGTGCTGAAAGTGTGCTCAAATCTGGAATGAAGTTGCCCAAAGAGTTGTCCATGCCAAGAAAACATTGTAAGGTCGTCGCATTATCCCGAGCTGACATCTCAAGAATTGCAGTTTGCTTGGAAGGATCTGGTCGTAAGCTTGCACTGGTAAACAAATGACCCCCATATGTAACGTCTTGTAGTCTGAATTTGCATTTCTGAGGATTTAGCTTAAGATTCACCTCACGAGCACATTTCAGAACTTTCCTGAGGTTTCTATCATGTTCGACTTCAGCATTGCCTCATACAAGAATATCATCTACTATAATAGCACATGGATTGCCAGAAGAAATTTGCTCCATTGCACGCTGAAAGACTTCACTGGCAGAATTTATCCCAAATGGCATTCTCAACAATCTGTACCTTCCAAATGGTGTACTGAAAGAGGTAAGCAATGAAGATTGTCAGTCAAGCAAGATTTGCCAAAATGAATGTTTTGCAAAGACAATGGCATTTGGCATAAGAGCAGCATCTTCTTCGACTGTACGCATTGGATTATGGGGTCATTTTAGTGCTTTGTTGAAGTCTCTTGAATCAATCCATATTCTAATAGGTTTATAGGTTGGTACTAGGCTATTGGTCCTAGGGCCTATACAAGCCTAGCCATAATTATGTGGATATTTCTTCCCACAGTATTTACTTACCTAGACCCCTGTCTAGCAGGGCGACTGATGTGATCCCCGAGGTGAATTTCCTATCTCCCATCCAATCATCAAGGTCCCTTTTGAAGAGGGCCAAAGAGGTGCTCTGCTTGACATGTATGGGCAATCTATTCCAGAGTCTGGGGAGTCTCTGGGTCAGGAACCTATCCCTCCAGCATGTTTTGTTCATTGTGATGACAAGGTTTAGATCCCTGGAGCATGTGTCTCTGAGAGATTGGGATTTCTTTGTGTAGCATGTCCAACAGCTCTGGGTTTGACATGGCCTTGTATGTTGAGCAGAGATCGCCTCTGAGTAGACAATATGCCACGGAGTATAGGTTGAGTTTTTTTAGATGGTCAGCATAGGGTATCTGCTTTAGGCCTGTGATTCTTTTAGTGAGGTATTTCTGCGGCCTTTCCATTTGTTGCAGATGTCTTGAGAGGTACATACCAAACAGGGCATTGTATTCTACAATGGGTCTAATGAGGGATGAGTACAGTGGGACAATGATCTCCTTTTTTCTGGATGAAAAGCCTTTAGTGATGAGGTGTGCCACCTAGAAGGTTTTCCTGACTGTTGTGGCAATGTGGTTATCGAAGGTGAGACCACTGTCCACCTGTATCCCCAAGTCTCTTATCACCCTTTGTGTTTGGTGTACTGCCACCTATGTGGTAATTCACAGGTACATGTTTTTTCCCAAAGGGGATAACTATACATTTCTTGGCATTGAGCTTGACCCCATGGCTCTAGCACCAAGCATCTGTTTCTGTAAGGCCCTTTTGTAGAATATCCACATCATTTGGGGATTCAATAATGCCTCCTATTTTGCAGTCATCTGCGAACTTTGTTAGCCAGAGTCCCTTAGTGTTGGCCTGTACTTCAGTGAAGTAGCTGCCAAACAAGAGCAGTCCCAGGACTGAACCCTGAGGTACTCCACTTATCTGGAGCTGGATTTGGAGTCAGCTACTTTTACAATGTGGGTTCTGTCAGTAAGCCAGTTGGCAACCCATCGAGTGATGTAGGGATTAATGCCCAGCTTAGTAAGTTTATCTATGATTCCAGAGTTGGGGAATGGTGTTGAAGGCCTTGGCGAGGACCAGATGGGCGGTATGGACCACCTTACCCTTGTCCATGGCTCTGGAGACTGATTCAAAGAAGTCAATCAGGTTCAAGCGACAAGATCAGCCCTTCATGAACCCAAACTGCATGGGGTCCAGTGTTTGAAGGTTGCCAGTGCCTTTGTTTATAAGTTCCATGATAATACGTTCCATGGCCTTGTAGATCAGGTTCGTCAGACTGATGGGGCGGTAGTTCTCGGGATCCATGGTGGATCCCCCCTTGTGGAGTGGGATAACTGCAGCTGTGTGCCACTCACAAAGTCTGAGGTGAGGCTATGATTAAACATGAGGTGCCTGTTCATTTTGTATTTCATGTAGTACACAGCCTGGGATGTCATCTGGTCCCATGGATGCTGTATTCTTAGCTTTGGAGAGTGCGTTTGTTTACTTGTGTGACCATTATTACCGGAATTTGGCAATCTTTCGGTATTGAGATGAGCCCTTTAGGGAGTGGAGAGGGGGGTGAAGTTTGCACTGAATCGATCTGTCAGGATATTGGCAATATCCTTAGGATCAGTATATTTAATGCCATTCTGTTGTAGCTCAGAGCAGATCGAAGCATTGCCATTTAGATTCTTGACATAGCTAGAGAATGCCTTGTGGTTGTCTTTGGAATATGTGGCAATTTTATTTTCGTAACTAGCTTTGGAGGACTTTGAGGGATCTCAGTTTCTTACTGAGGCTGGTAAAGGAGTTTTTTGCATCCTGGGATTTTCCTCTTTTCTGCAACAGTTTCTTCCATTTGTTGTAAAGTTTGTTTATGGCAAGGGACCACCAGATTGGCTTCTTTTTTTGGAGGAGAGCATCTTGTTTCTATTGGGGATGGCATGATTCATGCACGTGTGGATGTGCTCGTACAGTGCCTTAGTGTAGGATTCAGCAGTCGAACTTTCAGTTCCCGTCTGCATGGGTGTCATGAAGTTTGTCACTGCTGACTTGAGTAGCATGAAGTTGGCTTTGGAGAAGTTTTTTATGGAGGTTTCCTTGTTGGGGGGTGGGGGTAGGATGTGGATGTCAAGGGTAATTAGCTTATGGTCAGACCTGATCAACAAGGGGGTGACCATAGGTGTGGAGCATTGATTTCCCATGTTGGTAATGACCAGGTCTAGGATATTGGAGCCCCTTGTGGGACTAAGGATTAGTTGATCCAGGGCATTGGAATTTATGATTTCTAAGAACCGTTGGGCAAAGGTGTTGGTACACGAGTAGTTTGCCCAGTTAATGGCAGGGTAGTTGAAATCACGCAGTATTAGGGTGTTTGGTTGTATCTTAATATTTTTCAGTATGTTTAGAAAGCTGTAGTGAGAATCTTGAGGCATGGTGGGGGATCTTTAGCAAGCTACAGTTTGGATTGCAGTCTTAACTAGTGTTAGTGACACCTGGAGAATTTCTGATGCATTGTGTTGGGCAACTAGCCTGGTGTTGTGAATATCCTTGGTGAATATGGATACTTCTTCACCTTTAGTGTTTCGGTCCTGGTTTGGTGGCCGAAAAGTGTGGTAAGAGTTGTAGCCTGGTATTGCAGGGGTGCGCTCTGGAGCCTTGAACCAGATCTCAGTTACTGCGCAGATATCGATGTTCTCCATTTTTAGGAGTGCCTCGAGAGAGTGCATTTTGAGGTTTAGACTTCTAGCATTGAGTAGTATTACCTTCAGATTTTGCTTGCTTGTACCTGTTATGGTGGTGGTTTTGTCCTTTGAACTTTGCCTAAGAAAGGCACTATAGGCATGGCAAGAGCCTTAGCCAGTAACCTGAATCCCAGGGGCGACAGGTGCAGACCATCTCTGGAAAAGCATCGTGGTCTGTCGATCATGTCATCCCAGGCAGACAGATACTGGATCCCCTTTGAATGACACCAGAAGCTTAGCCAATTGTTGAAGTCAATCATTTTGTCATTATACTGTGGTATCATTCTGGGCAAAGGCAGGATGCTACTCAGGGCTAGGGTTGTACCTGCGTGGGCCACATGAACTGAGAGCTATTCCATGTCTCTTTTCACGTAGTCCAGGAGGAATGTTCTAAGTCATTTACTCCAACATGGACAATGACAGAGTCATATTTTTACTTGTTGTGGAGTGACTTGACTGCATGCGTTATATGGCGGATCCTGGCACCTGACAGGCAACTGACTGTAATTTTCTCCTTGTTCAGCCTGAGCTTTTTATATGAGCTACCACCATACCCATTCATTTGGTTCTTCTACTGGACAAATTACTCCTAAATTCACTATTCTACCTAGCTCGGCTTTGACTCTGCCTTGTTGGGCTACCAGAACTTTCCTTGCTGGTCTGATAACTGGGCTTACTTCAGGGTCTAACTTCATGGAGTACACAACTGGGAGTTTGCCTAACTTGTCTTCAAAAAGATCAGCATAGTCAGAAAAAATAGTTTGTGCAAAATTCTCATTGTTACCCATGCTTACATGATGGACTTTTGCATTAAATGAAAGCAATCCCATTTTCAAGCTGTCTCTGAGGCCTAACAGTGACTGTACATGTCTCTTGACTACGTAAAATTGGAAGTCTCATACCTGTTTTCAGCAGAGTAACATGAAAGTACTAGTGAGACTTTGGTTTGAATTTCTTCACCACCTTAAGCAACAAGCTTTGCGCACTTTGCCAGATCAAGCTTCTCACTAGCTCTTACTTTGACAAACATTTCTGCTGACATAACATTGCACTTTGAACCAGTATTACCTTTGAGTGCTAAAGGTCTCTCATTCATCAGAACAGAGCAAAATACTTCATTCTTTGCCCACAAATCTACAAATCTACTGCATTCATTGTTTCACCAAACACAGACACACCATTAACATAAAAAGCAGGGTCACAGCTTGCTAGCTGATCAACTTGCCTCTTTAAATGATGTCTTTTAATAAAAGAATGAGCCTCATTTGATTTACAGAGTGTTTTGAAATTATTCCACTTTTTACATGTGTGGCACTGCTTGACCAAAAGCTAAGCACTTTTCTCTTTTAGGTTTTTGGCTTTCTCCGCAGTTATGACAGTTGATTATGAAGCTAGGTGGGGGCACATTCTTTGATTTTGTTTACACACTCCTGTGCTTCACCGAGCATGCCCTGGAGTCTGCTGGAGCTTGCTAGAAAGGCTCTGGTTTTCACTGAAGCTGCCACACTCTTAGGCCTGCATCTTTTAGCCACATGCTGCATACTATCAACATTAGTACTGGAAGGCCGTGGTAGCATGGATTTCTCATTTGTAAGCATATTTCTGTGTTTTTTCTCTGAGCTCACATATCTGACAAATCTCTATGGCCTTATTCAAAGTTAAAACACTGTCTCAAAGCAAAATCTTTCTTGCTGCATTATCTTTAATACCACACACAAGCCTGTCTTTTATCAACTCATCTCTTAAATCACCAAATCTGCACATTTTTGCTTTGTTTCTCAAGTCAGTTATATATGCCGTAAACGTTTCACCAGGCTTTTGATCCCTTGTGTAAAATATGTGTCTTTCCATTGTAATATTCATTTGGGGGTTACACATTTCTCTAAATTTACATTTTAAAAAGTCAGGATCTTCCGGGTTTCAGTCATTACCACATTGTGGCAGTTTTCTCCCTCCCCTGCATACACAGCTGGGGCATACACAAATGAACTTTCCCTTTCAATGGCTTCTGAACCAGCTAAATTAAGCAGAATAAATGCCTTTGTATGTTGATTTTTGCCAGAAAAAGCAGCCTGTATGAAATTATCGTACTCTTGCTGAATCACTCTCCAGTTTTCAGCCACATTATTATCAAATACAAGTGGAACAGGTCTGCAAAATCTTTCTGCCGTACCAACAAAATGCCAGCTACTCAAAAAAGTATTCAGCTGTACGATAAACGCTTAGAAATTACTGTTTTCTGTGAAATAACTGTACTGTGATACTGTACAACACATTGCACACTTCGGATATCTCTGATAGCTTTAGTTAATATGAAAAAGAAGGGAAAGCAACTGAATTTCCTTTTGAGGTCCTTAAACCCCCTTTTCAAAGTTTAGGAAAAAAAAAACTTTCCTTTCCTCTTCAGGGTAATTTTCTAGGAAACCGAGTAAATAATCTCAGTAAAGTTATAACAAGCAAAATTTAAAAAAACAGTAGCCATGATGTTCAAGGGAAAAAGGAAGAGCCTTCCAGAATCTAGGTCAGCCCAAAATGTCATAATGGCTATTTGCTTCTTCTTTCCCCTTCCCATCCTGCCAGAGCTTCAAATTTATCCTTCTGTTTAGGCCTCCATTTTCCACAATGGCATCAGCCATCTGCCTGGCTGCAGTGATTGTTTACGCTAGGATGGAAGGCATTCATATGTCACATATTTGACAGTTGTATTTTCAGACACTTTTTCCAGTTGTCCAGCTTCCCTGAAATAGGTCATGAAATTCCTGTTCAGTCTGGGGTTTTGTAGTATCGGGCAAGTAATGCTGTTATTGTACTGTAGGGGCGCTCTGGGGAATTAGCAACATGTAGTGTTGGTTCTGTATTCTCTGGTAATTTGTTGTTTCCGGTGTATGTATGGCGATGGCGAAGTTGTGAACATATGTAGCATGGGTGCGCACCTGAAGGCTCTTAATAAAGAAAGGCCTTACAACTCCAGAACCGTGTGGTCTCCTTTATTTCCCAGGATATAACATATTGGCGACGAGGATGGGATGCCTCCGAGTCCGCTGCGAGTGAAAACGGCGGGGTGCAGTTAATGTCGGACGACGAAGAGACTGGGCCTGCCGGGGTTATGTCTGGTTCCATGTTGGGGTCGCTGGTTGCATACGACTGTCAGACCCAGACCTGGGAGGAGTATTGTGAAGTGTTGGAACATTTTTTTGAAGCAAACCAGATAATGGATGCGGGCCGGAAGCGAGCCATATTGCTGAGCTCGGTGGGCAGCAAGACGTACAGTCTGATGAGGAACTTATTGAGTCCTGATAAACCGGGGGATAAATCGTTCACAGAGTTGACGAGCTTGCTTCAGTCACATTATAACCTGAAGCCGAGTGCAATAGTCCAAAGGTTCAAGTTAAATTCAAGGACTAGAATGGCCAATGAAACGGTAACGGAGTATGTCGCAGTGCTGAGGGAACTGGCGCAACACTGTAATTATGGGGACAGACTGACAGAAATGCTATGAGATAGGCTCGTATGCGGCATTGCCGATGACCGCATACAACGCAGATTGTTAGCGGAGCCTGAGTTGTCGTTTGAAAAGGCCTTGAAGTTGGCACAGGCCATCGAGACGGCGAATAAAGACATTCGTGATTTACAACCAAGGACCATCGAAGGGGTGGGGAGCAGGGGTGCTACCCCACTGCCAGTGCATAAAGTGGTCGGGGAGCATAAAACACCAGGGAAGTCTGGTCAGTATGCCTGTTACAGGTGTGGCGGAGAACATCTGTCAAGGAACTGTCGTTTCTTAAATGAAAAATGTCATGCTTGCGGAAAAAAGGGCCATGTGAAGAAAATGTGCCGATCAACGCCCTCTAGGGACCATCCGAGAAAGGGGGAGGAAAAGAGCAGTATGATGGACAGAAAGGGAAACTGAAAAATAAAACGGCAGTATGCACACCACATGCATGACGGTACAAATCAAAACACCAGGGAAGACGAGGAAGTGTTTACTATGTTTAACCTGGAAGAGGCAAGGTGGGAAAGAGTCGATCCCATCACAACCCAGTTGGACTTAAATGGTAAAATGGTGCAGTTTGAAGTGGATACCGGATGTAGTGTGACGGTTCTGTCCAAAGCTGAGTATGGAAAGTTATGGCTAAAAGAAGCTCAGAAGCTGAGGGACTGTTCAGTGACTTTGAAAACATATACCGGTGAAACAGTTCCCACACTGGGGATGGCCAAAGTAACTGTAAAACATAAAGATAAAGTCAAACAGTTGCCAGTCATGGTGGTAGCAGGTAAGGGACCAAACCTGTTGGGCCGGGCGTGGCTAAAGGAGCTGGAAATGGGTTGTCTACGGCTCCATAAAGTAGAACAGCAGGGGCTGGCCTTGCAAGATGTGCTGGAGAACAATGAAGAAGTGTTCAAAGAGGAACTGGGGACCTGGAGGGGTCCACCAGCAAAGATACACATTAAAGAAAATGCAACGCCAAGATTTTACAAACCTCGACCCGTACCATACGCAATGAAGAAGAAAGTGGAGACTGAGTTGGAGCGACTCACCAAGCAAGGTATAATTGAACCAGTGAAGTTTTCGGAATGGGCAGCACCAATTGTTCCAGTATTAAAGCCAGATAATACTGTACGCATATGTGGTGACTATAAGCTAACAGTGAACCAAGTTTCGAAACTGGAGCAGTATCCATTACCCAAGGTGGAGGATGTGTTTGAAAAGCTGTCGGGAGGTGAAAAGTTTAGTAAACTGGACCTCAGTCAGGCATATCAACAAGTAGTTCTGGAAGAAGGGTCAAAGGCATATGTCACCCTTAACACACACAAAGGGCTGTTCCAAGTCAATCGTTTACCCTTTGGGGTTTCCTCTAGCCCAGCTATTTTCCAGAGAATAATGGAGGGACTGGTGGCAGGAATTCCGAAGGTGGCTGTGTATCTGGACGACATCCTGTTGACGGGGAGGAACAATGGCGAGCATCTGGAGACTCTGAACGAGGTGCTAAGTCGACTGCGAGAGGCTGGTTTACGGGTGAAGTGGAGTAAATGTGCTTTCATGGTAAAGGAAGCCGAGTTCCTTGGTTACAAGGTGGATGCCTCGGGCCTACACCCCCTGCCAGACAAGGTAAAAGCCATCCAAGAGGCACCTGTACCCACAAATGTTACAGAGCTGAAGGCTTATTTAGGCTTACTTAACTATTATAACAGGTTCCTACCAAATCTGTCAACGCTGTTAGCTCCTTTACATAAACTGTTAAGGAAGGAGACCTTGTGGACGTGGCAGACGGAACAAGACAAAGCGTTTGAGCAATCCAAGGAATTAATGCAGTCTTCAGAGGTTTTGGTGCACTACGATAGTCACAAGGACTTAATTTTGTCATGTGATGCCTCACCGTATGGGTTAGGGGCCGTGTTGGCACACCGGATGCCAGATGGACAAGAAAGACCCATTGGGTTCATGTCACACACCTTAACCCCAGCGGAGTCAAACTATTCCCAGCTCGACAAAGAGGGGTTGGCTGTAATGTTTGGAATTAAGAGGTTCCACAAATACCTCTATGGCCGGAAGTTTACTGTGTGCACCGATCATAAGCCTTTGTTGTCACTGTTCAACGAGATGAAGGCCGTGCCTCAGATGGTTTCGCCCCAAATTCAGAGATGGGCTGTAACATTGAGAGCTTATGAATATGAGATTGTTTATAAGCCTGGGAAACACCATAGCAATGCGGATGCGCTGAGCCGTCTGCCACTACCGGGGCCTCCCCAGCGAGAGGAAATGGAGGACCGAGTGTTGATGATGGAGGACATCACATTGGTGTCAGCGAAGGAATTGAGCGAATGGACACGAAAAGACCCGGTGTTGGCTCGAGTGTTTCAATGGGTCCAGCAAGGCTGGACAACACAACAACCTGATCCAGTTTTCAGGCCTTATGAGGTGAGGAAAACAGAGCTGAGTGTGCAAGATGGATGCGTGTTGTGGGGGGCACGAGTGATAATTCCGCCCCCAGGAAGACGTGCACTTTTACAACAGTTGCATCAGGGTCATGTGGGCATCATCCGAATGAAGGCCTTAGCACGAAGTTATTTCTGGTGGCCAAAGTTGGACCACGACATTGAAGTTGCTGTGAAAGAGTGTAAAACCTGTCAGCAGCATCGCAACTTACCTGTGGTGGCACCACTACACCCATGGGAGTGGCCGAGTAAACCTTGGCAGAGACTTCATATAGACTATGCAGGACCTTTTATGGGGGCCATGTTTTTGATAATAATGGATGCTCATTCTAAATGGATGGATGCCTACCCAGTCAAAACACCCACTTCCACCACTACCATTGACTGCCTGAGAAAGAGTTTCAGTAGCCAAGGATTACCCGAGACTATTGTATCAGATAATGCGTCATGTTTCATGAGTGAAGAGTTCAAGGGGTTCCTGGAAAAAAATGGCATTGTACATGTCACATCAGCACCATACCATGCGGCTTCAAATGGCTGTGCTGAAAGGGCTGTCCAGACCTTTAAAGTGATGATGAAAAAGGCCGGAGATGGAAGTATGGCAGCCAAAGTATCAAGGGTGTTATTCAACTACCGCATTACACCCCAGTCTACCACGGGATTGTCCCCTGCTGAGATGTTGCAAGGACGGAGATTAAGATCCACATTGGATCTGGTGCATCCAAACATCCGAGCTAAGGTAGAGAGGATCCAGTGGAGGCAAAAAGAACATCATGATCGACGACGGAGAGAGAGAAGTTTCCTGGAGGGAGATGCAGTGATGACGCGAAACTTCAGTTATGGACCTAAATGGATTCCAGGGTTTATTGTTAAGAGCACGGGTCCACTGTCATACCAGGTGAGGTTGAATGGAGGTTTAGTGGTGAGGAGGCATGTGGACCAGATTCTGCGGAGTGTGCAGGCGAAGGACTCCATGGAACTGCAAGCCCCGGAAATGCCGTTAGTTTCAGGAGAAGGGCTCGCAGTGGCAGGAGGATCTCCGATCTTGGGGGCCGAGAGAGACTGCCGGGACTCGGAAGGAGAGGTTCCCAAGGATCCAATTGTTCCAGGGATGGACACACCGGTACCAGAGGTGGTAACGGTGACACCGGAGTCACCCAGGGTGGTACCATTGCGCCGTTCTAAGCGGGCACTGGTTAAACCTAGTTACTTGAAGGACTATCAATGTTACAATTGCATGTCTAGTTTAAAAGAGCAACCTAACTCGATTGTAGGGTAACCGTTTAATACTAACCGGGTATTTAGGAATTAAGTGACTAGATGGATTGTTTTGGGCTTGCTCCCTTGTTTTTCTTATGTAAGGAAGCGTATTCAATGCTTAAGAGGGGAGGAATGTAGTATCGGGCAAGTAATGCTGTTATTGTACTGTAGGGGCGCTCTGGGGAATTAGCAACATGTAGTGTTGGTTCTGTATTCTCTGGTAATTTGTTGTTTCCGGTGTATGTATGGCAATGGCGAAGTTGTGAACATGTAGCATGGGTGCGCACCTGAAGGCTCTTAATAAAGAAAGGCCTTACAACTCCAGAACCGTGTGGTCTCCTTTATTTCCCAGGATATAACAGGTTTCAAATGAATCTGCAATCTTCTCTCAACCCTTCCTACTCACTGTTTTTTTCTGGGTTGCCTTTCAGATTTATCTCCAGGGAAGTGTCTTTTCTTCTATTGGACAAAGTAGAACAGTATAAGGAAATCTTCTTGGACTTTTCTAGCTAATCTCTGGTTTCTGCCAGAGAATTTCTCAGGATACTAGGTTGGCTTCTAAGATTTGCTTGGTCAGACTTTAAGAAGAATTCAGTGGTGCCTCAGATCAGTATGGACTCAGCATCATCACCTCTTATCTTTTCAGATTCCATTTCTGGGGTTTGTCAGAAGGGAGTTACTTTGGTGGGTGGACCAGTTATCTTTCAAAACATTTCTCCCCATTTTGCCTTTGGTCTGTCTTGCAGTCTGTCACAACAGGTGCTTCAGACTTTGGGGAGTAGTTTCAAGAGGTGTGGAAATGCAAGGTATATGTGACATCATGGATAGACAAAAGCACATAAATGCCAGAGATGTTGGCAGTTATCAATATGTTAAAAACCTTAAATCTCTGATCTCCAAGACCTCTGCAAGTTATCACAGACAACTCCATGATGATGCCTGGGAGGTAGCAACTTAGCTCATTTTAACTATTCAGGCTTCATATGTTTCATCAGAGCGAAACTCTGTAGCAGACAAGCTATAAAGGATGAGGACACTGTCACAAATGGAAATTAATACTTGATCTTATAGGAATTGATTCAACTCTTCGGAACACCTCAAACAGATCTGTTTTTCACTTTTCAAAACAGACAGTTAAAAGAAATTCTATTCTAGGATTCCTTGCAAACAGGCCTGGAAGACCAAAGCCTTCTCATTCACACGGACAGAAATGTTCCTGTATGCATTTCCACCCTTTCCACTGGATGCTCTGGGTTCTTCAAAAGGTCCAGAAGTACTCTCCTAATATTGTGGTTGTGACTTCCCTTTGGCCTAAGCAAAAGTGGTTCTCCTTTCTTCTGAACTGGCCAAGGACACTTACCACAAGTTTTCCCCACAGATTTGATTTGCTCATAGAAATCAGGGGTTGTTTTATACACCAAAACCTGAAAACACTTCACTTGACTGCGCAATTTGTTGATCTGATACCTTTTAGGCACTTTTTTCTGATGTAGTGCTGCAGCAGGTACTAAAGGAGGTGAAAATCCTATATGTGTGAATAGAAAAATATGTTATAATGTAGTTCGTGCTACTGTAAGTACCAAGATCCTTTTAAGGCCTAGTTACCTCTGGTTCTTTTTAAACACCTTTATTGAATCATCACTTGTGACACAGGCATATTTACATTTATACAGAAGTAATCAAGTTGTATTGAATTAACAAATATTATACTTCACATATATTGCTATATATCATATAACCTAAGCAACATTACATAAATTATTCAATTCCTGCCCCTTTTTTATACAGGAAACATCTTTATTAAACCATTACTTGCGACATAAGCAATCATACATTTATATAAATGAAAATGAGCCACACTGACACAATCCTAGTTGCAAGCATTTTACATCACAAACCATACTGACACACTCCCAGTTGGAAACATTATACATCACTTATAATCTGCACAGTCATTTTCAGTCAAACATTTATGTCCTGCCGTTTTTTAAACCTCATTCCTCCCCTGTATATAGTGTTCCCACAATTCCCATTTTTTTCCTATGTAGTTTACTCCTACCCTTTTCTAAAGAGCTCAATTCCAGTTGTTTTATCTCTGTTACTATATTCACTACTTCTAATATAGTTGGTTTAGAATTTGATTTCTATTTTCTAGTAATTGCTTTTTTGGCAGCCATCATAATTGGGCACAGCAAGGCCTTACCTTGTCTAGGCAATTCCGATTCTGTATCATAGAGCAGAAAAATCATTTCCCTCATCACACCATTCCACCCACCCAGCATCTCCAGCAGTGCATCCTGCAGGGAATCCTTAAAGTCCGCCGACTGACCTCAATCCAAGAAAATATGTTCCCAAGTACTTCTTTCTTCCTCATCACACCTCCAACATTTTCTGTCTACCTGAGGAAAAATTCTCTGGAGTCTACTTTGGGTATAAAAAAATTCTGTAAACATTTTCATGCAAAAATCCTAAATCTTCTAGATTTTGTTGCATATTTGGGAGACTTATATCCTCCCATTGTTGGTTACCTCTGGTTCATGATCATTTTAGAAAAATGCATGATGCAATTAACATTTGTGTTAGTTGTTATACTTTGGTCTCTTATTCTTTAAGCATCTTTTCGCCATTTCTGCTTGTCTGCCCTTAAATGTCCCACCTCCACTTTTTTTTAACCTCTTCTCAAGCGGTTTGTGAAAGCAGTTTTACACACTAGAGAGCTTGAGAGTTCACACCGAGTATGGAACCATATGATGTTCTTCGTGTTTCACTGTTGCAGTCATTACATTTGTGTAATCGTGCTGGCAGGTTGCCCTCAAGTCGGCCTGAATTCCAAAGTCTTGGGTCCTGTGTTGGCTGTCCTGACCCCTTCCCTGATGTCAGGTCGTCAGGGGTATGAAAGTAGCAGCCAACACCATTTTCTTTAGTCTTTCTTGCCTCGCGGTGCCCAAAGCAGAAGCAGTTCGCAAGTGCCGGTCGGCCGACTCCTGAGATTTTCGAGTTCGAATTTCAGATCCGAAGTCTTCAATAAAGCTAAGTACCCCATTGGGGAAACTTTTTTTCTTGCTTCAGAACTGATGTCAGAAAAAGTTAATAATTGTATTTCTTGTGGGAAGCAAATACCTCATAAGGACTTTCATTCTTACTGTATTCCTTGCCTAGGCCTTGATCATAATTTTCTGGGTTGTCGGTTTTGTGCTAGATTTAACCAATGCACTATTAAGCGTTGGTATGATTTTGCTTTAAACTACTTTGGACGCAGATTTAATTATCCAAAAATGTCGCCGGAAAGCCATCCGACTACCGGAGTTCACAAAAAAACGCAAAGAAAAAGAAAGACAGCCGAGGCCCAAAACCGACGACATAGCTTCTCCTAAGCCAGTCGCCGGTTCGCTGGTTCTCAGTGAGGCGCTTTCGCAGCCCCTGATGACTGCTACTTTAGAGTCGCAGGCCGCTACCGACTCCCACGTGGAGTCGGCCATGCCGCCGGAAACTCAAAGTATTGAAGCCTCGGACGCTAATCCTTCAGATTGGTCCGGAGCCGCTGAGCAGGCACCGGCTTCTGAGGGTGTATTCAGACCCAAACACCTATACATTAAATCAACTTCAAAGGCAAAGAAGCAACCTCAAGAGCCACGTGGACAGGCCTCCATGCCCAAAAAACAGATGCTCAAAATGGCCGAAGACTTGATTACCTTGATCAGGGCTTCCCATCCCCCCTCCTGATAAGAGGCCTAGGCAAGAGACTGACTATGAATCTTCAGATCAGGTTTCCATTTCTTCTGATTCCTCTTCTGATCAGGAATATTCTTTTCCCCCCTATGGGGATCCTGATGCTGAAGAATCCATACCTTCAGCTTCTACTCCTGAGGATTATTCTTTTGGGGAAACATTACATACCATGAGGGAGCATTTCCACTGGGAAAGCCAAGATTTTTCAGAGTCTAAAAAGAGGCTTGGGGATTTCCTGTTACTACCTCAGCACAAGCCACTAGCCATCCCCCCTGTTAGACATTGTAGATGATATGTTTTCGGAGTCAAGTCTTACCCCTGACTCCTTACCTCCAGCTCCTGTTAAGCCTGACAGATATTACAGGGTTCCTGACTCACATAAATTCCTTTTTAAAAACCCTGCTGCAGACCCAGAAACTATTTCACAGGGTCCCAAGGGTGTTAAGGCTTCCGCTGCAAAAAACCCTACCCCTTCTGATAGGGATTCTAGGGCACTGGATAGATTGGGAAAGAAGGTTTACACATCTGCTACCTTGGCTATAAGGGCCTTAAACTGTCAATTTCATATGCTCAAATAGCAACATGTCATGGCATTGCTTAAACAGAAAATGTTGTTAAATTATGAATGTGCAGAAAACAAGGAAATGCAGGATATATTGCATGCAGCTGAACAAGTTGGAAAGCATACTTTACAATGTGGTTTTGATTCCTTAGAGGCCTACTGCAGGGCCGCAGTTACTGGTTCTGTAATTAGAATACATGCTTGGTTAAAGGAACAAAGTCTGCCTGATCATGTTAAAGTTAAATTATTAGATGCACCTTTACAGCAGGATTCTTTGTTTGGTGTTAAGGCAGAAGAGGTGTTAAAGAAAATGGATGACAAGGCTAAATCTATGCAAACGGTCAAAGATTTCTTACAAGTACAGCCAACTAGGTTTAGTAGACACTGGCCAACAAAGAATTGGTCTTTTCCAGTGTCAGACAGACCTTAAAGGGGTAGACCCAAATGCCCTAGAGGCAGAGCCCAGGCTCAAGGTTCATACAGGTCAAGGCAATGGGGTGCTTCTACCTCCAAAAGTGGAGAAGACAAATCACAGCCTTACAGGAAACAGTCCCAATGACTTCCCCCTGCCTGCACCAAGCACTTATTTCCTGGCAGCACCCTTAGGGGGAAAATTAGCACTTTTTTCTCAAAATTGGCACATTATAACCCAGGACAAGTGGGTTCTAAATATCGTGTCACAAGGCTACAAATTCCATTTCCATACCCTGCCAAAGACAAACGGCTGGCCAGATCTGCCAAAAAATCAATGGGCAGAGGCATAAAAACAAGTCTCATCCCTCATGGACATGAGAGCCATTCAACTAGTGCCAGAACAAGAGCTGGGACAAGTATTTTACTCGACTGTTCTTGGTACCCAGAAAGGACAAGGCCTGGAGGCCAATACTGGACCTATCGATTCTGAATACATTCCTGGATATACCAAAATTCAAAATGTTGACTTTGCAGCAGCTACTGCCCATGCTGAGCAAGAATGTTTGGCTTGTAACTTTAGACCTCAAAGAGGCATACCTGCATGTCCCAATCAGACAAATATGCAGAAGATACCTCAGATTCAAGGCTGGCTCAATGCATTACCAATTCTCTGCTTTGGCTTATCTACTGCACCCAGGGTCTTTACAAAGTGTCTGGCACCAGTAATTGCATTCTGCAGACAAAGAGGAATACAAATATATCCTTACTTGGACGACTGTCTAATTCAAGCAGAGAACAAGAACATTCTTCTACAGCATCTGGCGTTTGTGAAAAAATTTCTAACATGCCTAGGGTACACAGTCAATGAAAATAAATCAAAACTAGTACCCTCTCAAGAGATAATATTCCTGGGTGCAAGCTTAAATACAACTGCCCAGATGGCTTATCTCACTCCAGACAAAGACAACTGACTACCTATTTCAAAATGTTAGCAACAAAGGCCCAGTTATCTGCAAGAAAAATTCTGCAGGCTTTGGGTTTGATGGCATCCTGCATCCTACTAATTCCATATGCAAGATTGCATATGAGGAAACTTCAATGATACCCAAAAAAGTGTTTGGACTCAACATTGCCACAGCCTGGAAACTATAATTACTCTCATTCCCTGCCTGCAACAGGAGTTTCGATGGTGGGCAAAGGCTTGTCACCAAACAAGGGACAGCCGTTCACATTGCCCCCAGCCTGGCAGACACCAACAACGGATGCGTCAGATTATGCCTGGGGGGCCCACATGGCAGGAAGATGCATTCAGCGAACATGGACCTCAAACCAAATGCATCTACATATCCATCAAAAAGAGATGCTAGCTTTTCAAAATGCCCTGACAGCCTTCAAGGACCTACTTCAACCAGGACAACTACTGATAAAGACAGACAACACCATGGTCATGTGGTATATAAACAAGCAGGGGGGGCACACATTCTTACCCCCTTTTCAGATTAGCCATGACTTTGTGGGACACAGCACTGACTTACCAAGTACATCTGCAGGCACAATTCCTGCCAGGAAGGAAAAATACTTTGGCAGATAACTAAGCAGAAACCTCATGGATCCCCATGAGTGGCACCTGGATCCACAAGTCTTCAGTGTGATAACAAGGAAATGGGGATGCCCGGACATAGATCTATTTGCCTCCCCTCACAACTACCAACTACAGGCATTCTGCACAAGGATTTATCACAGACAAGCATGGAAAGTGGATGCCCTATCCTTCAACTGGAAAAACCTATCAGTGTATGCCTTTCCCCCTCTGCCTCTCCTCCCCAAGGTACTCCTAAAAGTAATTCAGGAGAAGCCAAAGATGATACTGATTGCACCAGACTGGCCCCGCCAGCACTGGTACCCAATATTAAGGAGCTTGTCTCAATGCCCAGCTTGGACCCTACCTCAAGTACCGCATCTACCTTTCCCCCTCTGCCTCTCCTCCCCAAGGTACTCCTAAAAGTCATTCAGGAGAAGCCAAAGATGATACTGATTGCACCAGACTGACCCCACCAGCACTGGTACCCAATATTAAGGAGCTTGTCTCAATGCCCAGCTTGGACTCTACCTCAAGTACCGCATCTACTGTCCCAGCAAAACAATCAGATCCTGCACAGCCAGCTCAGGACTTTAAACCTAGCAGCATGGCAGATAATATAGTCATACAAAACACACCTCTCAGCAAAGCTGTAATGAATGTCATTTTGGAAGCCAGAAGGTCTAGTACTAGAAAATCTTATGCTGGAAAATGGAAGAGATTCTGTGCTTGGAACCAGGCACAAGGAACAAATACAGCTGTGCCAAATATTCCTCAGATTTTACAATACTTAACTGCGATGCTGGACAAAGGCCTATCTTTCTCATCTATTAAAATTCATCCCTCTGCCATTTTGGCTCATTACAATGCAGAGCCACCAATCCTTTCTCATCCCTTATTAAAACAGTACCTCAGAGGAGCCAAAAATTTAAGGCCTCCGAGGAGATCACCAATGCCTGCATGGGACCTCAACTATGTCTTGGAAAAACTCACCCTGCCTCCTTTTGAACCAGCTACTACTGCTGATTTAAAGTTTTTATCTTGGAAAACAGCTCTGCTCCTAGCTATATCTTTTGCAAGATGAGTTTCAGAGCTACAGGCACTCATGGTTGTGGAACCTTTTATCATTTTTTATCTTGACAGGGTCTCTCTGAGGACAAACCCAACATTTATGCCTAAAGTGGTGTCCAGTGTGGCGCTTAACCAAACCATTCATCTGCCAACTTTTTATCCAAATCCACAGAACAAGGGGGAAGGAATTCTGCATTCTTTGGACGTACACAGGCAGCTTAGATTCTACTTGGACAGAACCAAAGTTTTCAGAAAAACAGAGCAATTACTAGTGGCATATGCTGCAGGATCACAAGGAAAGGCTATCTCAAAGCAGACTGTTTCAAAGTGGATAGGCCACTGCATTTGTTTCTGCTACTTATACCATGGCAAGCCAGTGCCTAAGGGCATTAGGCCACATTCCACCAGAGCTGCAGCCACTTCAGCAGCCTTTCTCAGGGGAGTATCAACCAAGGACATTTTAGAGGCAGCTATTTGGAGTTCAGTGCACACCTTTACAAAGCACTATCATCTGCCACTCTACTCTAAATCCAGGGCAGGCTTTGCCACTGCAGCTCTGCAGGGTCTCCTAGCCACTCCTAATGCTGTTTAGCTCCAGCCTCCTAACCATAGCTTTGGGAATCTACCCAAATGTAATGACTGCAACAGTGGAACACGAAGAACATAGTACAGTTGTGTACACTTACCATAAATGTAGATGTTCGAGTGTATTCACTGTTGCAGTCCAGGTTACCCACCCGCCATCCCCCCTTTTTCTTCTGATGGAACCTATCTTTCCTTCTGTGATTTATACAACCTATGTGGTGTATTTGCTGGTGGATGAAGGTAAAGTTCATATTGCTGCATGTTATTTTATATATAGATATAAATTTTGACTACCCTTTTTTGGGGGCACCTGACATCTGGGGCAAGAAAAACTAAAGAAAATTGCGTTGGCTGCTACTTTTATACCCCTGACGACCTGACGTCAGGGAAGGGGTGACAGCCGACGCAAGACCCAAGACTTTGGAATTCAGGCCGACTGAGGGCAACCTGCCAGCAGGATTACCCAAATGTAATGACTGCAACAGTGAATACACTCTAACATCTACATTTATGGTAAGTGTACACAACTGTACTTTGAGGTTGGAGAGGAGTCTTTGATAGTTTCATTTGACACACTGCCAGAGTCCTGCAGTTTCACTCCTAATGGTTTGAAGAAAATTGACCATGATCATTCAGATCTATTGTTGTAGCAAGTGTATAACTTTCTGTTCATCTGGATGCTACAGTCGTCATAGTAAAGCCCTGTTAAGAGCATAGCAGTCGTCTCCATTTTGAATATAATGGTATATTTGGTGCTTGGTTTTGCAATGCCACATAGATGGAAGTATGATTATTGTCTTGTGTTTTGTAGTAGCCATCTGCCTTATCAACTGTATATTTTAACCATGATTTTCTACAGTGCAGCTCCAGTGCAATCCAACATTCAGCATTTATAAATACTTGCTCTGATTCGTATTGGTGTAACGTAGAGCTCAAGAACAAAAGTGACAGAAACTTGAGCACTACACAGAGTATTGCTCTCTGGTGGAAATTTGTCTTGGTTTAGAGCACCTGTTGCATAAGTATTACAGTGTGCTTATGTAGTTTAGTACTGCTCATTATGTTTTTATACCCAAATCACATTATTTTGGGGTATTTGATATTTTTAAAACACTTGGCTCATTAACACCTATGTGATATGGAATGTTATGCTTCTAGTAGCCTACACACGTTACATTCCACAGCATTTTCTGGGAAATCAACTTAAAAATTATAACCCAAAGAAATGCAAATATTTTGTGAACAATAAAAGCTACTAAAATAATATAAACAGCAATGTAATCAATAAAGTCATCTGCATTAATAACCGTCACTACTGTCACCATCTTGACATCAGTACTATAATATATTCTTATTAATACAAAACCAGAATAAAACTTTTGTCTGTTTCACAAACAAGTTGTCATGTCTTGGAAAATATATAACCTAGATGTATTTTGCCAACTTACTTTTGTTAGCTGCACATATGCTTTCACGTGACAGCAAAAATTTTCTTTACTTTATGCATTTTACTAAGATATTTACAGACATACGAAAAATTATTATTTGTTTAACTATCAATAACCATGAATATCTTTCAAGATGTACATCTTGAGTGCAGATATGACAGTTTTCTAAGGTTTTGTCTGATGCCATGCTATAGTTTGGAAGTCATCCAGTTTTAGAAATATTAAGTACATATGGGAATATTTCACATTTTCATAATTACTAGCACGTAACTACCAATATATCCAGTATAGTGTACTGCAATTGCAAATTGACAATGTACTTTTCTTTCTCCCACCAGGGTATTTTATACTGTGCCACACAATAACATGTAGGTTGCTGAGTTATGAAAATATCAATCCAAACATGAAAATATGAATAATGAGGGAAACTCTGTCATTAATTTGTCCATGGCAGAACATCTGAGATTAACAATCATAGTATCATTTTAATTACATAATGTGCTTTCTAATATGACTCAGTTAAGGTTGACAGACCCAAAAAATGTCTGAACACCGTAAGGACCTATGGGTGTTAACTGGAAGAATACAAAAAGATGCTATAGGCTTGAAAGAGTTAATTTAGAGAGTGTAGTTTCCTGGAATAAATGCCTTCTCTGTACCAAAACTTTAGTGAGTGGTAATTTTGTTTTTCCCATGTTTTATAAAGCTCCAACAATATTACTGGATGTGAAGGAAAATGATCCAATCATGGAGAAAGACATCTTTGGTCCTGTCCTCCCTATAATAAAGGTTTGTGCTCTTGAAGAAGCAATAAACATTATAAGAAAGAGAGAGAAACCACTGGCAGTATATGTATATTCTTCAAATTTCAAGGTATCGTATTTATGCATTTTATTGTCTTTTCTAAAATGCAGAGTACATTTTGTAGCACCATTCATCTAGTTGTGTGCTAGCGTACTTTAGCAATTCACATTAGACTTTTGTTTGTTAGTACAAGGCTTACATTCAGTCAGTAAAATGGCTTTAATACCCTTAGTCTCCCATCTAAGATGAGTCTTGCTGGTATAAGCTACCATAGGTTTTCCAGTGGGCCAGTAGGAAGTTTCACGTTGGTATAGACATTAATTCTAGTGTACATGGTTATGTTTTGACTGCTTCCCTTTTTTGGGAGCTCAAATTTGTCTTGCTGCAGCTACAGTACTGAAGCTGATGTTATATGTAGCTGTGTGGACATTTTATTTT
Organism: Protopterus annectens; assembly: GCF_019279795.1. Lineage (NCBI taxonomy): Eukaryota > Metazoa > Chordata > Ceratodontiformes > Protopteridae > Protopterus > Protopterus annectens. Next base: position 579,253,542 of record NC_056733.1, on the reverse strand, counting down.
ATACACTGCACCTTAGGTGACATACACCGGACCATAGAGACAAATGCTTTGTTTTTATAAATATTCTTATGTTTCCAGATAAAGTTATACAGGGGAAAAATCTTTGCATGATTATTAAAGTGTAGCCACAATTTAGTCTTTATCATATTAAATGCTATTGTTAATCTTTATCATATTAAATATCCATCTGATGTTGTCAATCTTCTTTTATTCTTGACAGATGGGAATCGGTTCTGATCCTCAGAACCGGCTTGGCCTTTATACAGCTCACGCCAGCCAAAAACTCTCGAGCCAAGTCTCTACCCACAATGTCCTTGTGTTCATTACCTCAGATCTCGTTTGCCACTCTGTCAGCAAGATGAGTCAGCCTTCTCTCAGCTAAGCTTTTAGTGAGAAAATTAAATCTTTAACCTTAAACTCCTTTCTGTTCTATTGTTTTTTCTTCTATTGTACTTCACTGCATTTTCCTTCTCTACCCACCATTTTTCTAACACCTCAGGTTTTTCTTCATACAGTCATTGGTACTAGCCCCATTTCTTCTCTTTTCTTCCTTCCTCTTGTGTGTGTGTGTGTGTGGGTGGGTGTACGAGTGTGTTTTTTGTTTTTGGGTGTATTTTTATTGTCGCCCTTCATTTTTGGATATGTCTGACAAACCAACCATGACTGAAAAATCTCCTGACAAACCCCCTAAGGGTATATCAGGTTGCAAACATTGTAAAGACTGTGATAGGAAAATGGCCAGTTCTGATGGGCATCTTTCTTGTGTATACTGCTTAGGGTCATCTCATTTGGAACTGGACTGTGAAATTTGTAAGGGGTTCTGTCAAAGCACCTTGGCAGAGCATCGGAACAAGCTCTTGCTCAAAGGTCTCCTTAAATCCCCCTTCAGTAAAGCCTTGTCCAAGGCAGACATAAAACAGGATCCTTCAGAAAAGAAAAGCCTGTCTGTACCGACCTCACCCTTGGTTCCAGAGGCTCCCAAACAGAAATCCTCGGTTCTGCATTCTTCGGAACAGGTGACCAAAGCTGTTAGATTATAGATTTGTGACTCCTCAGCACCATCAGCCTCTATGGTGCCATCAACTAACTTGCTTGTCGGCACTGACTCCTATGGTTACCGGCTGGACACCGACTTCAACTATTTCAGTACAACCTGCTACATCGCCACTTTCACAATTTCAATCTACCCTCTCAGCACCGAAACCTATATTAGAATTGCCCAGGACAAGATATTTTCTTATAATAGAGCCCTATGTAGGGCAAGTGCCAAGTCCATTTTTAGAATGCCGTGAGTCTCATTTGGCCCTTTCGGTTCAGTCCTCCAGGAGTCTCTCGGAACTGGCTGTCGTTAAATTGGTAGATCAGCTGTTACTGGCCAGAAGTATCCCTGCCCCTCCTCATCCCTCTTTCCCATCTGGATCGAGGATCTTTTCCTCTGTGGCTCCTAATTATTCTCCTCTGACTATGCAGTTTTGGAGCCCAGCACTTCGATACCCCAGTACCAGCTGTTTTGGTACCGTTAGGTGTATACACCGTGGTTCCCGGGTCGGCACCCACTTTGGGTATGGTGCCAATCTTGGTTCCAGAAACCTTGGTGATTACAGGTCCTTCCCTGGCTCCAACCTTGGAGGATGACTCCTCTGAGCAGAGTGTGACCTCTATTCCGAGGTGGGCTTTCTCAGTTCTGGGCTCCCACTCCTGTTCATGGGGGTGCTGTCTTTTGGATTGTGGAGAGGACCTTGGCCCGTACAGTCTCCCGATTAGTCCCACCTGTTTTGGAGTGCCATGTTTCCCTTTCCTCTGGTCCAGAGTTGACACTTATCTCTGCAACAGGACAGCAAGCACAGAAGCTTCAAGTTACCCATGTACACGGTTGTTCTTCTTCAGAGTCCTCCCCAGAGATTCCCACTGAGAAGCCACCCTGAAAAAGAACTTGCAAGAGGAAGCATCTGGATTCCTCTGAAGAATCTGTCATGGAAGACATGGATTTTGATGAAGGGGAGGGGTTCTCCACTGTCACCCCCCTGAGGATGTCTCTTTTGGAGACATCCTAGAGATTTTGAAATGGAGGTTTGACTGGAAGTCCCAAGACCCATCCTTGGAGGAAACAGTGTACTTGCAAGCCTTTGATGTTCACCATCTACCTTCTGGGTATCCCCACCCACTGATGACCTGGTAAAACTAATCGTGCAGTGGATTTGGAAGGCTTCTGATGCCATAGAGCCTATCCCCTGGAGAGTGGACAAAATATCCTCACTGGAAGACCACCAGTATTGGCCAAAGGGTTTTGTCATGAGATGCCATGGTGGTGATGGCAGCCACTAAAAAGGAACTAGCGAATGAGAGTCCCACTGTTCATTCTCCTAACAGGGAGTCCATGACGATGGACAGATTTAGAAAGTGAGTCAATGCTTCGACCTTTGCTCTTAAGTCCTTGAATTTTATTTCACGTTTTACAAGACTCGAGAGAGTCCTGATTAAGGAATTATCAGAAACTCTAGCTGGGGCTGTGTCCAGAGAGGTACAAGATAAGATTGCCTCACAGCTAGCTACCCTGGAGTCTATTTCAAACTCATCCATTCGACTCATTGCCCATGCAGGCGAAGAGACATCCAGGGCAGCGGGTTCTGGCATTGCCATTAGGTGACATGCCTGGATGCTCTTGTGTGACTTCACGGAGCCCTTCAAGTCTTCATTCGTTAACTCTTCATTTGATGGTTCTTCCCTGTTTGGCCCTAAGGTTACGGACACACTTGTCAGATGTGAAAAGGATGGTAAGACCCTGTCTGCCGTGGGCATTCATTTTTCTGCTCCTCAGTGATCCTTTTTCAAGAATCAGAGGAGTGGGTAAATGTGGTTCAAAAAATCTCAGGGTCCTTTCCATGACACGTGGAAGCAGTTCCCCTCGAGGCAGAGAGGGGGAACTCAGATGGAAGACGCTGACCCCAAGGCAGAGGGGGCCCATGAAACCAGGGGTCCAGAGATTCTTTCTCTGGACAGCCCTACCAGCTCTCCTGAAAGGAGGCCCAATTGCTTACCTCTGGAAGCAGTTGGGGAAGACTTTCTCTGCACCTGTCAGCCTGGCATCAAATAACTGATTCATGTGTGCAAAAGATCATTGCCAGAGGCTACAGTATCCCCTTCACTATAAATCCCCACTCTCAAAGAAAAATCGTGGATGTTCCACCCCATCAAAGGGATCAAGCTGCCCAAGAGATACACAGGCTGCTTCATAAGAGTCATCCAAGAAGTCCCACCAGACTAGCTAAAATCTGGAGTCTACTCAAGATTCTTCTTAACGCCAAAAAGGACAGGGGACTAGAGGCCAATACTAGATTTCAGCTTTTAAACAAATTTGTCCAGCAGACAAAATTCCGGATTGTCACGGTTCAGTCTGTCCTCCCTCTTCTGGAGAAAGTCTATTGGATGTGTTCTATAGAACTTCAAGATGCCTATTATCACATAAAAATAGACAAGCACTCAAGAAGGTTTCTGTGCTTTTGGCTAGGAGCCAGTTATTGCCAGTTCACACAACCCCCAGGGTGTTCAAATGTATAGCGACCATCACGGCCTGATGTGAGATTCCAGGTGTTTCCTTATCTAGACAACTGGCTCCTCACTGCCCCCACCAGGCATCTGCCCATTCAGAACTTGGACTTTATTACACATCTATTCACACAGCTCAGCTAAACTATGAAAAATCTCAGCTGTCTCCCACTCAAGACTTGGAGTACAGTGGGGCATGGCTAGATACAGTCTCCTGCATAGCTTTTGTACCACTTCACAAGCTCCAGAAAATAAGATGTCAAGTTCAATCCATATTACCAAGGCAAGCAGTACCTGCTTTCCTTGTTCTGCAAACCCTGGGTTCCATGGCAGCAGCTATCACCTTAGTTCCCATGGCTCCGTTTCATATGAGAATACTTCAATGGTTTCTGGCCTCACAGTGGCCCATTCTTACTCACCCATTAAGTCACCCAATTTTAATAACACAAAATTGCAAGAAAGACCTGTCTTGGTGGATGAGTCAGAAGAGATACTGATGGGACGACCCTTTGTCCCCCCCAACGAAAGGCTGTAGTGACCATGGACGCCTCCCAAATGGGGGGGCATTATCTGGGAAAGACAGTTCAAGGCACTTGGTCTCCCCAAGAGGCTTATTTGCACATCAACATCCTGGAGCAGTGCAAGCCTTTCAGAATGTTCTTCCTCCGGGAACAGTTGCAATCCAGTCAGACAGTGTGTCAGTAGTCTGGTACATCAACAAGCAATGGGGAGGCAATTCATACCCCCTCTGCCGGGAAGCTCTCAGAGTTTCGAAATGGGAAATATTTTCCAACCGCATTCTTGTGGCAATGTACATCCCAGAGAGTTCCAACATGATAGCAGACAAGTTGAGCAAAAAAATATTACTGCCTCACAAGTGGTCTCTGAATCCCAAAGTGGCAAAACAGACATTTCGCCAATGGGGCAAATGTTGCTGCAACCTGCTTGCTTCCCCAATAAACAACAAATGCAGCACATACTTTTCTCTACTCCCTCCACAGAGAGAGTCCCCCAGAGATGCTCACCTTCTAGACTTGCCCGCGGGTCTCCTGTATGCATTCCCCCCTATTCCCCTTTTTCTGAAGAAAGCCAAAAGGTTACGATCCAAAGTAATGCTCATTGTTCTATTCTGGCCCAGGCAAGTTTGGTTTCCCTTCCTATGGCTTCACTTGATTCACTGACTTTGGATTCTGGACCCAGGTCCAGATCTACTCTCACACCCCCAAGGGCTGTTACACCCGGGCCTTCAATCCCTCAAGCTCACAGTTTGCTTCCTCCAGTTCCAGTAATCGCCAGACAATCTGCTGTTACTTTCCCTGTCCAAAAAAATTATTCTGGCTTCTCATAGACCATCCACCAGGAAGTTGTACGACAGCAAATGGAAAAGATTCTCTCTCTGGGTTTCTGAGAATAATCTAGACCCCTTTTCAGCTCCTGCTGAAAATCTCTTAGAATTTATGGTGGATCTTTTTAATCAAGAGGCAGCTGCTTCTACCATCGCAGTTACTCTAGCAGCTATCTCTTAATTTTCACAATGGTTATGGTGACCAATCCCTAATCTCCCATCACTTTTGTAAAGTTTTTCTTAAAAGACTCATTTGTATAAAACCCCCATTCAAGGATCCATTACCACCATGTAATCTTACTTTCATTTTGCAACATTTGGTATGGTCTCCCTTTGAGCCAGCAGCTACTTGTCAACTCCAATTCGTCTCCTGGAAAACCCTTTTTCTAGTCGCCATTACCTCTGCCAGAAGGGTTTCAGAAATACAGGCACTTTGTGCAAAACTGCCATGTACAGTAGAGTAGATTATCCAAACTAATTGGGACCTAGGGTAGTTCGGATAATCAGATATATAATTGGTCCGATTAACTACAGTATTTTAGTGGAAGTAATGAACAGCTGTTATGGTTTTGGGTCAGTCAGTTTTCACATTTATTATTTTGTGTTTTTAGTATTTACTCACGTCAAGCTGCTGGTACTTTACTGTCACTTAAAACGCATAACTAAAGCAGAACAACAAATACAAAAAAAGTTCTTCATAAAGATTTCAGCTATGTTAAGTTTTTTATGGTGGTGCTGAATCTCTTAAAAATCTTGTAGCAGTTAGTATGCATGTATATTTCCAGCCATACTTAGTTTTGCTTAATTGAAAAGGAAATCAGCTCCTTCCTTTGTTGTCTGGCTGTGAAAGCTGCCAATCTTTCTTAGCCTTAATCTTCACAATGCATACAACTAATGGGAAATCCACAGCACTGAGGACTGGGTGGGAACCTTGGTAATAACTCTCCTCCCCCCTCTCCTGTCCTGCTGCCCGAGAAGCAAGTCCCCTCCTGTCCTCAGATGTTGCTGCATGGAGACCAGAGGCCAGGTTACTTCACTGCCTTTTACAAACTGATTTATCAACAGCACATCTATGTGGAATGTTTATACAGTACAATTTTAGAGGAGTCAGTAAAACCTGCAAAACGTTTTGCACAAAAAAATATACATACCTCTCTAAAGTGAAGTGCTAAACAGTAAAGACTCTACTTTTTAAACTCATTTAGCTCTATCAGTTGATGAAGCCATCCAAAATTGTAACCCACCTTCAGCTAAAGACAGGATGTGTCCAGCATGTACATAGCTATCACTCACAAGAAGTAAATGCACGTGAAAAGCAGACGTGCACAGTACAGGGATGACCCTGCAACCAAGAGTACAGCACCTGGCACGCACTTGACCCAAACGTTAAAAGGGCAAGGAAATTTTAGTCGATGATGCGCTTAAGACAACATATATAAAAATACAATCAATTCCTCGGATTATGATGAGGTGACAAAATTACGTAAACTCTGCTAGTAAAATGCACACAATCAGACACGATCAGGTAGTGGAAAGTAATATAAAACTGTGCCACAGTGTAACACTGGGAAGGAGTTACAAAACACACAGTGTTAAGACCCCACATACTCGCTCTGACTCTATAACTAGATGAAACTGTTCCCCCGTTCACCATAAACACTTCCAGATAACCACCCAGTTACCTCTTATTACTTTAAAAGGCAGCACCACTACCAAAAATAAAATCTAAAACTAACCTTCTAAATAAGGAAATACTGTATTATAAAGTTGAATAGGTAAGTGCTCTTAGGCTGCGTTCGGATAATCGACACTCTACTGTATAATTTTCCATAAGGATAGAGTGTCCTTGAGAACTAATCCTTCCTTTCTTCCTAAGGTGGTCTCCGAATCGAACATCAATCAGTCCATTCATGTACCAGTTTTCTTTCTAAGTTTTCTTTCTAAATTTGTCTTAAAGGTGATGTTCACAGACAGCTGAGATTTTATTTGGACAGGACTAAGGCTGCTAGATTCAGAACAACTGTTTGTTTCCTTTTCAGGACCAAGGATTGGTAAACCAGTCTCCAAGGTGACCCTGTCAAAATGGCTAAGAGATTGCATCACCTTTATTTATGATCAAAACAATCGTAAGTTACGTGCTCCTGTAAGGGCACACTCAACCAGCTCGATAGCCACTTAAGCTGTTTTTCATTCCAAGGCTTCTCTGGATGAAATATCTGCTGCAGCCACTTGGGCAATGCCTAATACTTTTATCACTCATTACAAATTGGATATGGTCTCCAGGGTAAGAGCATAATTTGGTTCTATGGCACTCAAGAATATCCTTCTTTAAAGCCGCCCAGGTTATAGTTTGCTGGGGACTCTGTCAAGAATAAATGAAGATTAACAACCTCAGATAAAGAAGTTTTGTGCTTACTGCCAACAACCAATGAAAGAGGAGAGGGAAAAATAAGTTATGTACTCACCATAACATTCTATCTGTGTTGTTGTTGATTGTTCATTCTTGACATCTCTCCCTCCTTACCCCCCTCCTTTCCCCCCTCCTTTCAGATATCCTGGAGGATCATACCCTTGTCCTGGGCTTATGCTAGGGTTTTTACCTTGGACATGGCTTCCTCTCTATTATTATTATTATTATTATTATTATTATTATTATTATTATTATTAGTGTTATAGTAGATATTTCATCTTGCTGCAATTTTGCAAACTCAGTCTGAGGTAATGAACACAGGGGCATTGTGGGTAGAGACTTGGCTCAAGAGTTTTTGGCTGGCTCGCTATGTATAACGGCCTAACTGGTTCTAATGATTGGAACAGATTCCCATCTGTCAAGAATGAATGAAGATCGACAACACAGATGGAATGTTATGGTGAGTACATAACTTTTTTCCATCTCCTCTTTCATTGGCTGTTGTCAGTACGTACAAAATTATAATTTTGTGAAGTCTCTTCCCTTCAGCCATTTACATTTATTAGCCATCCCTCTGCATTCCATAGAGCTAGAATACTAAGTGCCCACCCCATCTAATCTATCCTGCTCTTTTAAAATGAGTGGCTCTCCCTTAGACTGCTAAAGCTTGAGTTACCCCTTCTTTAATATCTGTCTAGGGCACACTACAGCTCTGACAATATTAACCAATTTTTCAATTGTACCTTTAAAGTCTGCAGCATCTAATCCAATACCACCACACTGTAGAGCCCACATTCTGCCTCTCAAGAATTATCTTGGGATCAGTGCTTCCATTTTGCTGTTGTTGAGACAGGGTGTGTAGGGACATTACTTCCTGGGGACTGATGTTGATCACGAGAAAGCCTGGTAGCTGCTTCACACGTGCAAGCTTGGAATTTGTGCTACTGTTTTGCTTCTGGCGAGAGAAAGAGTAGAGGGCATTGATTCCTGTCTCTGATTGTGCAGTGAATTTATATGTAGGACCTTCCTGATTTGGTGTGGTTGCTATTCAAGGTATATACTAGGAAAAAGCTACAACACAAACTCAAGATTGTTGATCACCAAGGAGCCTGTGACCTGCTTCTCATCTTGGGATTAGTGCTACTGTTTTGTTTCTGGTGAGAGAAGAAGCAAAGGGGCATTGTGCCCCAACAACATGAAGCTGTGGCGAGACCAGCACTAGCAGTAGCCAGGTAGTAGTTAATAATTGAATCCCCACCATTCATTATTCTTGACAAAGCTAATTATTTCTTTTCAAGTGAGTATTGCTTGATTAGCTACTGAATAACATAACTTCAAAATATATCCCTAGATATTTCATCCATAAATTATCATGGCCTACTTTAGTAGTTTCCTCTCATGTGTTTTGCCAATGCCCTGTATAGAAGCAGGAACCTAGAGTTGACATTTATCCTGTAAAGGTATGCCTGAAATTTCACCAGTACCTAGTTGCACACAGGGCAACTAGTTTGTAAAGTGACAAGCACTGTCCCCAGAGCTGCAAACCAGATACTCCTGGCTTTACTCTATATTCTCACTGCAGTTGTATAACCAATAAAAAAAAGGTCCTGTTGCCATGGATATGAACTTTTTCTCTATCTCTGTGACCAGCTTTGTGGATATGGCATCTTGTGGCAGCATAGAAATTGCCTCATGTTTACTGACAACCAGCTTATTCTCAAACAAACTTTTATGATACGAGAGAGATGTATTTACATAATGTCATTGAAGGCAAAGCTCTCACATAAAAGCACTCCTAATGTCAGTAGTACACACAAAGAAGACGCACAAACCCGCATATGCTATCATAGGATCATAGGTTAACAACTCAGAGGACCCTTACAAGCCTAGCCAAGTTCAACCTGTGTTCCCAAGGCTGTCTGAGTCAGGCAGACACTAAGTTCAGCACCTGTTGCCTCTATCCAAGAGGGACACAGGTAGAACCCCCAAGGTGAATTTCTGGTTACCCATCCAATCATTCAAATTGCTGTTAAATAGGTTCAATGAGAGGCTTTGTTTAACATGAATAGGAAGCTTGTTCCAAAGGTGGGGCAACCTTTGTTTTGACAAATCTGTCTCTCCAGCAAGTTCTGTTGATGTCACATACCAGGTTAAGGTTCTCTGAGCAAGTGACCTGTGTGCCATTTGAGTTGCAAATGTACAGCATTTTCATTAAAGCTGAGTACATGGCACAGGTCACCTCTGAGCAGTCTGTATGACACAGATGACAATGATTTCAGTCTGTCCGCATAAGACAAATCTTGAAGACCCTGAATCTTCTTTGTAAGGAACCTTTGTGGTCCCTGCAGTTGCTGTAGGTGTTTGGAAAGGAACATAACAAAGGGAGTGTTGTAATCTATTACTGGCCTGATGAGGGAAGAGTATAGGGGGGTTATAACCTTTTTTTTTCTGGAGGCAATGCCCTTACTTATGAGATGAGCATTATAAAGTGCCCTTCTTACCGCTGTGGAGACATGGTGATCAAAGTTAAGGTTGCTGTAAACCTTTGTGCCCAGATCTCTCACTACTGATTGTGTGCTTAGGGTATTGCTGTGGTGGTTTGCAGGAACATCACCCTTGCCAAAGGGGATGATAATGCATTTTTTGTGTTATGTTTAAGACCATGACTTTGGCACCAGTCATTAGTCTTTTCTGAAATGCAGGTACATTTTGTGGTACCATTCATCTATTTATGCACATAAACCCCAAAGAACTCCTAGATGAAGCACACATAAGAAATGCCCACAGCAGCCTCAAATGCAGTCTTTCAAAACGTCACCCACATCAACACATTCAGCCACATCCCACAGACCCTCTACTTCTAAAGCCATAAGGCTACACAACCCAATGTTCTAGTCATTGGAGTCTCCATTGTGAGATACACTGATGTCCTTCTCACCAGGATAAGTAAGGAGGAAGCACGGTCATTTGCTTATCAGGGGCCAGGAGCTGCCATATTATGCATACTCAGGTCAATGGATCATAAATACCAGTATGACTTGGTTATTGTGTTTGTGGGTTATAAATGACCTGAGACGTACCTCCCTAGGCTATATGAAGAGAGACATCGCAGAATGTGTCCCAGGCTGGTATGAGCATAGCATTGAGCAGCATTCTACCTTCTCCAAGGATGATGACACAGTGCAAACAGAAGATGACTGATTGGAATAATTGGTTTAGCTTCTGGTGCCATTCTAGGGGTGGAGATGCTCAGCAAACCAACTCTGCATTGTTAGGGATGGTCTGTACCTCTTCACTTTAGGCTTTTGAATATTAGCTAAAACATTATCCTTCCCCATAGTGCCTTTTATAGACAATGCGAGACTGAAAATACTTCTGACATAGCAAATCAAAACCAAGAAAATCTAAAGGTGTTACAGTTCAATGCTAGGAGCCTAGACAAGAAACTCCACTCCTTACAAGCTGTCCTCACCATAGAGAATGATGACTGTGCAGTCACTAGGCCATGGTTTAAAGCCATGTACAGCATCCTGGCAGTGAAAAGTTACACTGCCTTCCACACATTAAGACCAACTACTGCACATGCATGGAGTAAAGGTGGAGGTGTCTCAGTTTACATTAAAAATGTCAAACAGTTGGTTAAACAGGATGATGCATTTGAAATTCTCCTCAAGCATGTTAATAGCTTCATAGAGGCAGCTGCACCCACCAAGAATAAGTACAGAGCTTACTCAAAACAAGCCACCCCACTGGAATTGCAACATCAATGGGCTGTATAACAGAAATAAGATTATTTATTTATTTATTTAACATTTGTTTACTAGGAAAGTCTGACTTGGAACTAGCCAATTTTCAGCGGAGGCCTGGGGAGAAATACTCCAGATGCATGCCTTAGTAATGTGGGAGGAAACTGGAACACCTGGAGGAAACTCACACAAATGCCGGGAGGACATGCAGACTCCATACAGACGGCATCCCAGCCCGAGAATTAAACCAGAGAACCTCTTGCTGTGAGGTAACAATCCATTGTGCCATCTGAAATAATAATAGTGGCAAAAATTAAGAGGTGCAGCATCCAGCATGATAAACTATTCAGAGGAAAAATGAAATCTACCAAAGCAAAATGAGAGGTAAATTTAGCTTCCCAGACCAGGACAACAACAAGGCATTCTTAGCTGTGTCTGTAACTTCAAAGGGAGTTCACAGTTGTGTGCAGACCTCATTGTTAATGGAGTTGCCTATACTGAGAGAGAAGATGTAGCAAACCTACTGGCAGACAAATTCAGCATGAACTTTACCCCTTTTCCTCCCAGCCTTCCCTCGGGGAAATACCATCAAATATAATTCCCCCTTACTATCACTGTGGAACAGGTACTGAATTCTCTCTCTAAGGCCAAGAACACTGCATCGATGGGCCTTAACAGTATCGCAAGCTGCTTTCTAAGTAACGTGAAACAAGACCTATCAGGGCTTCTGGAATCACTATTTAACTGTAGCTTCTGAACAAGTTTCATGGCTCTTGAATGGAGAACAGCAATCATCCTTTGTACAATGATGGGACATTTACAGACCCTGGAAACTACAGATCCATAAGCCTCAACTAGTTTCATATACAAAGCCATGGAAAGTAGTACTATGAGATAGTCAATAATGACATAAGAAACCTCTCGACACTGGCTCCAACTCAGTTTGGTTTTGTCATGGGCAGTTCATGCCTACTCAGCTTGGTGCTCTCCTTTGAGAAGGTCACCAATGCAATGGACAAGGGCAGAATGGTTCATACTGTGTACTTTGACCTGGCTAAGGTATTTGACACAATATCCCATTGTTGACCAACTCAGGAGGTTGGATATAAACCCATGCCACCTGATGGATATCCAGTTGATTCACAGACAGGCTCCAGGAAGTTGGAACTGAGGAATTCACCTCTATAAAGAGGAGTCACCAGCAGAGTCCCTCCGGGATTGATCCTTGGACCGCTCCTTTTCAGTATCTACTTCTCAGAAGTCAAGGCCAAAGTCAAGGGCCTCTGGCTGACCAAATTTTCAGATGAATGCAAATTAGGAGCAATCATGGAATCCCCAACTGACATAAATGATTTCCTTCTGTATCACTGTTACCGTATTCTTACTGCCTAGGTTAGCACAGCATCCCACCAGTATACAATGCTTTAGGATTTTAAAGGACATTGTAAGTCACATGTATGTTTTCTGCTTATGACTTAGGATATACAGGATGATGTACATACCTCAGAACATCTTTGCTACCAGTCCGAATGCCATCTTCAATCATCAGTCTAAATGCTCCAGCCATTTTCAGATAAGTGCTCCATTGGGGTTTTCTTCTGGTCTCATTTTCTCTTGTTTGTGAGGTTGCATGTCATCCAGAAAGAAAAAATGTCAGTGTGGGAGACCGATTCCCCACAGATTCTCCATATTCTCCATAAGGACCATCACAAGCAGTGTCTTTTTTTGTTTGGGTGCATCTCACGACCATACTGTCTGCTCAGTTTGTCAAGTATTTGTCCCTAAGACCCTTCATAGTCGTCTCTCCTCCTTGTCTGTCTACCTGGAGAACCAATGTGTTAAGTTGTTGGTGCAGGGTGCGGAGGCAGAATTGTCCCATCCCAAAAGTCAGCTGTCTGCCAAGAAGACCAAAAAATGTTACGTCAGATTCAGCTGCTGTACTGCCTCCCCTGGATGTCTCTCTAGAGGCTGGTGAAAGCCCAGAGGACCCATCTGTGTGTTCATTGGATTCCTCTGCAGCGACTGCTTCAGAGGACAGCAATGATCCAGCATCTAGCACATCCTCTGAAACTCTGCAGATGTCCATTACGGATATTTAGGGAGAACCTCAGTTAATAATATCTGAGAGAGTGAGGAGAGCTAGAGCTGTTTACTGAATTTCCTGTTTGCACTTATTCTTAAAATCGTTTTTTTCTCAAAACTTGCATTTTATCTGTCTTTGGCCTAGCACTCTTGTGTGGGGGTCATTTACTGCACTGTTATAACTTGTTGATACTTGAGAACCTCTGCTATCTCTGAAAAAAACAAAAAAACAAAAAAAATCTTGCTTTTTTCCCACTTTTCTGAGATTTAAAAAAGTTCAGTTACAGGCTTGCTGTTCTTGAACTGTTTGTAAGTTTCTGTGAGGCCATTTTTGCTTGGGCTAAAGGGAAGTCTCTCTGTTGATCAGTGGCAGTGAAAAACATTGAGCAGCCTGCCTGCCCCTGTGGGAGTGGTTACTGACTTGAAACTGTAGTTTTATTGGCCATTTTGGGTCAATTCCAAAACTCCTTCATCTTCCTCTCTTAAAACTCTCTTTTGCACGGTTTTGCGTGTTTTTGAGGATAGCGCAACAGCGGGCAGCGCCGCCTAATTGGGTTTAAACTATTCCTGGCTCCACAAAGTCTGCTCTTCACTTTTTCCCCTTAGAACTGCTCTATCTCTCAATTTAAACACCATATTCTCATTCTAAAGCCCTTCACTGGTCCAATTAAGTAATCCTACAAATTAGCACTATTAGACCATAAGCACTACTTACTCTTATACTCTCTACGATTACCCTGTCCTCTATTGGTCCATCTTAAATTCAGTTTCCCTATATTACTCTAGCATGTCCAAAGGTCAGTCAGTGGTTTCCTCTCCAGTCCAGCTGGTGAATCTGGGAATTTTGAGGCAATGTTACAACTGTCTCATGTACACGGACAACCCTCTCCTCCTCCAAACAGGTTCAAATATATGTGAGAGATGCAACTATTTAGCCAACTGGAGGCTGAGCTCTCTCATCTCAAAACTGGTGTAACCAGTCAGGAGGAGAAGGTAACCTCACACAACACAATTCCAGTATCACATAGTCCCACCACATCAGCGAACCAAATACATAAATACACAAAAACATACTCGGAGGCTCTAAATAAAAATCTACCTAAGCAACAGAGACCTCCAAAGCAGACATCCAAGCAAACGCTACCTCAAAACAAAACACGCACAGCACATAACCCACAAAGTCAGTGTGCCAAGCAGCCACAGCCCTTAAGGCTGAATAACACACCTGATACTCTTGTAATAGGTGACTCTATTGTCAGACACTCACCAGGCTGAATAAAGAGAAGGTCACGGTGAGCTGCCTGTCGGGTGCTAGGATCCGCCACATAATGCAAGCACTCAGGTCACTCCAAAGCAAATACAAATATGACTCAGTCATTGTACATGCTGGTGTGAATGACCTGAGACGTACCTCCCTGGACTACATGAAGAGAGACATAGAGGAGCTCTCTGATCATGTAGCCCAGGCTGGTATGACCCTGACCTTGAGCAGCATCTTACCCTCACCTAGAATGATGCCACAGTACAAAGACAAAATGGTCGATTTTAACAATTGGCTAAAATTTTGGTGTCATTCAAAGGGGATCCAGTGTCTGCCAGCCTGGGATGACATGCTCGACAAGCCACGTTGCTTCGCCAGGGACGGCTTGCACCTGTCACTACTGGGCTTTCGGATATTAGCAAAGGCTCTTGCCACCCCCATAGTGCCTTTTTTAGGCAAGGCTCAAAAGTCAAACCCACCCCCATAGACAGCACAAGGAACAAGAAACTAAGGGTAATGCTGATAAACGCCAGAAGTCTTAACCTCAAGATGCACGCACTCGAAGCTCTCCTCAGTATGGAGAACATCGATATCTGTGCAGTGACAGAAAGCTGGTTCAAGGCTCCAGAGAGCACCTCAGCACTACCAGGCTGTACCTCATATCATGCTTTTCGGCCCCAAAACCCGGACCGAACCACAAAAGGAGGGGGAGTTTCCATATTTATCAAGGATATCCACACCTCCAGGTTAGTGGCATTGCACGAAGTATCGGAGACCATCCATGTGCAACTAACAGTGGGCAAGACTGCTTTTCAGTTTATAGCATCCTACAGACCACCCTCTCAAAGTTAGGAATCCCACTCTGCTTTCCTGAAAACATTGGAGAACATGAAGATCTCTCCGAACACCATTATATTGGGCGACTTCAACTACCCAAACATTGACTGGGAGCACTACTCAAGCCCCAGCACCTTAGCCCAAAGGTTCCTGGAAATTATAAACTCAAATGCTATGGAACAACTAGTCACCACTTCCACAAGAGGGGACAACATACTAGACCTGATCATTACCAACACGGGGACTCTATGCTCCACACCAGAAGTATATCCCTCATTGGTAAGATCAGACCATAAACTAATTTCACTGGATGTCCACATCCCGACCCCACCCCCAGCCCAGAAAACCACAGCGAAAAACTTCTCAAAAGCGAACTTCTCACTTCTCAAAACCAAAGTGGAATCCTTCAAGGCCCCAGGGCCAGTGGAATCTACGGCCCAAACTGCAGAATCCTATATAAACGCATTCTACGGACATCTCCAGGAATGCATGGATCATGCTATCCCAAACAAAACCAAGACCCAATCATCCAAAGGCAGGCGTCCAGTCTGGTGGACCCCTGCCATAAATAAACTGTACAACAGGAGGAGGAAGCTACTACATGATAGAGCAAAATCCCTAATAGGGAAGGCATCTCTGATCAGTACTAGCAAAAAATTACGATCCCTCATAAAATCCTCCAAGGCCAGCTTCGAGAGAAAAATTGCACAGGACACCAAAGACAATCATAAGGCTTTTTTCAGTTATGTTAGAAACCTGGGATGCAACTCCCAGACTTGTTCTGAGTTGATTCTAAATGACAAAAAATACACTGAACCCACAGACATTGCCAATATCCTCGCAGACAGGTTCAGTGCAAACTTCTCCACCCCCGCCCCCCCCAAAAGAGCAAGTATCTATCCTGTGAAGGCTACCCTCTCCAAAGCAAAAAACACTGCTTCCATGGGACCAGATGGCATCCCAGGTTGCGTCCTACATGAATTCCAAGAGGAACTAATCCCTCAAATAAAACAGCTATACAATCTCAGCCTCACTACAGGATATGTGCACACAGAATGGCGTACAGCAACAGTGGTCCTACTCCACAAAGATGGAGCCTCTACGGACCCTGGAAACTATCGCCCCATAAGCCTGACCAGCTTAGTCTGCAAGGCTATGGAGAAGATCATCATGGAGCTCATAAACAAAGACATTGGGGACCTACAGACACTAGATCCTACCCAGTTCGGCTTTGTCAAGGGCAGATCCTGCCTTTTGAACCTGGTTGACTTCTTCAAAACAGTCACCAAAGCCATAGATGAAGGGAAGGTAGTCCACACAGCCTATCTGGACCTTGCAAAGGCATTTGACACAATACCCCACTCGGGCATCATAGATAAGCTATCCAGCTTAAATATAAACCCCTATGTCACAAGATGGGTCACAAACTGGCTCAAAGACAGAACCCACAGAGTGAGAGTTGCTGGAGCCATGTCAGACTCAAAACCGGTCACAAGTGGCATCCCACAGGGTTCTGTCCTGGGACCACTCTTGTTCGGTATATACTTTTCCGAGGTACAGGCAAACGTGGGAGGACTATGGCTCACCAAGTTCGCAGATGACTGCAAACTGGGTGCCATAATCAACTCTCCAGCTGACACAAACATCCTTAAAAAAGGTCTCACAGAGACAGATAACTGGTGCTAGTGCCATGGTTTAAAGCTAAATGCCAAAAAATGTATAGTCATACCCTTTGGCAAAAACAATGTGCCAACAAATTACCACATAGGTGGAAACCCATTAAGTACAGAGAAAGTTATTAGGGACCTGGGGACCCAAGTTGATAGCAATCTCTCCTTTGAAAACCACATTGCCAAAGTGGTTAGAAAGACCTTCTACATAGCCCACCTCATCACAAAGGGTTTCACATCTAGATCAAGAGAGGTAATCATGCCCCTTTATTCATCCCTCATCAGGCTCATCATAGAATACAATGCCCCTTTTGGGATGTACCTTACCCGACACCTGCAGCAATTAGAAAGACCCCAAAAGTATCTCACCAAGAGGATCAAGGGTCTCAAACAGATGCCATATGCTGCTCGGTTAAAAACTCCAGCTCTACTCAGTTGCATACCGCCTACTTGAGGCGATCTATGCCTGACATACAAAGCTATGTCAAATCCAGAATTAATGGACATGCTCCACCTCAGTAAATCTAAATCCCTTAGAGCCACACGCTCGAGGGACTTGAACCTCAGCACAGAAATAAATAGAACTTGCTGGAGGGACAGGTTCATAACCCAGAGGCTCCCTTCGCTCTGGAATAGAATTCCAGTTCATGTGAGGCAGAGCACCTCACTGAATCTCTTCAAGAAGAATCTCGATAGGTGGATGGGGGATCGTAGGTTTGTCCCAGGGATTACTCCCATGTCACTATTAGACAGAGGCACAGTATACTCAAATCAAGGGGTGGCGTAAGCCATACAGAATCGGGCTAGGCTTATAATTGCCCCAGGGCAGATAGCCTAGTATGAACCTATGAGTTCCGTAGATTTTCATTTAGGGGGAAGAGTCCATCTACTTTGTCAGCAACAGTCCAAATCTCCCAAGGTCTTTAAGGTCGACATCCTTTAGAAGAAAAATCAGGAAACTAAACACATTTCTCCTGCTTCTAAAGATCCCCTCCATGAATGGCAAGATTTTACACAGGGGTTGTTTAATGGGCTCATGACCTTGAAGTCTCCCCAGTGTCTTTTCTTACACCCCTACGGTCTTTTTTTGTCTTTTTTTTTTTCTCAAACACCGACATAAAACTGGTTCAGGCATACCCTTATTTATGGGGACATGATAAAATGAAGCATTTAAAAGTATCGATTAAAAATGCCCCCCCCCCTTAGTCTTCTATTCCACTTAAGAGGCCTAGGTAACGGGACCCTTCTGATGAGAAATTGGACACTCTGGAAGAGTCCTTGGTTTATTCCTGTCAGAATCCTTTTCCCTTGGACTATGGTTCTGAGGTGGAGGATTCAATTAGTCCAAATTCTCCCTTTTGAGGAACTTTCTTATAGGGATTCCATCTTTCTTATGATGGAATTCTATAAATGGGATTGTACTCCGGTTTCTGACATCCAGAAGCAGTATTATGAACTATTCCAGATGGAGTCTCACAACCCCTCTGCTGTCCCTGCCCTGTTGGACACTTTTCAGCAGCTTCTTAGGCTCATGATTCTCAATCTCTAGCCCCTAAAAAACCTGACAGGTCTTGCAAGGTGCCTGATGACTGTAAATTTCTTTGCAGATGTCCTTCTGCTTACCCCTCTGTTGTATCTGTCTCTTCAAACAAACCGTCCAGACTTTTGCCTTTTACTAAACTGCTACTTTCTGACAAGGACAGTAGGGCCATGGAACAGCTGGGCAAAAAGGTATATACTGCTGCTACTGTGGCCTTTCGGGCTATTAATTATCAGACCCATATGACCAGGTATGTCTTAACTCTTCTTGCTAACGCTTGGGTTATTTCTGACCTTCCTGATTCTGAAGGGAAGGTTTAGGCCCTCTGTTTGTTGGGATGCTGTTCTCAAGTGGCTCACCATTCTGTTAAATGTAGTTATGATGCAGCTGATGCTTCTTTTAGAGCTGCTGCTTTTGGTTCTGTCTTCAGATGTTTTTTCTTGGCTTCTCCTCCAGTCTTTATGTGATGATGTTAAGGATAAATTGATGGATGCTCCCCTTAATAATAAAGATCTATGCGGTTCTGCAGCTGCTGAGCTTTTAAAGTCCCTGTAAGAAAAGGGCAAGGCCTTACAGGAATTGAAACATATTTTTGTTTTCCTGTGCCTAAATTTCAGAAGAATTACCCTACTAACCCTGCCTTTGTATGTAGACAATTTTGCTCTCCTCCCAAAGGTAAGGTAAAAAGAGTTGTAGAAGGGCTCCTCCTGCTAAGTCTACTCAAACTCTTACTTCTCAGAAGCCTCCTTTTCCAGGCAAGACAGGTTCTGTCTGTCTTCTTCCTTTCATCTTAAGTCAGATTCCTTTATCACTTTGTTTTTCCCTGTCACTTCCCAGTTGGTTAAAGGTCACTCAGGATTCTTGGGTTCTGTCTATCATTCATCAGGGATACTTCATGGTGTGGAAATCCCTTCCTCCTCTTTTGGGCATTCCTCGGCCTCCTCAGGAACAGCTGCCCTTTTTTCTCGATGCGCTTCAGGACCTTTTGTCTCAAATCACCATCCAAGCAGTTTCAGCTCCACAAAGGGGGAAGGGGTTTTATTTCAGAATGTTATTTAGTTCCCAGGAAAGATTGCACCTAGAGGCCCAGTCTGGATCTTTCTCAGCTCAATAGCTTCCTGAAGGATCCTTCCTTTTGAATGCTGTCTCTTCAGACTCTGTTTCCTCTTCTACCTCAGGCTTTCCTAAGCTGTCTGGATCTCAAGGATGCCTATCTTCACATCCCTGCTCATCCTCATTTCTGGAAATATTTGTGTTTCTCTGTTTCTTCCTTGCATGTTTAGTTCTCTTCTTTGCCCTTTAGCCTCTCTACTGCCACATGGGTCTTCACCAAATGCCTTGTTCCTGTGATTGCCTTTTGCAGGATAAGGGGGATGCATATCTTTCCTTACCTGGATAACCTTCTCATTCAGGCTTCCTCCCCACTGACCTTGATTCAGCACCTCCACTATGCTATTTGCCTCTTGCAAAGCCTAGAGATTATAGTAAATTTCCAGAAATTCTTCCTGACTCCTTCTCAGGATCATGTTTTTCTTGGGTGCAGGCACCAGACCACTGCTATGCGGGTTCCTATCAGTTCGTCGAAACTTCACCAGTTTGAACACCATATGTTCGAACCGTGAAGTTCATAAACTGATTATTGCGAAGCCGCGGAACACTGAATTCTTTCCCAGGGAAAGAATTTGGTGGGCCATTTCTGTGGCTGTGCAATTTTAAGCACTGTGGTGGAATGTTACGGGTCGGGTTCAGGTAAGTGTGCGATTGTGCAGACATTAGGGTTAGGGCGCAGGTTAGGTGAGCTAGGGTTAGGGCGCAGGTGAGGTGGGTGTGCGATAGTGACAGACTTTAGGGTTAGGGTGGGATAGGTGAGTTAGGGTAAAGGCACGGGTGAGGTGGGTGTGCGATAGTGACAGACTTTAGGGTTAGGGCGGGATAGGTGAGTTAGGGTTAGGGCATGGGTCAGGTGAGTGTGCGATAGTGATGGACCTTAAGGTTTGGGTTAAGGTAAGTGGATAGATAGTAGTGTATGTACAGTTTAGTGTAGGGTTAGATGTAGGATTTTAAGAGTATGTGTGTGAATTGCTGTTTTTTTGGTGTGCTTGTGTTGTGTGTGTGTGTTTCTTGGAACAGCGATTTTTTTTTTCCCTCCCTGGGAAAAAAAACCGCTGTTCTAAGCCTTCGATGGTTTTGCACTTCAAGGTTAGAAGTTCGAACATATGGTGTACAAACTTCTGCCGTTTTGTTGAAGTGATATAGACCCCTGCTATACTGGGTTTCCTGCCACCATCCAAGGCTCTGATGTTAATTGCCTTTTTTCAATCCCTTTTTCCACCGGTCTCAGTTACAGCCATGGAGTTTCTAAGGGTTCTGTATTACATGGCTTCCCCCATTTCTGTGCTTCCTCTAGCCAGAAGAAGCTAAAGTGGTTCCTAAAGTCAGTATGGCTTTAGCATTATCATTCTTTAGACTTCTTAGTTCTTCTTTTTCCATGCCTCAAACTAGAGCTTCAGTGGTGGATTCATCGGCTGTCGGTCAGCCCAGGGCTTCCTTTTTGGCCTCCAGTCCCCTCTCAGGAACTTTTTTTGAATGCCTCAGACACAAGGTGGTGGGCTTCTTTTGGCCCTCTAAAGGTTCAGGGCCTTTGGTCCATTAGTCAGAGGGTGGACCATATCAACATCAAGAACATGAGAGCTCTCTTCCTTGCTCTTCAGACCTTCTGTACTCTTTCTTCCAGGCCTTCTCAAAATCATTAGAAAATACTACAGTGATGTATATCAATAAGCAAGGGGGGGTCAAGATCTTACCTTCTGTGCAGACTAGGTCTTTAGGTTTGGGACCTGGCTATCCAGTATCAGGTGACTCTTCAGACTGTTTATATTCTTCAGAGCAAAACATTGTGCAGATCTCTGAGCAGGTCCCTAACACAGAGTCATGAATGGATGCTTCATGCAGATGTGTTTGTGGACATTGTCCACCAGTGAGGTACTCCTCAGGTAGATCTTTTTGCCTCCCCTCTGAACAGACAACTTCCTCTTTTTTGCACTAGAGTTCCAAGTCCTCTGGCCTGAAAGGTTGAACACCCTGTCTTTTTCTTGGAAGAGGATGTTTCTCTATGCCTTCCCACCCCTTCTTCTCATTCTGAGGGTCTTGTTTAAGATAGAGCAAGACTCCACCAGAATCTTGCTGGTGACTCCCTTTTGGCACAGACCGCATTGCCCACCCCTTTCTTCTGCACCTGGCCAAGGGCAATCATCACAAGTTATCTCACAGAATGGACTTACTCTCACAAGACAAAGGGTCTCTTATCCATCCTCACTTGCCCCCTTCAACTAACACTGTGGGTGATAGGGTTTTTATTCCATTTAAGCACCTTTTTTTCTCAGCTCTGAGCTCTTTCTTATTTGCAGTGGTGATGGACAGGTTGACAGACAAGATCAGACAGGAGTCCCCGTGGACTATGATGTTTGCAGATGACATTGCGATCTGTAGTGAGAGTAGGGAACAGGTGGAGGAGAACCTGGATAGGTGGAGATATGCTTGAGCGAGAAGAGGATTGAAGGTCAGCAGGACTAAGACAGAATATGTGTGTGTCAATGAGAGGGAGGACAGAGGAATGGTGAGGATGCAGGGAGTAGAGGTGGTGAAGGTGAATGAGTTTAAGTACTTGGGATCAACAGTTCAGAGTAATGGTGAGTGTGGAAGAGAGGTGAAGAAGAGAGTACAGGCAGGATGGAGTGGGTGGAGAAGAGTGTCAGGAGTTATTTGACAGACGAGTACCAGTAAGAGTGAAAGGGAAGGTCTACAAGAGGGTAGTGAGACCAGCTATGTTATACGGGTTGGAGACAGTGGCATTGACAAAAAGGCAGGAGTCAGAGCTTGACGTGGCAGAGTTGAAGATGTTAAGATTTGCACTGGGTGTGAAGAGGATGGACAGGATTAGGAATAAGTATATTAGAGGGTCAGCCCAGGTTGGAAGGTTTGGAGACAAAGCCAGAGAGGCAAGATTACGTTAGTTTGGACATGTGCTGAGGAGGGATGCAGAGTATATTGGGAAAAAGATGCTAAGGATGAAGCTACCAGGTAACAGGAAAAGAGGAAGGCCTAAGATAGGGTTTATGGATGTGGTGAGAGGAGGACATGCAAGTGGTTGGTGTGACAGAGCAAGATGCAGAGGACAGGAAGAAATGGAAACAGTTGATCTGCTGTGGCGACCCCTAACGGAAGCAGCCGAAAGAAGAAGCACCTTTTTTTCTGAGGATATGCTTCGGGTTCTGCAGGAGGCCAGGAAACCACTACCAGGAAGTCCTGTGTTTCCAAATGGAAGAGATTTTCTGACTGGTGCCCTGCTCGCTATTTGTTTATTTTATTTATTTTTATTTATTTTATTTATTTTGCATTTGTTTACCAGGATAGTCCGACTGGACACAGGTCCATTTACAGCAGAGGCCTGGGGAGAAAAGCTCCAAAATTAGATTAACATCAACATGGTAATACAAACAATTGATAATTGAGGTAAGTACAAACATAAAAAGTCTCTTACAATCCAGTCTAAGCAATAAACAATATATCAGCAGTAAGTGAGTAAATTTACAAAGATAGTCTCATATATCAAAGGTTTAACATTGATTAGTGAGATAGGATAAAAGAATAAAAAAAAAAAAATCATATGATTAGACATGACATATTATGCAATTTCAAGTTGACAGATACCTAACTGTAGCATATATACAGTAGAGATAGCAAGAAAGAACGTGTAAAGTGTGCTGAGATTGTGATATTCATGTGATGCGTGGACATAGCCATGTATTCATAAGATGTGATTTGAGAGCACTTTTGAAATGTGTGTTAGTGGGGGCAGAGGTCAGAGAAGGGGGAGGTTATTCCAGAATCTAGCTATGGCATGAGAAAAAAGCTTTCCCTGAGTTGTTCGCTTTAGAGATGCAGAGGAGGGATTTCTCAGTAGATCGGAGAGGACGATTAGTTCTGTATGGAGAGAGTAACTGGCTAAGTGCTGGGGTTTTTTTTCAGGATGTCTAACAATATTAAAGGCAATGACTAGCTAGTGGTAATTGAGTAGCTGGGGAAGTTCTAACCATTGTAGTTCCCTTAGAGACGGACAGTGATGGGTTCTGAAGGTGCAGTTGTTAGCAAACCTGGCAACCTTATTGTAACATGATTCAAGTCTGGTGAGATCAGGTTTTCTGACTTGGGTAAGAATTGGCGCAGCATACATTAGAGTGGAGAGTAGATGGGTTTGGGCTAGAGTGATCCGTGCCTGTTCTGAAAGGAATTGTTTATGCCTGTATAGGGTTCCCATTTTTTATGGTTTGTGAGATATGGACATCGAAGAGTAGATTGTCAATTTCTACACTGAGGAGTTTGGTATGGTCAGAGGGGGATACAATGGTACTATTTTTGGAAGAGATTGAAAAGGATAGGGGGGTAGGTATAGATTTGTTGGGGTGAAAAGTAGCAATTTTGTCTTATTGGGGTTTAGGATTAGTTGGATATCAGTAATCCAACCTTCTACAGAAGTGAAGGATTCTTGTGTGAGTTGTTATAGAGTGGAAAGCAATCGAGCAAAGCAGATAAGAGTCGAATCGTCAGCATACTGTGTAAGGGATGGATGCTGGGTGGAAATGTGTCGATTGTTGGTAAATAGGAAGAAGAGTAGTGGGCCTAAAATCGAGCCTTGGGAGCAAAGGAGATTGTATGCCTTTCCATTGAACAGATTGCTGCCTATGTGACGGATAGTTTTTAAACCAGGCAATAGTGGAAGTGGCAAAGGATAGGGAGGCCAGGGAGTCTAGAAGTTTGGAGTGTGAGACCATATGAAATGCTTTTGAGAGATCTAAAAATATTGCAGAAAAAAAATTATTTCTGTGAAGGTTGACCTGGTTGGTGAAAGAGATGAGAGCAGTTGTTGTGCTGTGATTTTGTTGGAAGCCATGTTGTGTGGAGGAGAGAAGATTGTGTGTGTTTAGGAATTTCATGACTTGAGAGTGAATACATTTCTCAAACAGTTTAGATAAGGGGGATAGAATGGCAATAGGATGGTAGTTTGAGAAATCATAAGAATTGCCACCTTTATGAAGTGGTATAATATATTAAACTTTCCAGAGTTGGGGGATGTAGGCTTCCTGTATGGAGCAGTTGATGAGGATAGAAACTGGGTAAGATAGGGTTTCAGCAGCACTTTTTAGAAAGTTGTCAGGTAGACTGTCAGCTGCAAGTCTGGTTGGCTTTAATTTTACGAGGATTTTTTTAATAGTGGAAGTGGGAACTGGTGAGAGAGCAAAGGAGGGGATATTGCCGGTGCATTTGGTAGGTTTGCATGGTTGTTATTGGATAGCTGGGAGGACAGAGTTAGGATGGATTCTGTAAAATAGTGATTAAATTGGGATGCTATGTCTTTGGTGGTGTTGTCTGAGGAGGGGGTTGGAGTGGTAATTTTTCCTGGTTTTAGAAGGGTGTTGATAACATTCCAAAACTTTTGGGGGTGTTTTGAGTGTTTGTTTTGGACCCCGAGGAAATAGTTCTTTTTGTCTAGTTTGTTTTGTTTCTTGTCCTGATTTCTGAGTTGTTGGAAACTTTATTTGGCTATGCTAGTGTTATCCCTTTTCCAAATTTTCCAAGCTTTATCTCTAGACTTTAATAAGGCTCTTGTGTCCCTACTCAGCCATGGTGTATAGTTTGCCTTGACTCTGATTTTTCTAATGGGTACAACTTTGTTGAGGACATTTAAGAGAGTACTATTAAAGTATTTGATGGCTTGGTCTAAACCTAGGGTTAGTAGTGGTTTCCAATTAGTTTGTTTTAGAGTAGAGTTTAGCTCCTGTATGTTTAGTTTACGGTTGTTTCTAACTTGTCTAAAGGTTATGGGCTTGGGTATGTTGGTGCGTTTGCGTAGGAGAAAAGTGGGGAGATGGTCACCGAGACCATCTGGTAGATAACCTGTCTGGTAGTTTTGTTTGGGGCAATTGACTAGTGTCCAATCTAGAATGGATTTTTTTTTTTTTTATCAACTCTAGTAGGTTTTTGAATGAGTTTTGAAAAAAAGAGATATTAATGTGATTAGTGGGGTTGTTAGAATTACAGGCTATCCAGTCGGTGAAAGATAGTTTCTTGTTGCAGATTCTCTGAGGTCCACTGTAATATTTCCTCAATAGCAGGAGAGTTATTTCCTGGGGGAATATAACAGCAAAGAATATTAATTTTTTGCTATTGTATAGAATTGTACCTAAGATTTCAGCATTTTGAAACTTGGGAAGTGGGATTTGTAGAGGTTTTATTTTGAGGTTATTTTTAAAGAAAATTCCAATTCCACCTCCCTTCTTGCCTACTCAGTCTAGTCTTAAGATATTGTATCCTGGTGGGAGGATTTCTTTGTTTTGGTTGTTGGGTTTTAGCCAGGTCTCAGTGATTGTTAGTCTGGGGAGTAGTGGGTTATGAATGCATGTAGGTCAGGAAGCTTATTGGATATGCTCCTGGTGTTGATGTTGAGAATTAGCAGGTCAGAGTTTTCTTTGTTTGAGGGTGAGGTATTAAGTGGACCTGGGTTTGGGTGTATGTTACCTGGTTTAAGTAGGTGTGTCACCTGGTACAAGTAGGTGTTTTTTGATCAGTAGTATGTGTTTAATTGTATGTGCTATTTCTAAGTTGGATCTGAGTGATATTTTAGTAGTGTAAGATGTAGTTATGTGGAATTTATGTATGTGTAGTATAGCACTTGTCTCCAAGTAGTGTGGGACTGATAGGAAAGTTTGTGTGAGTTTGTCTTTATGGAACTATGTGTAGTATGGAAGAAAGCGTTTTCCAGTGGAGTGTTTGTGTTGTGTATACAAGTGATGTTTGTTAGGTATGTGAAGGGTTAGGAAGAGGGATTTGTTCTGTGCTGGGCTGGCATATTCTTTTGTTAAGGCTCAACTTCCAGCTATTTCTGCTTGTCTGCCTTTATCCCCTCCTCTTGCCTCTAATTTGAGGTCAAACAATTTCTAAAAAAGTGTCCTTCATATTAGGTATCCCAGGAAACCTATTCCTCCTTCCTGGGACCTTAATTTTTTCTTGAAAAATTGACTCAGGCTGCTTTTGAACCTGCAGCTTCAGCTTTCTTGTAGCATTGTACATGGAAGACTGTTCTTCTTTTGGGCCTTATTTAAGCTAAGAGGGTGTCTGAGATTCAGGCACTTATGACTGTTCATTCTTTTTAGTTTTTTCATAGGGACAGGGTGTCTCTTTGTACTAATCCTTCTTTTATGCCTAAGGTGATTAATGAATTGTATTTTAATCAGTGTATTAATTTGTCCACATTTTTTCTTTCTCCACAGTCTGCTAGTGAGAAAGGTCATCACACCTTGGATTTGCATAGGCAACTTGGATATTATTTAGATAAGACTAAAGCCATTCACAAGTCAGAGCAGATGTTATTTCTTTTCTGTTTCCAGGCAAACTATTTCTTGTTGGATTTCTAGGGCCATTTCTTTTTGTTACTCATTTCATGGGAAATGTCTTTCTGCCTCTGTAAAGGCTCATTCTGCCAGGGCTGTGGCTTCCTCTGGTACCTGGTTCAAAGGATTGGATACCAATTCCATTCTTTAAGAAGCTACTTGGACTTCTGTCTATACCCTTACTAAACATTACAAACTGGCTGCTTCCAGAGCATGAGCTGGCTTTGCCAGGGCTATCCTACATGGGTTTCTTGAGTGCTGTGCTGGGTCTTCCTCCTCCCAAGTTTCCTGTTGAACTTTTGTATTCTTCCTTTAGTAAAGAAAACTGCAACTATGATATGGAAGGATATATTGCAGTTGTGTAAATTCTTACCATAACAGTAGATGGTCTTCTCTTCACTGTTGCAGAATTCGTGTCACCCCCGCCCCCCATTTTTTCCATTCTTCATTTCCTTTTTCTGGATGCACATGTTCCTCCTCCTACTCCTCTTAGGCTGTTGCTCCTCCTGGGACTATTCATTTCTGAGGTATGTACATCCATACGTCATCTTTATGCCCTGCTTTGTAAGCAGGGAGCATACTTGTGAAGTAAGAAGTCCTTTAAAATCCTAAGGCTTTGGTATACTAGCCAGACATTAGGATACCCTAGGCAGGGAATCCCTTTAGTAAAGAATATTGCAACACTGAAGAGAAGGACAACTACTGTTATGGTAAGATTTTACACAACTGTGCTTTCTCCAGGAAGGGCTGACA
The DNA here is from genome assembly GCF_019279795.1 of Protopterus annectens. Taxonomy (NCBI): domain Eukaryota; kingdom Metazoa; phylum Chordata; order Ceratodontiformes; family Protopteridae; genus Protopterus; species Protopterus annectens. The sequence continues at coordinate 579,225,905 of NC_056733.1, read as the reverse complement.
CAGACAAATTACTGATGTCAGAACCATGGGTTAAAATTAAATGCCAAGAAGTGCATAATAGTTTTCTTTGGTAAATGAGCCACCCCTGGTAACTATTATATCAGTAACACACCCCTAAGAGTTGACCCAGTAGTCAAGGACTTGGAAAACACATGGTAAATCTAGCCATTGACTGTCATGTTTATGGTAGTGAGAAAATCATTCTATTTTGTGCAGCTTATAAACAATGGTATGGCAAGTAAATCCAGGACTATCATTGTTCCACTGTATTTGACATTCATTGGGCCTATCATTGAGTACAATCCCAACTTTGGTGTATGTACCTAACCAGGCATATCCAACAGTTGGAATGTCCACAAGGATTCCTCACTAAAAGAATACTGGGAGTAAATAACATGTCTTATGCAGACTTCCTCAAAGCCCTATCGTTCTATTGTTGTATTCTGTCTCCTACAGGCTGTTAAGGGGATATCTATGCCTGGCATACAAGCCATTGTTGGACCCCACTCTTATGGACAACCTGCATATCTGAAAAACAAACGCCACTGGAATTACCTGTTGTAGAGACTTAAACCTTGCGTGTGAAGTAAATAGGACCTGCTGGAAAGACCCCTATGTATCCCACAGGCTGCCTCTTCTTTAGAACAGACTCCCCATCCATGTGAGCAGAGTTCTGTCTGACCCATTTCAATTGTAACTTGAACAATTGGATGGGAAACAGGAAATTCATCCTTAGTTTGGCATCTGTCTCTGTAATGTAAGCAGGCAGCCAGTAAATGTTTCATCTCCCAGGCCCCTTTTGCAAAAGTTTCATCTCCCAAGTATCTACGTACACTTAAGGGTACCAAAAATTGTCAGAGATTTGGAATGCATGGTTAGGCTTTAAAAAGGTCCAATGGTTGTTAGCCTAGTACACACACCTATGAACCTAGAGTGACATGAGAGGACCCTGGCTTGGAGAGTATCGGTGATTAAATAACACAAGATGTCTTGGCTAAATAGTATAAGACGACTAAATGCTATAAGTTTTTGAAACCCTATTTTTTGTTTCCAAGGTGAAGATTACTTCATTGCTGAGTCTTTATTCCTAGATGCACCCATTTCTAGAATAGATTTTCTAGAATGGGTTTTATGGATATGTGGTCATTAATACCAGGATGTACTGAGGCATTCACCTTAATTTGGCATCTAGCCTCCAGCTCTCCTAGTTTCTTCTTAATGCTACCACCCCTGGGATTACCTCTAACTATATCAAGTATACCAAAATGGAAAGTTTCACATATTTTGTTATTGTTTATTTTAATGTGTAGCATAGTATTTTAATGTGTAGCATAGAGATAAGGATGAGTTATTTAATAAGGATTTTAAATGTGAATGAAAATGTATTTTATAGTTAATGAAAAGGGATTTATGCACTGGCACTTTAAAGCTTTAATATGAAGAAATTCAATTAATTTCTGATTGGTTGAAGGCTATATATAAACTGTGAGTATTTTAATTTGTGTGTTCTGTTGAAGTCTATACTATTAGATGAAAGCGCTTAACAATTTGTATTTCGGAAAGAATAAAGTGGTTTTGGAGACATTTTATCGGACTTGGTGTTCAACTAGTGCTTGTGCAACGTTCATGCTGCATCTTGGAACAGAATTTTTGTGTTCAATTTACAGTGTTGGCCGTTTCCAGCTTTATTTCTCTTTATAGTGTTGATTATTCTAGCATGGATTCCCTAGACGAATTACCGTCGATTTTTTCTCCCAGGAGGGAGCATATAAGAGGTATTCAGTCTGAAATGGAAATCATGAAGGGCGAACTGACTCGTTTACTTGATTTAGTAAGTCAGCCTAATTACAATGGAAAGGGAGCAGAGCGGATGACATCATCACGCACGCAGCAAGGGAGTGGAACTCTTGATCCCCCACCAAATGGACAAGTGAATAGTGGACAACGGAATGAGAGAACCTCTTATGGATCCCATCAGTGCGATTCAGGTCGTGCTGGCCAGTCCACCAGTGGCTTTGGATGTTGGTTGGAGGCTGACTATAACATTTCCGGCGCGAAACCAAAACGGATGGCGCCCAAGAGAACTTACACTATGGGAATGAATCCTTTGCATGCAGGTACTGTTTCTAATCCCTACCATGGTAAAAATGTCAGCTCAGGTGCGCATATTAATTTTAATAAATTCATTACAGCTGACTTTGACTTTAGTGGTAGAAAAAATATAGACGACGAAGGTGACGACAATGTAAAAAATGATACAAATGACAATAAAACACTCAAAGATCTTATTTATGATTTTGGGAAAAAGCTGAAAACGCTTATTTGAAGAAATGTTTAGACACTGACATTGTCCCTATGGGACTTAGGTTTTTTAAATACCCTATGGGTATTGATATGGACTCTCTTACTATGGCTGAATGTTCAAAAATGTTCAACAACTTTGGGTTCACATTTATGAGGTTTATTATGGACTGTAACAACAAGAAAATTTGCATTTTGTTAGCCGAACTTGAAAAGTTGAATGATGTTATATCTAATGATTTGTTATTTGATGAATGCGAATTTTGTTTGAACACTCAATACACATGGGTACAAAACCTAGTTAACAAACAATATGAGCGAAAATGTAAAAAACTAAGAAGGGACATGGACCAATACGAGAAGGGTAATGCATATAGATGGGAGCAAACTGATTATAGTAAGAAAAGGATGCACCAGAAAAACAGAAATGAAGTACAACAGAATTATGTTAATATAAGGGACAACAATAGGGACACTTATAGAAAAAGATTTCCTTCCCTGGATTTTTTAGAAGAAGATATAAGAAAGGGGAAACCCAACAGAGAACAAAATCAGTGGCAGCGAAAAGGAAGTACCAACCAATGGGGGAACCAAGGGTGGAACAAGGACCAAAATCTACAGAAAAGAAATTAGGAATAGTAAAGGTGAATAATATTATGAGTAGTTGTGGTGAATTAAACATCTACAACTATACTAATATTGAACTTAAGGATGAATACTTTTCGTTACTTTCCAAAGGGATGAAATTCGTTCCCAATAGTAATTTTAATGCAGTGGACTATATTGTTGATTTTAAAAAAATATTTAAGGAAATTAAACCTAACCATACACTTTAACAACAACAAGAAAGAGCAGGACTCGATTTTCAAAAAGAGAAGCTCCCCCCTGAATTCTACTTTAGCCACATATGAAAAAATTGTAATTGAGGAAATATACGCATATGGAAATAAAAGAAAGGAATACAAAAAGAAATACAATCTTAGTAAAAATGAGGCTTCTATATTAAAAGGTATTCAATTTAACAAAGATATAAGAATAATGAAACCTGATAAAGGGGGTGGGGTAGTAATATACGAAAATGAAGAATACATTAATAAAATTAACAGTATACTATTAAACTCAGGTAACTATGTTATTTCTTCTATCAATGAAGTTAACATTGGTTACCACAAAATAGACTTGTTTTTAGAAGACTTGTTATTAGAAGACAGGATTAATATTGAATTGTATGGATTTTTAAAAGTTGAGTTTCCTATCGTCAGTACCATTGTAGGCATTCCCAAAGTGCATAAAAATATGGGTGACCCTCCTTTTCGGCCTATAATATCAGAGAATAAATCTAAAACTTTCCCTTTTGGTAAAGTAGTTGACACATGGTTAAAACCCCTATATTCTAAAATCAAGCATATTATTATAGATTCATGGGATTTTTTGGGGAGATTGCAGTCAGACATTTTAATAAACAATGTGATATTAGTGACCATAGATGTGGTCGAGCTTTTTTCTAGTATACCCCAGGATGAGGGACTATCAAGGCTGAATAACAGTATTAGGAAATATAGTGACACGTCTTGGGATAGAATTTCCCTTATTTTGGAATTCATGGAAATTATTTTAGGGTACAATTATATCCTATTTGAAGGAGAATATTATGTACAAACTAAAAGGGTTGCTATGGGGGCAGCATGTGCCCCCATTCTTGCCAACTTATTTTTATTGGATTGGGAAGATGAATTTATATTCAAAACTGAATGGTACAACAAAATGACATGTTACTATAGATTCTTGGACGATATTTTTTTAATTTGGAAAGGAGACTTACAAGAATTAAATGACTTACTTAAACACCAGAAGTAGTTATCTTAAATTCACTTTTTAATATTGAGGAAAAATCAATTTCCTATTTGGATACCCGTATTACTGTGGAAAATGGTAAATTTAAATCTAAGATTTATAGAAAGGAAACTTTTAGTAATTGTTACTTAGAGTATTCTAGTTGTCATCCGTTTAGCCAAAAAAGGAGTATAATAAAGGGACAATGTATACGGGCGGCCAGGATGACTTCTGAATTTTCAGATTTGATAGTAGAACTAGATTTTATAGGGGGACTGTTCACAAAGAGGGGGTACCCCCTTGGTATGGTGACTGACATTGTAGAATATGTTAAGAACGAATGGGGGAAGAAATACAAACCTTTAATAGGGAGTGGGCCATTGAACAAAGGATGTGGTAGTACGGATGTGAATACAGACAACCCCTGTGAGTTTACAAGGGCATGTATATTACATTATGCTCCTTACAGTTCCGACATTAAGAACATTATTTCGAGAAATTGGAATATTCTAAAAACTGATAAGAATATTTTTAAGATTGTGGGTGAAAAACCTAATTTTGTGTCAAGGAATGGTAACAATATGAAAATGGAATTAGAAAAGAAAAAAGTAATGAGAAATATTATTGAAGTGTCGAGGGGTACTACAAAATGTGGTACATGCAACCAGTGTAGGTTTATTATAAATACACCCCTACTAAATTTGGAGGATATTAATAAGACAGTGGTCAGATTTCAGAAGGGTAATTGTAGATCGCAACATCTAGTGTATTTAGCAAAATGCACAAAGTGCCCTTGTTTTTATATAGGGAAGACCGATAGATGTCTTAGGCAGAGAATTTATGACCACTGTTATTGTATGAACAAAAAAAGTTGTAAACAATGCCCTATGGAGACATTTGGATGGTAACAAAATATGTGAAACTTTCCATTTTGGTATACTTGATATAGTTAGAGGTAATCCCAGGGGTGGTAGCATTAAGAAGAAACTAGGAGAGCTGGGGGCTAGATGGCAAATTAAGGTGAATGCATCAGTACATTCTGGTATTAATGACCACATATCCATAAAACCCATTCTAGAAAATCTATTCTAAAAATGGGTGCATCTAGGAATGTACGCACTAGAATGTTTTTACGGTTAGGATGTATGAATTTTAATGTGTAGCATAGAGATAAGGATGAGTTATTTAATAAGGATTTTAAATGTGAATGAAAATGTATTTTATAGTTAATGAAAAGGGATTTATGCACTGGCACTTTAATATGAAGAAATTCAATTAATTTCTGATTGGTTGAAGGCTATATATAAACTGTGAGTATTTTAATTTGTGTGTTCTGTTGAAGTCTATACTATTAGATGAAAGCGCTTAACAATTTGTATTTCGGAAAGACTAAAGTGGTTTTGGAGACATTTTATCGGACTTGGTGTTCAACTAGTGCTTGTGCAACGTTCATGCTGCATCTTGGAACGGAATTTTTGTGTTCAATTTACAGTAGTTGTTGCACTGTTAACCTGTCAGGGGCAGTCCTGAGAAGATTACACACTTAGATACAGCTGAATAGAATTTTCTGGATTGCTTTCATTTATAAGGAAGGGGGCAGGGAATGGGGTCATAGGATAGTTCGGCAGATACAATAGCACTATACAGGCCTTAACATTTCAAGCATTACATAGACATAACAGCTCAGCCTTGGAATGTGTCTGGAAGGTGATGCCACCACATAACTTTAAATTGATACTTAGATTGGTGTCAGAAAGAGACAGTTATTGGACCTAGTTTTCACCATTTAAGTGTATTTAACAATCAGCATCCTCCCCATTTCTACCTTCTTTTTCACATTTTCTTCACCTGTCCTAACCTGTCTTGAATGTTTCTACAGATGCCCTGTCCTGTACCCATTCTAGTAATCTGTCCCACAGTCTACAAGTCTCATTTTCAAGAAATGTTTCTGCCATTCAAGAAGTAGCTGGTTCCTAAAGTCTATTACATGTGCCTCTTCCTCCTCCTTTGTTCTTCCTCTTTCAGATGTCCCCTATATATATATATATATATATATATATATATATATATATATATACACACATATATATATATATATATTTATGGGAGCCCTTCATTTGTTCGAACTTTCAAATGTTCGAAACTCATATGGCCGACACCATATGAGCGAATGTTTAAAAGGCTGACAAATGATAGCGGAGATCCCGCTACAGTGCAGGACTGGGAAATTCCCCTTTCCTGCACTGTAGTGCAATCTCGGAGTGAGAATATTTAAGTAGCAGGGGGTGTGGGGGGGTGCAGGGGGCCTTTCCCCTGCATAACACAGTTTTACTGTGTTTACAGGTAGGTAAATGGTGCTATTTCAGGATGTCGGTCTTTCGGAATGTCGATCATATGGTGTTGGCCATATGGAAGTCGGCATTCTGATCGGTTGGCATTCTGAAGTAGACCCAAGTCAATTCTGATCTTTAGCTAGAAGAACTTTAGCCCCTCTAGTTTCTGGTCTTGTCCTTGTTTTCTCACATTCTTTTCTGGTGGCTCTCCTCTGTTCTTCTCCCAGCAATCTGATGTCTCTTCTCTTGCATGGGCTTCAGAACTGCACATAGTATAAAAGATGGTGTCTGACTAGGGCCATGTAGAATGGAAATATTATAACTCTGCTTCTGGAATTTGTCGCACTGAGGAGGCATCCCAGCATTCTGTTTGATGCTGTCATTGCTCACTCACTGTGTTTTTTAACTGGGATCGTACCATAGATAATTGAGGGGGCCCATGCATTGGATAAAGTATTTAAGAGCTGCCTGTATCCATTAGCTGTACAGGGAACAGTTCTGGGGTATATTTTCTGTTTCCCTTCCATAGTCGCGCTTGAAATGGACAGGTATGAACTTTGTTTTATGTAGATGGGGAGTCTGTTCCACAGCAGTGATATACTCTGTCAAATATACCTGTCCCTCCAAACCATTCTGTTGATGTTGCCGAAGAGGTTTAGCTCCCTAGACCAAGTATTTCTGATGCCATTTAACTTAACTGATGTGAAGTAAATCCATCAGTAGTGGGTTGGAGGATGCCTTATATGCCTGACACTGTCACCTCTTAGCAATTTGTTGGGTGCCAGGTATAGTGACAGGACTTTAAGTCTGTCCATGTAGCACATGTTGTTTAGCCCTTGTATCCTTTTAGTAAGCTATCTGTGTGGGCATTCCAGATGTATGTGTCTGGACAGATACATGGCAGAGGAAGCATTATATTCAATGACTGATGTAATGAGGTCTGAGTAAAGGGGGACAGTGATCTATAGATCTAGACACAATCTCTTTGTCTATAAGCTGTGCATAATAGAAAAACTTTCTTACAACAGCAGACACGGTCAAAAGTTAGGTCATTTTCCGCATAAGTTCCCAAATCCCGAACAAGTGGGTCAACTCTTAGGGTAGTGTTGTCAATGTGGTAGTTCCCTGGGATAGGTGACATGCCAAAAGATACAGTAATGCATCTGTTGGCATGTTAGTTTCAGACCATTATTTTGACATCAGTTATTTGAGGCAAATCTTCCTGCAGGATGGCTAAGTCATTTAGGGATTAATGAATGCTGCTAGCTTACAGTCGTCTACAAACTTAGTGTGCCAGGGCCCCTTGGTATTGGCTTTTACTTCAGAAAAGTAGGTGCCAGTCAGGGGAGAGAACATGTCTGAGACACCCATACTGAGGAGCACTAGACCCAGAGTAGATCCTTGCTAGTACAACACTAGTCACTTTCTTTATTTCTTTTCCACAATCCTTTGCCCCACCGTTCAGCTTTAAATTAATCCAGTTCATCCATTTTGATCCTACTCCCAACCCATCCAGCTTTCTTGTCAGCTGCATGTTTGGGACTGTGTCAGAGGGGACTTGCTGAAGTTAGGGTAGCCCATGATTGCTGCTACTCCCTGTCAAGTCAGCTCTACCCCAATCATAAAAGTGGGTCAGGCTGACGAAGTTCCTTCAGATCATCAACTCATGTTAGCTGATGTCCCGGATTTCATAGTTCTGTAGAAACTAAACTTCCTTGTGGCATCCTCTGCTTAACTTCCTTGACACTACTGTTAAACTAACAGGCCTGTAACTCCCCAAAATTTTCTTACTAACTCTATAAGTTAAGAAAACAGATTCCACAAGAACCCAATTTCATTGATCATAAACAGCTCACAAGCCTTAAGTCACTGATGAGTTTGTATTCAAAACGGAATAGTAAGTACTTTAGCAATAATCCACAACTGAACGTGGGTAACATAGTATTTACCCATGGTTGGCTTGGCTTGATCACAAGGGCATGACATTATTTAAGAAAGAAAAGTTTTACTTTTTGTAAATGTAATTGTAGAAAAAAACTTTAGATTTCTTCCATCTACTTCTCTTAGTCTGGGGCTTCAGTATGTTTGAGCATGCTCTGATGTAGATGAGGATGGCTGCAGAGTACATGAATTGTTTTTTTTTAACTAGTCCACTAGCATATCTACAGGTACTTGTAAAATACTCTTTCTGTGTAGACATTTACAGAAAGAGGGGTGCTTGCTTCCTGTTTTTTTTTTTTTTTTTTTTTTGGTAGGTTGTGTTGAAAGTTGTTTGGTGGAAAAACATTGAAGAATGAAGTAACTACTGATGTTCATCATGTGTTACTGTTGCAGTCATTACATTTGGGTAATCTGCTGGCAGGTTGCCCTCATTTGGCCTGATTAACAAAATCTTGGGTCTTGCATCAGTTACTGTCCCTTCTTCCATGACGTCAGGTCGTCAGGGTATAAAACATGCAGCCGACGCCATTACATCAGTCTTTCTTGCTGTGCAGAGCCCGAAGCAGAAGCAGTTTGCAAGTGCCGGTTGGCCAACTCCTGAAATTTTTGTTTTCGAGTTTCAGAACTGAAGTCTTCAACTAAAAGCTAAGTACCCCATTGGGGAAACTTTTTCTTGCTCCTTACCAATGTCAGTAAAAGTTAATAATTGCATTACTTGTGGGAAGCAAATACTTCATAAGGATTTTCATTTGTACTGTATTCCTTGCCTAGGCCCTGACCAAGACGTACCTTGCTGTCGGTTTTGTGCTTTATTTAATCAGCGCACTATCCATCGTTGGTACATTTTTGCTTCAAAATATTTCGGTTCTCGGTTTAATTATCCAGAAATTACGTCGGTTAGCCATCTGACTACCGGAATACTGAAAAAAACGCAAAGAAAAAGACAGAGACAGGCCGTTGAGGTCCAAAACTGCCGATGACGCTTCTCCTAAGCCAGTCACCAGTTCACCGGTACTCAGTGAGGCGCTTTCGTAGCCCCTGATACCCGCTACTTCTGATTCGCAGGCCTTTTCTGAGACCCATTTGGAGTCCGGTGTGCTGCGAGATGCTTCTCATATGGAACCCGCGGATGTCTCTACCTTAGATGGGTCTGGAGCCGCTGAGCAGGCACTGGCTTCTGAGGATCTATTCAGGCCTACAGACTGGGATATTAAACTGACTCCAACTTCAGTGCTAAGGCCTAAATCTCGATTTATGTCTAAAAAACGATGCCCAGGCCACATGTTCAGGCCCCTATGCCTAAAAAACAAATGATCAAAATGGCTGAAGATTTAATTACTCTAATCGGGGGTAGTCAACCCCCCCCCCCCCCACTTCCAAGAGGCCTAGGATTGAATTTGACTATGAATCTTCTGAACAGGACTCTGTTTCTTCTGACTCTTCTAATAATCTGGATTTGTCCATACCTACTTATGAGGACTCTGATGCAGAGGATTCCATTCCCTCTGCTTCTCTGTCTGAGGATTTCTCTTTTGGGGAAACTTTACATACCTTAAGGGAGCATTTCCACTGGGAAAGTCTGGATTTCTCTGAATCCAAAAAGAGGCTCGGGGATTTCCTACTTCTTCCTCAGCATAGGCCTTTGGCTATACCTCCAGTACTAGATATTGTTGATGATGTGTTTTTGGAATCCTGTATGGCCCCTTATTCCTTGCCTCCAGCCCCTAGCAAACCAGACAGGTACTACAGGGTTCCTGAGTCCCACAAATTCATTTTCAAAAATCCTGTTTCAGACCCTGAAACCATTTCTCAGGGGCCCAGGGGCATTAAGGCTTCTACTGCTAAAAATCCTACCCCTTCTGATAGAGACTCCAGGGCGCTGAATAGATGGGGTAAAAAGGTTTATACTTCTGCAACCTTAGCAATCAGGGCTTTAAACTGTCAATTCCATATGCTAAAATATCAACAGCATCTCATGGGACTGCTTAAACAGAAAATTATGTTGATTTCTGACTGTGTGGCGAATAAAGATTTGCAGGATTTATTGCATTCAGACGAACAAGTTGGCAAACATACCTTGCAATGTGGTTTTCATTCTTTAGAGGCCTCTTGCAGGGCAGCTGTTACTGGGTCTGTGCTTAGAAGGCATGCTTGGCTTAAGGAGCAATCTCTGCCTGATCATGTTAAAGCAAAACCTTTGGATGCTCTTTTACAGCAGGACTGCCTGTTTGGCAATAAGGCTGAAGAAGTTCTAAAAAAGATGAAAGATAGAGCTAAATCTATGCAAACTGTGAAAGATTTTTTACAAGTGTAACCTCCTAGATTTAGTAGGCATTGGCCTACTAAAAACTGATCCTTTCCAGCTCCTTCCAGAGCCAATACAGCCAAACCCAGACATTCCAAAAGCAACAGGTTTCAGTCCCAAGGGACTTTCAAAACTAAGCAATGGGGTGCTTCCACTTCCAAATCTGGAAACAACAAAGCACCACCCTGTGGTAAACAGTCTCAGTGACTTCCCTTTGAAATTACCAAGCACTTACCTCTTAACTGTCTCTTCATTCAAGAAACTGGCAACTTATAACCCAGGACAAATGGGTTTTATAGTGTCCCAGGGATACAGATTTCATTTCCACATGCTGCCAACTCCAAACGGGTGGCCAGACCTGCCACCAAATCAGTGGGCAGAGGCTCAGAAACAAGTACTTTCCCTACTAAACATGGGGGCTATTCAACTAGTACCAGAAGAGGAAAAGGGACAAGTTTTCTATTCCAGACTTTTCCTGGTACCCAGAAAAGACAAATCATGGCGTCCAGTTTTGGACCTGTCTACTCTAAACATCTTTCTGGACATTCCAAAATTCAAGATGCTGACTCTTCAGTTACTTCCTATGCTAGGCAAGGATGCCTGGTTGGCAACTCTCGACTTAAAAGAGGCTTACATGCATATCCCAATCAGGGAATCTTGCAGAAGATTCCTACTCTTCAAAGCAGGCTGCATGCATTATCAGTTTTCTGCACTGCCCTTTGGCTTGTCTACTGCACCCAGGGTATTCACAAAGTACCTGGCTCCAGTAATTGCATTTTGCAGACAAAGAAATATTCAGATATATCCATATTTGGACAATTGTCTAATTCAGGCAGAAAACCAGGCCATTCTTCTAAAACATCTGGCATTTGTAAAAAGAGTTCTAACCTGTCTAGGGTACACCATAAACAAAAAGAAATCTCAATTGGTACCCTCTCAAAAGATTACATTCCTGGGTGCAAGCTTGAATACAACTGCCCAGATGGCTTTTCTTACACCAGAAAAGCAAATTCATTTGGTGACTTACTTCAAACAGGTGGCCACAAAAACTCTGCTATCTGCAAGGCAAATACTGCAAGCATTGGGGTTCATGGCCTCCTGCATTCTTCTAATTCCATATGCAAGACTGCATATGAGGAAGCTTCAGTGGTACTTAAAAAGTTTATGGAGTCAACATTTTCACAGCCTGGAAACAATGTTTCCTATCATACCTTGCCTGCGCCTAGCGTTCCTATGGTGGGCAGAGGCCTGCCACCAAAACAAGGGACTGCCATTCTCACCACCCCCTGCCACCCAAATCCTAACTACAGATGCATCAGACTATGCATGGGGGGCTCATCTGGCAGGGAAGTGCATTCAGGGCAAATGGAGCCCAAATCAAATGCATCTTCATATCTATCAAAAAGAAATGCTAGCTGTACAGAATGCACTGACAGCCTTCAAGGACTACCTTCATCCAGGACAATTACTGATAAAGATGGACAACACCACGGTTATGTGGTACATAAACAAGCAGGGGGTTACACATTTCTACCCCCTCTGCAGACTAGCCATGGCATTGTGGAACACGGCTTTGAGCTACCAAGTACAACTACAAGCTCAATTCCTGCCAGGAAAGCAGAATGTTCTGGCAGACGAACTAAGCAGAAATCTCATGGACCCTCACGAATGGAAACTGGAACCACGGATTTTCAACATGTTGACACACAAATGGGGGACCCCAGACATTGACCTTTTTGCCTCACCCCAGAACTACCAGTTGGACAAGTTTTGCACAAGAACTCATCACAAAAAAGCCTGGAAAGTGGATGCTCTGTCCTTCAGCTGGAAAATCCTTTCAGTCTATGCCTTTCCCCTTCTGCTTTTGCTCTTCAAAGTTCTACTAAACGTCAAACAGGACAAACCAAAAATGATTTTGATTGCTCCAGACTGGCCTCACCAACACTGGTACCCACTCCTGCTCAGTATGTCACACATTTCTCCATGGCACCTGCCTCAGACACCTTACTTTCTCAGCAGGAGAACCAAATTCTGCACCCTCAGCTCCAAACATTGAATCTTGCAGCTTGGCTAATCACTTAAATTCCCCCTTGGCATCCCTCAGCAAACCTATGATGGATGTCATTTTGGAGGCGAGAAGACCTAGTACTAGAAAATCTTATGCTGACATATGGAAAAGATTCTGTGCCTGGAATCCATCTCAATGGATGAGCACAGTAGTGCCCAATTTACCTCAGATTTTGCAATACTGAGATGCTTCACAAGGGCCTGTCTTTTTCTTCTATAAAAATCCATGCCTCAGCCATTTCAGCTCATTACAGCACAGACCCCCCCCCCCTTCTCTCATCCTCTTCTAAAGCAGTATCTCAGAGGGGCCAAAAACTTGAGACTACCCAGGAGAGCTCCAACCCCTGCCTGGGACCTTAACTTTGTAGTGGAGAAACTCACTCTACCTCCTTTCGAGCCAGCTGCAACTGCAGACTTAAAATTTATTTCCTGGAAAACAGCCTTCCTTTCAGCAATCACTTCAGCTAGAAGGATATCTGAATTACAGGCCCTTATGGCAGTGGAGCCTTTCATCATCTTTCATACAGACAGGGTGTCACTCAGGACCCAATCCATCATTCATGCCCAAGGTGGTATCCAGTGTGGCTCTTAATCAGTCCATTCATTTGCCAACTTTCTTTCCCAATCCATAGAACAAGGGGGAGCGGATTCTGTATTCATTGGATGTACACAGACAACTTATATTCTACTTGGACAGGACTAAATCTCGAAGAAAATCTGAACAACTGCTGGTAGCATTTGCTGCAGGGGCAGAGGGGAAGGCTATTTCAAAGCAAACCATTTCTAAATGGATAAGCCATTGTATTCATTTCTGTTAAGCACCATGGAAAACCTATCCCCCACGGGATGAGATCTCATTTCACCAGGGCTGCATCTACTTCAGCAGCCTTTCTCAGAGGTGTTCCTACCAGTGATATTCTAGAAGCTGCTACCTGGAGTTCAGTTCATACTTTCACCAAGCATCATCACTTACCAATTTTGTCCAAATCCAGAGCTGGCTTTGCCACTGCTGTTTTGCAGGGCCTTATAGCTGGTCCTAATGCTGTATAAATCCATCCTCCCAACCTTAGCTTTGGGAATCTACCCAAATGTAATGACTGCAACAGTGAAACACGATGAACATAGTACAGTTGTATACACTTACCATAAATGTAGATGTTCGAGTGTATTCACTGTTGCAGTCCTGGTTACCCTCCCTCCAGCCGCCTGTTTTTCTTTTACTATACCTCTACTTTCTTTTACTATGCTTAAAAGCCTTTTTGTTGCATTTGCTTTTGTTTGGAGGTATATTTTTGTATTTTCTAATTATATACATATATATTTTGCTCCCCATTTGGGGGGCACCTGACATCTGGGACAAGAAAAACTGATGTAATGGCGTCGGCTGCATGTTTTATACCCCTGACGACCTGACGTCATGGAAGAAGGGACAGCAACTGACGCAGGACCCAAGGCTTTGTTAATCAGGCCGACTGAGGGCAACCTGTCAGCAGATTACCCAAATGTAATGACTGCAACAATGAATACACTCAAACATCTACATTTATGGTAAGTGTACACAACTGTACTGTATCTGTGTTGTTGAGGTTTTCTTTGGAGGTTTTGCATTATTCTGTCCACACATCATAGTTTACTGAAGTCAGATATTATTTAACATCATCATAAAATTCTAAACATATCGGTGTTGTGGAGATGCTGAGAAGTCCTCCTGTATCACTGTTGCAGTATTCTTCACAGCAGGGCTCTCCTGTCAGGGGTAGCTCAACATCTGGCCAGTATACCAAAACCTTAAGATCTTGCTTGTGCCGGACATCACATGTATGCTCACCATATTTGATATAGGGCTTAAAGGTGACATACAGACGCAGTTACACAGAACTTCTTTTCCACCATTCTAGACACCGTCATTGCTTATTGGTCTTAACGTCCTTTTGCTTTGCTGAATACTTAGCCATCAGATAAGTGCCTTGTTGGGGGTCTTTTTTTATTTATTCTTTGGTCTTATTTTTTTTTTTTTTGATCATCTAGAGTTCATGTCATCCAAGAAGGGAAAATGTCAGTGTGGGAGGCAGGTCCCTCAGAAAGAGTGTACTGAACAGTGCCTTTTTGTCTGGGTGCTTCCCGTGACCATACATCCTTTAACATTTGCAAAGCATTTGTGACAAAGAATTGTAGAAGTTGGTTGTCTTCCTTGGCCATCTGTCTTGAGAACCAGAGGCTTAACTGTCCAGTGTCTGTCAGATTCCTCTGCCGTGACCATGTTGAAGGCTGGTATGGATCCTTCTTTTTGCATGTCCTCTGAGGCTTTGCAGATATCTGCACTGGATGTCAAGGCATAACTGCAGTTGATCATCTCTGAGGAACCTAGAGGGATTTCACAGATTCTGGTCAAGGAAGAGGCCATCAGTTATCAGACCTGTATGACCAGATATGCTCTGGTCTTGATTACCCGCAATAGTCAGGCTATTTCTGACCTTCCTGATTCTGAAGCAAAATCTTCTCTATCTATTCTAGGTTCTGCCTCTCGGGTGGCTTGTCACTCTATCAAGTATAGCTATGATGCTGCTGATGCATCTTCCAAAGATGGTGCCTTTGGGTCTGTCTTGAGGTGTTATTCTTGGCTTTTCCTGCAGTCTTTACCTGAAGACTTTAAGGCCAAGTTGCTGGATGCTCCTTTTGATAGTAATAATCTCTATCATTGATATTTTTAGTCTGTTCAAGAGGAAGGTAAAGCTTTGCAGTAGCTTAAACATTTTTGTACCCCCTATCCCTACTTGGGCTGATTTTGTTTTCAGGCAGCTTCACGCCTCCAAAGGCAGGAAGGGTGGTAGGTGTGCTCCACCTGCTAAGTCTTCTCAGGCTGCAGTGACTCAGAAGACTCCTTTATCTAATAAGACTGCTTCTCTTTGAATCTTACTCCCCCCACCCCACCCCACTCCTCAGCCAGGTTCCCTTGCCCCTTCATTTTCTTCCAAACTGGTATTTCATCACCTTGGATTCTTGGGTTCTATTTTTTATCCATCAGGGTTACTTAATGGTGTGGAAGTATCTCCTTTCTTTTTCAGGGATTCCTAAACCTGCTGTGGAACAACTTCCTCATGTCTTTCAGGTCTTTGGGTCTCTGTTGGGCTAGGGAACTGTTCAGTCTGTCCCTCCTTCGCAAATAGGAATGGGATTTTACTCCAGAATGTTCGTGTTCCCACAAAAGGAGGGCACTTGGAGACTTATTTTGGATCTCTTCTTGCTCAGCACCTTTCTCAGTGTTCCTTCTTTTCAAATGCTTACTCTTCAAACAGTGTTTCCTGTTGTTCTGCCAAGGCTTTTCTGGTGTCCTTGGATCTGAAGGATGCCTACCTTCATATTTCTATCATCCTCTTTTTCAGGAAGTTTTTACATTTCTCTGTTTCTTCCTGTCATTTTTAGTTTTCTGCTTTGCCCTTTGGCCTCTCTACTGCTCCAAGGGTATTTACAAAATGCATAACTCCTGTGATTGCCTTTTGCAGGCTCCAAATCATTCAGATTTTTTTCCTTATCCAGATGACCTGCAGCTTCATGTGCCTTCTCCCAGTTGCCTGTTACAGGATCTGGAGTTCACCATATCTCTCCAGCAAAGTCTAGTGTTCAATAGCAACTTTTCAAAAGTCTGTCCTGACTCCCTCTCAAGACCATGTGTATCTAGGTTGCAGGATTCAGACAGTGCCAATACTGGCTTCTCTTCCACCTACAAAAGTTCTGTTCTTGACGGCTTTCTTTCAGTCTCTTCTTGCTTTTACAGTAGAGAATTTCTTTGAACTCTGAGATTGATGGCCTCTTCTATTATAGGTTCATAGGTTGGTACTAGGCTGTCTGCCCTAGGGGCCTATACAAGCCTAGTCATAACAATTCCTTGACTATTTCTTCCCACACTATTTACTTTCCTGGACCCCCCTGTCTAGCAGGGTGACTGACGTGATCCCCGGGGTGAATTTCCTTTCTCCCATCCAATCATCAAGGTTCCTTTTGAAGAGGGCCAAAGAGGCACTCTGCTTGACATGTATGGGCATTCTATTCCAGAGTCTGGGGAATCTCTGGGTCAGGAACCTATCCCTCCAGCATGTTTTGTTTATTGTGATGACAAGGTTTAGATCCCTGGAGTGTGTGGCTCTGAGGGATTGGGATTTCTTTGTGTAGCATGTCCAACAGCTCTGGGTTTGATATGGCCTTGTATGTTAAGCAGAGATTGCCTCGGAGTAGACGATATGTGACAGAGTATAGCTGGCGTTTTTTAAGGCGGTCAGCATAGGGCATCTGCTTTAGGCCTGAGATTCTTTTAGTGAGGTATTTCTGCAGCCTTTCCAGTTGTTGCAGATGTCTTGAGAGGTACATACCAAATGGGGCATTGTATTTTATAATGGGTCTAATGAGGGATGAGTACAGTGAGACAATGACCTCCTATTTTCTGGATGAAAAACCCTTAGTGTGCCACATAGAAGGATTTCCTGACTGTTGTGGCAATGTGGTTATTGAAGGTGAGACCACTGTCCACCTGTGTCCCTAAGTCTCTTATCACATTTTCGGTGTTTAGTGTACTGACACATATGTGTTAATTCACAGGTGTACATGTTTTTTTCCCAAAGGGGATAACTATACATTTCTTGGCATTGAGCTTGAGCCCATGGCTCTGGCATGAAGCATCTGTTTCTGTAAGGCCCTTTTGTAGAGTAGCCACATCCTTTGGGGATTCAATAATGGCTCCCAGTTTGCAGTCATCTGTGAACTTTGTTAGCCAGAGTCCATTAGTGTTGGCCTGTACTTCAGAGAAGTAGATGCCAAATAAGAGAGGTCCCAGGACTGAACCCTGAGGTACTCCACTTGTCACTTGTCTGGAGCTGGATTTGGAGTCAGCTACTTTTACAGTTTGGGTTCTGTCAGTAAGCCAGTTGGCAACCCATCGAGTGATGTAGGGATTAATACCCAGATTGGTAAGTTTATGTATGATTCCAGAGTGCGGGATGGTGTCAAAGGCCTTGGCGAGGTCCAGATATGCTGTGTGCCTTACCCTCGTCCATGGCTCTGGAGACTGATTCGAAGAAGTCAGTCAGGTTCTGGAGACAAGATCGGCCCTTCATGAACCCAAACTGGGTGGGGTCCAGTGTTTTAAGGTTGCCAATGTCTTTGTTTATAAGTTCCATGATAATACGTTCCATGGCCTTGCAGATCAGGCTCGTCAGACTGATGGGGCGGTAGTTCTGGGATCCAGGATGGATCCCCCTTGTGGAGTGGGATAACTGTAGCTGTGCGCCACTCAGTGGGCACGAAGCCTGAGGTGAGGGTATGATTAAACATGACACTTAGGTGAGGTGCCACCTTATTAAAGTGCTCCCTCTTGCCCGACTGCACATGAGGAAGCTTCAGTGGTGTCTTGAGGAAGCTTCAGTGGTGTCTCAAGTCAGTTTGGCTTCAGCATTGCCCTCCTCTGGATTTCAGTGTGCCTCTCCTTTGCCTAAAGTGGGAATTCGAATGGTGGATTCAGCAACTTTCCCTCAACCCAGGCGTGCCCTTTCAGCCTCCATTTCCTACTCAAGAATTATTCAACAATGCTTCAGACACAGGTGGGGGCCTTCCTTTGATCATCTGAAAGTTCAAGATCTTTGGTTCTCCCATCAGAAGTCAGACCATATCAACATCAAAGTGATGAAAGCTCTGATTCTGGCCCTTCAGGCTTTTCACTCTATGCTCTGTCCAGGCCCTCTGAAGGTTTACACGGACAACACCACAGTAATATGGTATGTCAACAAACAGCGGGGCCCAGCATCTTACCTTCTCTGCAGGCTGGCTCTTCAGGCCTGGGATCTGGCTTTCAGTTATCAGTTAACTCTTCAGGCAGTGTATATTCTGTCAGGGCACAGTCTAGCGGCAGACACCTTGAACAGGTCCAAAACACAAGCTCACAGATCGATGCTTCATAGAGACATGTTTCTGGACATAGTCTATCTGTGCGTATTCCTTAGGTAGATCTTTTTGCCTCTCCTCTGAACAGGCAACTCCCTCTTTTCTGTTCCAGAGTGCCATGCCATCTAGCATGGAAGACGGGTGCCCTTTTTTTTCCTTGGAAGGGGATGTTTCTCTATGCCTTCCCTCCCCTTCCTCTACTTCCAAGAGTCCTGTAGAGGATTCAGCTAGACTCCCCAAACGTCTTGTTAGTGACTTCCTTTTGGCCAAGACAGCACTGGTTCCTCTCTTAAGGTATCTAGCCAGTGGAAATCATCACATTACCTCACTGGTTGGTCCTCCTCACACAGGGCAAGGGGTTGCTCGTCTATCCTTACTTGTCCACTGACCAGCTGACACTGTGGATGGTAGAGTTTTGATCCCTTTTAGGCACCTCTTTTCTGAGGATGTGCTCAGTGTTTTGCAGGAGGTAAGTAAATCTGCAACCAGAAAGTCTTATATGGGCAAATGGAAGAGATTTTCTGTCTGGTGCTATGGTCATAACCAGGATCCTTTCTCAGTGGGAGTCCCTCTGATTCTCTCCTTTTTGTGTGAGTTGCTACAGTCTAGTCTGGGCTTTTTTTCTGTAAAGGCCCATTAGTCAGCTGTTTCTGCTTGTCTGCCCTTGAATCCTCTTTTGGCTTCATGCTTTTGAGGTCAAACAATTTCTTAAAGGTGTTCTGCATCTTAGACCCTCAAGGAAGCCTGTTCCACCTCCTTGGGACCTTAATTTTGTTTTAGGAAAAACTGACACAGGTTCCTTTTGAGCCTTCAGGTTCAGCTTCTCTGTAACACTGTACCTGGAAGATTGTCTTATTACTTGCTTTTTCTTCTGCTAGGAAGATTTTTGAGCTTCAGGCCCTTATGGCCATCCCTTCTTTTTAGGTTTTTCACAAGGACAGTGTGTCCCTTCATACTAATCTTTCTTTTATGCCCAAGGTGGTCAGTGAGTTCTCCTTGAATCAGGCAGTTCTACTTCCTTCCTTTTTCCTTCTCTTCAGTCCCCTAGTGAAAGGGTCCTACATACTCTGGATTTGCACAGACAGCTCATGTATTATTTGGATTAAACAGAGGCCATTTGTAAATCTGACCAGCTTTTTTGTCTTCATCCCAGGATGATGGGTTTGGCCATTTCTAAACAAACCATCTTATCCTGGATTTCTAAGGCCATTTATTTTTGTTCTTTGTATGGCAAATTCCTGTCTACTTCCAGTAGAGCTCACTCCACTAGGGCCATTGTCTCTTCTGGTGCTCTCTTCAAGGGGTTGAACACCAATTCCATCCTTGAAGCTGCTACTTGGTCTTCAGTGTATCCCTTTACTAAGCATTATAAATTGGATATGGTTTCTAGGGCTAGAACAGGTTTTTCTCGAGTCATTCTACATGGGTTTGTTGAGAGCTCTTCCCAGCCTTCCACCTCCATTCCTTTTCTTGAGCTTTTATACTCTGCTTACTGTGCAAAATACTGCAACAGTGATATAGAAGGACATAGTACAGTTGTGTAAATTCTTAACATAACTGTAGATATCCTTCTCTTCACTTTTGCAATATTTGCTCCATCCCTCCCACCCCCTTTTTTTCTTTGGATTTTACTTAGGTTCCCCTCCTGGCTGAGGTTCTTCCATTTCCATCTGCATTTCCTCCTCCTGGATATGCATGGCCTTTTTTTCCCAAACATCTTTATTAAATTTACACACATGACAAAGACAATCTTAACATTTATATAAATGATAAACATACAAAATGTTATCACTTTAGTTGCAAACAGTTTACATCACAGACACCATTGAAACAACTGTAGTTGTAAACATTATACATCACTTATAAACCATTCAGTCATTATCAGATAAGCATTTTATGGCTCATTCAAATCCTGCCTCTTAAACCTCATTCCTGCTGTGCATATATTCCCATTTTTCCAATGTAGTTTGTTCCTTCCCTTATGAAGTTTCCAATTCCAGTTGTTTTATCTCTGTTACTATATTCACTACTTCTAAAGTTGGTCTAGAGACTTTGATTTCCATTTTGTAGTAATTGCTTTTTTGGCAGTCACCATAATTAGACTCAGCAAGGCTTTACTCTGTTTAGGCAATTCTGATTTCGTAGCATAACTCAAAAAAAATCATCTCCCCAGTCAGTCCAGTCCAGTCCACTCACCTGCCATCTCTGACAGAGTGGTCTGCAGGGAATCCCAAAAGTCTGCCAGCACATTACATTCCCAAAAATATGTTCCCAGCTACCTCTTTTGTGTCTATCATACCTCCAACATTTGCTGTGCACCTGAGGAAAAATTCTTTAGAGTCTACTTGGGATATAAAAATACCTATGTAAACACTTCCAAGCAACGATCCTAAATCTTCTAGACTTTGTTGCATATTTGGGAAATATACAGTGGGTATAAAAAGTGTATACACCCCTTTTAAAATGCCAGGTTTTTGTGATATAAAAAAATGAGACCACAATAAATAATTTCAGAACTTTTCCCACCTTTAATGTGACCTATAACCTGTACAATTCAATTGAAAAACAAATCTATTAGAGGAAAAAAATATAACAAACGTACAATAAGCTGGTTGCATAAGTGTGCACACCCTTAAACTAATACTTTGTTGAAGCACCTTTTGATTTAATTACAGCATTCAGCCTTCTTGGGTAGGAGTCTATCAGCATGGCACATCTTGACTTGGCAATATTTGCCCACTCTTCCTTGCAAAAATGCTCCAAATCTGTCAGATTGCGAGGGCATCTCTTGTGCACAGCCCTCTTCAGGTCACCCCACAGACTTTCTATTGGATTTAGGTCTGAGCTCTGGCTGGGCCATTCCAAAACTTTCATTTTCTTCTGGTGAAGCCATTCTTTTACTGATTTGGATGTATGCTTGGGGTCATTGTCTTGTTGAAAGATGAAATTCCTCTTCATCTTCACCTTTCTAGCAGACGCCTGAAGGTTTTGGACCAAAAGTGACTGGTATTTGGAACTGTTCATAATGCCCTCCACCTTGACTAAAGCCCCAGTTCCAGCTGAAGAAAAGCAACCCCAAAGCATGACACTGCCATCACCATGCTTCACCATGGGGATGGTGTTCTTTTGGTGATGTGAAGTGTTGTTTTTGCACCAAACGTACCTTTTGGAATTGTGGCCAAAAATTTCAACCTTGGTCTCATCAGACCATAATACATTTTCCTACATGCTTTTGGGAGACTTGATGTATTGTTTTGCAAATTTTAGCTGGGTCTGGATGTTTTTCTGTGTAAGAAAAGGCTTCCGTCTTGCAACCCTACTCCATAGGCCAGACATATGGAGAATACGGGAGATTGATGTCACATGTAGTACACAACCAATACTTGCCAGAAATTCCTGCAGTTCCTTCAGTGTTTCTGTGGATATCTTGGCAGCCTTCCTGACCAGTTTTCATCTTGTCTTTTCATCAATTTTGGAGGGACCTCCAGTTCATAGGTAGGTACTAGGCTATTGGCTGTTGTCCCATATTTTCTCCACTTTTTGATGACTGTCTTCACTGTGTTCCATGGCATGTTCAATACTGTGGAAATTTTTGTGTACCCTTCTTCTGACTGATACCTTTCAACAATTAGATCCCTTTGATGCTTTGTAAGCTCTCTGCAAACCATGGCTTTTGCTGTAGCAGGCAACTGAGTAAATGTCAGGAAAATTCTACTAGGACTGCTGAACTTTATTTGGGGTTAATCAAAGTCACTTTAATTGATGGCAGGTGTGTACCCAAGAAGACTGAATGTTGTAATTAAAGCAAAAGGTGCTTCAACAAAGTATTAGTTTAAGGGTGTGCACACTTATGCAACCAGCTTATTGTATGTTTTTTATTTTTCATATTTTCCCCTAATAGATTTGTTTTTCAATTGAATTGTACAGGTTATAGGTCACATTAAAGGTGGGAAAAGTTTTGAAATGATTTGTGTAGGTCTCATTTTTTTATATCACAAAAACCTGGCATTTTAAAAGGGGTGTCTACACTTTTTATATCCACTATACATATACATATATCCACCCATTGTCTCTCTGAATTGCATATCTAGTCTCTCTTCACAATCCTTTCTAAGCTATTCCGATTGATTCTTATATTATCATCCAGTATTTTATATGCTTTACTAATTGTTCCTTTTTTAACTGTAGCTTCTGTTCTAGATTCTGTTAAAAACGCTACCATTGCTGGCCTTTCATTTAGGAGCCCCCTATTTCTTTCTCTTTATCTATACTCTGATACCAGTCCTTGATAGGGAAGGCAATCTCTAACCTGCAGTTGAAATAAATGCTTGGCCTGTTCCCATTCTATTACCTTTCCCTTTCCAGTTATTTGCTCCCAATACCTTGGTTCCTTTGCCAGTTTTCTCCAGTAAATTCCAGCCCCCCTCTTGCTTAGTATCTGCATCCCTGACCACAGTCAAAATCTCTTTTCTCTATTCTCTTGCTGGTTTGGGAGTACTCCCTGCTATTTTATGAATATAATACCCTGTATGATATGCATGGCTTTTTTTTGTCCTTGAGAGACTTCTCTGTTGTGGGGTTCTATCCAGACATTGGGTTATCCTTGGCAGGAGATACCTACTGTGAAGACTACTGCAACGGTGAAGAGGGGGGCATCTACTGTTATAGTAAGATTTTACACAACTTTACTTTCTTCTGTGAGATTTACAATGGGCACACTAATTGGTCTGTCCAGTTAGCATGCACGTTTTTGAATAGTAATTTT
The DNA here is from genome assembly GCF_019279795.1 of Protopterus annectens. Taxonomy (NCBI): domain Eukaryota; kingdom Metazoa; phylum Chordata; order Ceratodontiformes; family Protopteridae; genus Protopterus; species Protopterus annectens. Next base: position 579,202,429 of record NC_056733.1, on the reverse strand, counting down.
TTTTTTTGTGTGTGGAGGGTATACGTTTGGTTGCTTACGTTCTGAACAAACTCAAGAAATATGGTGGAAAGGGTAAGAATCAGACTTGTTTTGTCAATATCTAAGTAACTCCTTACTCCTTTTACAAGAGAGGTTTTGTCTCTTCTAAATGATAGTATGGACGCCACTTTTGTGTCAGTATTGAATTACTATAATAGCAGGTTTGTTGAACAATGTGGTGTAAAAGTGTTTTGAGTTATGTAAGATCATTCCAGATGGATGACTTTCTATTGGTGTATGATGGATTTACATTGGCCATTCTGACTGAGCTGTCCAATCCCCTTGCATGTCTTTGAATGCAAATAGCCATTTATTATATAGAGTATATAATTGAGATGTGATCATAGTGATCACTGCTGCAGTAGCCTTAGCTATATGGGGTTATATCTTGCCAAGGATATAACAGCTGGCCAGTTTTTAAAGTATCAGGGCACACACACCACTTAACCAAACTAAGAAGCAGCTTGAGCTGAGATGAATAAAAGACAAGCTTGCGCATGAAGTCCTTAAGCTTTATTGCTGCCAACGATTACACCTCTCTCAAGCTTTTGAGGGTTGATGGTCAGCTTGTGCTTTCCTTTGTTGGATAGATAAGTTCCCTTTATGGGGGAAAAAATCAGGGTCTTACTTTTGTTCATGTTTTATTACTTTCTTCTTTAAGAAAGTTATTGTAACACTAGGAGTTTGTGTTGTAACGGACTGTCTTGATGCTGTATCGTACTTTTAAATGAATCACTTACTTACTTTACATTGCTTTTAAACTGACAGAAAAAAATAACTGAAAACATGTTTTCTGTGTAGAAATTGTTTAATTTTATGGACCTGGTAGAATGTTTTAAAGTACTTTTTACTGTGTGCTTTTTTTCTGTCAAAAAACTTTTGTGGACTTGGAGTGATTTCTGGCAACTGCTGCTTGACTTCCCTGGGAAAGAGGCACCATTTTTGGCTTGACCATGGACCAGACTACTGGTCCCATGGTTAGTCCTAACCACAAAAAGAAAGTGAAGCAAACAGCCTTTGCCACCACAGCAGGCTAGCAATCTCCTCAGTCACAGGTGGGTGACTCTGCTGTGGCCATTTGTTGTACCTCAGACTTCTCATTTTTTACCCCAGACACCTTTGGTGTAGCATCTGCAGCCACTATGGACTAGGGGTTAGCCACATCCTGTGTAGCTGTTTGAGTTGCCTCATTGGCAGGGGAGAGCCACTGTTGAGCCCATCCCTGGGGAAGCAGCTGCTGCCATTAGTAACACGGCTGTCCCCATTTTTTTCTGTCAAAAAGAAATAGAAAACCAAGTATATATCTACCCCTCCTCAATTTTCCTTGGATAGGAGTAGTTTACTGGGTCTGGCTCAGGGTTTAATTCAGGCTATTGATCCTTGTAAAGTAACATCTGGAAAAAAGAAAGAGGGATTCCTCTCTTCCTGAAGAGATTCAAGATTCTAAATCTGAACAGGAAGTGGGTACAGGGTTGTTTTCCTCAGATTTCTGATTCAGACTCGAAAAAGAGTTCCGTTTCGGATTCTCCCTGTGGGGGTTTCTGTTTGTCCAAGACTATTGCTAGAATGTGTCAGTGTTTTCAGTGGGAGAACCCTGAGGTTTTCCAGTCTGTCAGGAAATGCTGTATGTGGTTATAGTAGGATTGTCTAAGACCTTCCCCTGCTCTGTCTGCTTTAGAGGATGTATTACTGCCTTCTGATAGTCAGCCAGCTGCCCCTAAAAGGGTGGATAGGATATGTAAAGCTCCTCAGTCTTTTACATTTTTATACACTAAATCCAAACTTGACCCAGCAACTGTAGCTTTTTAGTTGATCCCACTGCTGCTAAACACTTAGTAATTTCCAATCCTACACTTTCTGATAAGGGTGGGAAAATAATTAATAGGTATGGGAAACAAGTGTATACTTCTGCAACTTTGATTTGCAGAATTTCAGTTGTCATGCTCGTATATTAAACTTTGTTCTTACAAATTTTGAAAGTATGAGGAATGTTTTATTTGCATTTTCTTTTTGTGAAGAAAAATCTGCCTTAACTTAGTTTTTTCTGTTGCACAGGTCACTACTCAATGTTTGCAGTGTATGCATTATTCAGTTAATACCTCTTCAGGGCTATGGCCATGCTACTGTTTTGAGGTTTGTATGGCTGTATTCTCAGAACCTCTCAGATGATGATAATACATGAGATTTTAAATTCTTAGGTTCATAGGTTAGTACTAGGCTAATTGCCCTTGCAGGCCATTTTAAGCCTAGCCAATTACCCCTGTGAGAATCAAACCCTGCACCTTGTGTCTGCAAGGTAAACAACTTAACCATTCTGCCATCCTCCCACTTCTCACTTGGACAGAGATTGTGTTTGGCCCATCTGCTGCAGAGGTGATCAGAAAGTGTGATGAAAGTGCCTGGAAGTTATTGCATAGAAACTTTTATACCCCCTACAGATGTCAAAGATTTTTTCCTCAGGTAGTTGGTAAATGTTGGAGATATAGACTGGGAGAAAGATGTACCCGGAAGCATATGTTCTTGGAGTGTAATGAGCTGGCAGACTTAAAAAACCCTTGCAGAGTACTCTGTCAGGAATGCTGGGTGAGCAAATGAGTGTAACTAGGAAAATTATTTTTTTTTAGTTGGGATACAGGATCTAAATTGCCTAGACATAGTAAGGCCTTGTAAGGTTTAATTCTTTTGGCTGCCAAAAAAGCAATTACTAGAAAGTGGAATTCAAAATCTAACCCAACTGTACTTGAAGTTGTGGATATTGTAACAGAGATAAAAGAACAGGAAGTGGGAACTTTAGAAAAGAGTGGGAGTAAATTGCATAGAAAAAATAGAAATTGTTGGAACAATACATGCATAAAATGTTTTGTAGGAGGAATGAGGTTTAAGAGAAGGCAGAAATTGAACAATTTATGTAATGGTGCTTTTGATTATATGATGTATAACAAAGTGCAAAAATATGAAAAAGTGGTTGTGGACGGATGCGATCTACAACATTTGTAAATGTGAACTTGATAATATGGTTTGAATATGTAAATTTGCCTGGGTCACAAGTGATAATTGAATGAAGGTGTTTAGAAAAAGTGTGATGATGAAAGGGACAAAGTTAATCCAGGAAATCTCTCAAGTTTTTTTCAGCCCCCCTTTTCTGAATTGTCCAAGGGATTTTTTTTATCTTTTTTTATCTTATCCAATTCTGGCAAAAAAAAAAAAAAAGGAACAGTCCCAGCAGCATTCAGGAAAACCGACATTTAAGACAAAATAGCATGGGGCTTCCAAAAAGAAGTTTCAAACCTCACGAAACTAAGGACAGTCCGAGTCTGAATGACTGTGTGAGACCTTGTGACCCCCAACCACTCTGGCCCCTTTTTTCTTCCAGAAAGTCTGCATTTCTGTTTTTCTGTTTGGCTACACATTGTTTCAGACAAATGGGTTCTGAAAGTCATTCGTCAGGGATACACTCGGCAGTGGGATGAAATTCTTTCTTTCCACGAGGTCATTCCTTATCCTTCAGATGTAGGAAACTAAAGCAAGCACGTAAATGTCAAGGAGATGATTGCCCTAATCTAGGCACTCCACTCTCTGAACCATCTTTGGTCCCCTGGACCTCTTCAAGTAGTTAGACAATACCACAGTCATGTGGTACAATAACAGTCAAGGAGCCAGGTTGTACCCCCCACCTTGTAAACTAGCCATGGTAGCTTGGGATATGACTTCACAGCACAGTCTCACTCCACAGGCACCCTACATTCCATCAGAGCAAAACTGTGTGGCAGACAAGCTGAGCAGGACCAGGACAGACCCTCCCTAATGGAAAGTGAATTGGGGGTCTTCCAAGATTTTGATCCATCTGTGGGGAGTTCCTCAAGTTAGACATCTGTGCCTCCTCTCTGAACAATCAACTGGCAAGTGTTTGTTCCAGAACTCCATGCAAGCAGGCCTGGAAGACAGATGCCTTTTCTTTTCCTTTGACAGGAATGTTCCTGTATGCTTTTCCATCTTTTCCACTCATGTCCAGGGTACTTCTGAAGATTCAGAAGAAAGTCTCAAGATTATTGTGGTGACTGTCTTCTGGCCCAGACAACCATGGTTATCCCTTTTGGAAATGGCCAACGGGAAAACCACAAGCTTCCTCACAGGCTGGATCTGCAACCCCAAGAATAGGGGTGTTTGAAATACCGCTACATCAATCCTCTTTAATTGACTTAATGGATCTTAATTCCATTTAGGCATCTGTATACTGAGGACATGCTGCAGGTACTAATGGAGACAAGGAAGTCCTCTACTAGAACCCAAGTATTAACAAATGGAAAAGATTTCTAGTTTGTGCCAACAACATAACCAGCACCCATTCAGGACTAGTTTGTTCTCTGGTTATACGGTATTTGTGGGAGTTACTATCCAATGGCTTTTCTTTTTCCTATACTAAGGTTGATTTATTGGTCATTTCAACATGTCTGTCCATGGATCCTCCTCTTTCAATGCAGACTCATGTGAAAATGTTTTTGAAAGGGGTTTTCCAAGAAAACCAGTGGCCCATCCTTGGGATCATAATTTTGTGTTAGAGAAGCTAATAGTTGCTCCATTTGAACCAACTAATCTCTCTGACTTAAGGTTCTTAACAAGGAAAACAATTGTACTGATTGCTCTGATCTCTGCAAGAAGGGTGTCTGAGTTGTAAGCTTTTACAGTGAGTCAAACCTACTTAATTTTCCATAGGGACAGATTTTCTTTGAGAACTAATCCTCCATTTATGCCTAAAGTGGTATGCAAGTTTACTTTAAGCCAAACTATCCACCTCTCCTGTCTTCTTTCTTGAACCTAAAAATAAGGGGGAAAGGATCCTCCTTACCTTGGATTCCACAGACAACTCCAGTACTATCTCAACAGAACTAAATCTTTCAGATCTTTGGATCAGTTGTTCATTTCTTGTGAGTATGTGAAGGGACACCCTTTTTGCTATACTCACCGTAACAAAACTATTCCAAGCAGGGTCCAGGCCCACTCTACTTTGGTCTTGGCTTCATCTGTGGCTTTTTGGAAAGGGATGGATTCTTGAAGTATTCTAGAAGCTGCTACTTGGTCTTGTGTCCATACTTTTACAAACCACTGTGAGCTTAATTCTTTCTCTAGGTCCGAATCAGGTTTTACTAGGACCATTCTCCAGTGCTTCCTGGACTCTTCTTCCACCTCCCAAATGTAGTTAGCTGTGGTAATCTACCCATATAGCTAAGGCAACTGCTACAATGATCAGTATGATGAATATAGACATAGTACAGTGGTAAGTTGAGCTTACCATAATGGTAGATGTTCACATGATCACTGCTGCAGCAGCTGATCCTTTGTTCCATTCTGTCTTGTTTTTGGTGTTTTTTTCTGCCAGAATGAGGAGATTTAGTTTTATTTTTTAACTGTTCATGGCATTGGGTTTTCAGGGCTCAGCCTCCATCTTTCTTCTTGCAGGAAAGCTTTGAACTGCTTCACACCCAAATGTGTCTGTTAGCTCAACTTGAGCTGCTTGACAGTTTGGGTGTGTGAAAGGTGCCCTGAAGCTTTGAAAAGTTGGCAGGATATAACCCCAAATAGCTGAAGCTACTTCAGCAATAATCATTAGAACATCTACTGTTATGGTACGTTCAACTTACACAACCATACTATCTTGGGAGTTTTTGAAAAGTATCTAGTGTGCTGCTGCTTCTGCACTGAAAAGATGGCTTGTTCCATATCTTAGGAGGAAGTTGTTTCACATACTGATTCTTTTGGTATGTCTTGTTTATTACCCTGTTAAGTAAATATGTCTATCTCCCATAATTTAATGAAGTGAGTTCATCCAAGTTAATTGAGGCAAAATCAGTGTGTGTGATCAAGTTTTCTTTAATTTATTGATTCCTCATTTACCTGCTTAATCTACTTCATGGTTTGGGGGGAGCTGAAACCTATCCAGTCACTTACTGGGCACATGGCAGAAAAAGTAATCCTGGACAGGGCATTTGTCCATTGCAGGATGCCCACACATACATTCACATGTGGCACATACATACCTACTGGCAGTTCAGGTGATTGCGCTGCCATAGAATTTGACTGGATCAGAATCTCAGCTTTCAGTATCCTACAGATGCTACAAAGTCCAAGATTAATACACATCTCAGTTCCTCTTTCCTGAAGGAAGAATGGCAGTTAAGAAAGGAATGCTGTTGGTTCAGTTTGACTATTGTTTCTCATGATCACCTCAGCTTTAAAAAAAAAACACATTTTCACTGAAATGTCCAGCTAACCAACTCAAAAAAAAATTGAAGCGTTCTACATCTCCTTAACCCTGTATTAAGAAAAATAAAACCACTGCTCATTGTAGCCAAAGTAAAGTGGCTACTTCTCCAACAAACATCTGTTCTACTTCTTGGATCAGTAACATATATATTTCTCAAGCAGAACTCTCTTCCATTCTGTTGATTGATTTACCCTGCATATAATAAGTTACAATTTGGCCCTTCACGGTCCACCCTCAGGAATAAACTCCATTGTGGTCAGATTTTCAGTTCTTGCTCCAAACATTTGGGTGTCATTTGCTCCCCCCCAACCTCAAGGCACTCAACTGCTTCTCCAAATTCTGTTCTTAGCTGAAGGAAAACTGCTTTAGGAGTAGCAAAATGACAAGTTCTCACTGAGTAATAATACAATTCTTATCAAAGTAGGTCATCAGATTTCCTGCATTAGTTTGCTGTGGTACTGTTGAAAGCCCCATGTCCACTTTCCTTTTTTTCCTCCTGTTTCTTTACCTTTGATGCCTTTCTGACCCGATGCTGGAGATTTTGTAAAATAACTTAAAGCAATGTCAGTAATATACTGCTAGCAACATATTGATTGAAATATTTGCTTTGTTTTTATGCTTTGTGTATGCATTTCAGCTTGGATTCATTCTTTTATTCCAGGGCTGAGCCTGATAAAAGTCCATTAGGATCATTGCTGTACCCCAGTTAAACTAGCAAGCACGCTAACTACCTAAGAAAAGTTCTGTAGGAAATCAGGGCACCCAGTGAAAAGTCACACAGACAGGAAGGATGTGTAGACTGTGCAAAAGTGGCACCAGAGCCAAGAAATGAATTTGACAGCCAAGTTTCTTGAGGCAACCATGCTAAACACTGTGCCTTCCACGAGTTCATCACAGAGTAAGTCTTTCTGTTCATCCCATGCAGCAACATTACCAAGCCTTTTTCAGGAAGGAGAATATTGCAGATATGACTTCTAATATAACTGCATCCAGCAACATCTTTATAAAGGAAGATAGTTTTAGGGAGCTGAGCCAGATGTTTACTTGTACCCAAAAGGAGTTCCTCCCTAATTTTAGGTGAAGTTGCTAGTAACATTTGGAGAAGACCCTTATGGATCTACACTCCTGCCTCTACAGTTTTCCTTTACAGTTATGCCAGTGAGATTTTCCCCTCAACACACTAGGTGGTCATCCCTTATTGGTGATCCCTTTCTGGTTGAATAGGGTAGAACCTAAAAACCAAATGTTGGACAAAGGAAGGAACACCAAACTACTCGTGCTGGGTAGAGCCTGTTACTTCAGTTCTTATAGAAGTCTGATCTCTCTGCTTATTTGAATACAACAATTATTTTATCTAATGGTTAAAAAAATGATGTGAAAAACATTCAGCTGTGTTTGACATCGTTCTGTTTTTAAAATGGATGGAATGTTTTTTTTTTCTAGCCATGTTCTTTCATGACCCCATGACCCCTTCTTTCAGAGCACATTTGATTTCCTCCTTCCTTTTTTTTTTATCCTTGGGTTTATAAATCCCAGTAAATAATATCCAGAGTGTTGCGACAGCAGGTACAGAGGAATTTTTCTTTTGGGGGGGCGGGATGATTCGCTGCTGGGCAATTTAACCTATTTCACTGTCACCAGTCTGTCTGAAATTAACATTTTCTAACCTGCCTGCTGCCCATAGGGAAAAGAGAAAATAATCTAACCTGCTGGTCTTTGTATCAGTTCTCATAAAGAAAGGTTGTCTTTTGAGAAGGGATACTTTGATCCAGGCATCTGAATGAAGATAAAGCTGTATTATGCTCAATAGACATCTGCAGGTTTTAACATTCCCTATTACCCATGTGGTATTTCAGTCAGGGGTCTGACGCAAGTTAAAATCTCCTGATGTTCTGCTTTAACTGGCAGTTAGAACAGAGAATTAAAGCTATGAGCTGTTAATGAGGTACTTCACGTGGTACAAAGTTTGATTAAGTTAGCCTTCGTTTGCTTACTGTGTGGCCTTGAGAAAGTCACTTAAGCAGACACTTTGGGGGCATTTGGAATGTCCATAGGCAACTTGGATACTACCAGGACAGGACTAAAACCTTTAGAATTACAGACCAACTCTCTTTCCTATGAAGGCAAGAAAAAAAGGCAGCCTGTTTATAAGCAGGCTATTTCCAAATATATGCCCAAGGCTATTCATTTCTGTTATTCTCAATGTGCAAGATCCTCCCCCCACCCCCGAATCAAAGCTCACTCCACCAGAGCCTTGACTTCTGGATTCCTTTGGAAAGTGGTGGACTCTAGAGCTATTCTAGAAGCAGCAACTTGGTCATGTTTTTGCAATTTCACTGATCAGTGTAATACTGACTCCTCTTCTAGAGCCAAAAACAGGATTTGCCAACTCTGTTCTCTAGGACCTTCTGTACTGTGGTCCTGTTTCCTCCACTATTTCTTCTTAAGCTTTGGCAACCACCCATATAGCTTTTTGCTTTTGCAGCAACGATCTAATGATGAGCATGGTGCAATTGCACAAGTTAACTTATCACAACACTATTATCATGTCATATTTCATATTATATATATTATCTGTCATATCATAACTAAGACATTCCGTGCATTACTCTTTTTAGTTTTTTTTTTCTGATTACCCATTGCTAGATCTAGATTCCAGTTGCCTTGTTCCGTTTTTACTAACTTGACATGTCTTTTGGCTTCAGACATCCTTTTGGGGGAAAGAAAGCTGTGAATTTTGGTGCTTGTACATACTATTTATACTAGTATGGTTTTGTGGTTAGCCGGATGTGCAGTGCATGAGGAAGGAACCCCGGAACTATAGTACACTGAATGTAGGTCCAGCATCCTTGGCAGGATACATTCCATATAGATTTATATTACTGCAATAGTGATCTATTTAAACATCTGTTGTTATGGCAAGTTAACTTACAGAACTGTACATCCCCAAGTACACCCAATCAGCTATATTTTATAGATTGAGACAAGTCTACCATTAACCAAGGATAAATGGATAGAAAGTCTTACATGGCTAACATACTTTGAATTATAGCCTACAGATGCAAAGCACTGGTGAAGAAAAATTTTATTCATGTTCTGTTAGACTGAAATTTTGAATGAGAATAAGCATGAGGTTTTAATGAAAATTATAGATCCAGGACACCAGGTGTACTAGAATAAAGATAATTAATACCTTGCAAAATGTTAGTCACAGCATTGCATTATAGCACAGTTTGGGAAGTAGTGAATTGGGTTTGCAAAACTTGTAAAAAAGAGAGCAAAATCTGATAGGATGAGGTTTAAAGGCAAATATGTATATATTTTTATCATGTTCATTTTTTTATATTTTTTTATATATTTTAGGCTTGTATTGCAAGTTAGGTTTTATATTTAACTCAAATTTTGTCATTTATATATGTATAGGTTCATAGGATGATGATAGGCTATTGGCCCAGAGGCCATTATAAGCCTAGGCTAGAATTTTTCCCATGTTCCCTCAAAGTCAGCACCTGTTTCCCCTGTCTAGCAGGGATGCAGGTGAGATCCCAGGAGTGCATTTTTGGTTTCCCGTCCAGTCATCCAGGTTCCTCTTAAAGATAGAGAGGTACTCAGCTTGACATGGAGAAGGAGTCTATTCCACAGATGGGGAAGTCTTTGGGAAACAAATCTATCCTGCCAACAAGTTCTATTAATGTCACAGACCAAGTTAAGGCCTTGCATGCGGGTTGCACGAGAGGAGTTTGACTTATGGATATGCAGCAACTCCATCAAGGCTGGGTCTGAGATGGCCTTGTATGCCAGACACAGGTCACCTCTGAGCAGTCTGTACAAGACTGAGTAGAGGGACAGGGCTTTTAGCCTATCTGTGTAGGATAGGTGTTTAAGACCCTGGATTTTCCTGGTCAGGAACCTCTGTGGTCACTTCAGCTGCTGCATGTGCTTGGCAAGGTACATGCTCAAGGGGGCATTGTACTTGATAATGGGTCTGATAAGGGAGGAGTACAGGGATGTTATAACCTCCTTGTTCCTGGATGAAATACCCTTATTTATGAGGTGAGCTATGTAGAAAGCCTTCCGTACAATGGAGGCAATGTGGTGGGCAAAAGTCAGGTTGCTGTCAACCTAGGTGCCCAAGTCTCTCACGACTAATAATTAGTAGGGATGCCATTTTCCCCAAAGGGGATAATCATGCATTTCTTGGCATTCAGTTTGAGGCCATGCATCTGGCACCATTCATTAGTTTGGGTAAGGCCCTCTTGAATGATGTTCACATCACCAGGGAAATTTAAGACCGTGCCCAACTTGCAGTCATCTGTAAACTTGATCAACCACAAACCAATTGTTTTGGCTTGCACCTCAGAAAAGTATATCCGAAACAGTAGAGGCCCCAAGACCGATCCTTGGAGTACACCACTTGTAACAGGTCTACTACTAGAGGTGGATTCCCCTTTTTTGATTGAGTGTGTTCTTTCAGTGAGCCAGTTTCTACCCATCTGGTAACATATGGGTTAATGCCTAGCTGGGAGAGTTTATCTGTTATTTCCAACTGGAGAATAGTATTGAAGGTCAAGGTAGGCGGTGTGCACCATCTTCCCCTCATCCATGGCTTTGTTGACTGTTTCGAAGAAGTCGACCAAGTTTAACAGGCATGATCTCCCTTTGACAAAACCAATCCATGTGGGATCAAGCATTTCGTGGTTGCCAATGTCCTTATTTATAAAGTCCATGATAATGCGTTCCATGGACTTGCAGATCAGGCTAGTTAGGCTGATGGGCATATAATTGCCTGGGTCAGTGGACACTCCACCTTTATTTAGAGGCATGACAGTGGCTGTCCTCCATTCAGCTAAGATGAAGTCTGTGCTCAGGCTTTGGTTGAATGGGGTGTCTAATGGAGCTGAGAGCTTATGCCTGAGTTCATGTAGGATACAGCCAGGGATGTTATCGGGTCTCATGGAGACTGTATTTTTTGCCTTTGAGTGGGCATTAAAGACCCGTTTCCTGGTGATGACTGGGGGGGGGGCAGGTGCTGGGGAGGTCCTGATTTACTGATGGGGGGGATAGAGGGGTGGTGTTTTCACTGAAACAGTCTGCCAGCAGGTTGGCTATATCTATGGCATTTGTGTATGTGGTGTTATTGACCACCAGTTCAGAGCACATTTGGATGTTACCTTTGAGATTGCGGACATATGTGAAGAAGGCCTAGTGATTGCCCTTAGTGGATGTGGCTAATTTGGACTCAAAGTTAGCCTTAGAGTTTTTCACCAGTGACCGTATTTGCTTGTTCAGACAAAGGAGAAATTGCTTCCAGTTTGGCATGATCTCCTTCTTGGTAATGGACAGCAGTTTTTTTCCTTTTATTAGTTTGTTTATTGCTGCTGCCCAGCAGATAGGACCAAATCATCTTCAAGGAAGAGTAAACCTATCAGGTATTGCCGATTCCATACAGCTATGTAGGTGCTCATATAGCTTTTGGTGTAGGCTTTGACATTAGTGCTAGTTCCAGCTGAAGGGACGGTGGCTGTGAAGCTGCTTATACCCGCGCTGAGGAGATTGTAGTCAGTTTTGGAAATTTTTTTTTTACCCTGACAGGGGGTGGGGGTGGGGTCAGGGGAGATGGTAACTTTAAAAGTGATCGCTTACCTTATAGTCTTATCTTACCAAGCAGAATGACACTGTAGGGGGGTGCTACAGTGGCTACTCATGTTGGTTAGGACCAGGTCCAGGATATTTTCACTTCCCGTAAGGATGTTGACCAGCTGATCCAATGCATTGGCATTGACAAGGAATCTCTGGGAGTTCATGTTTAAGTTAGAATAGGTCTTCCACTCTATGGTTGGGTAGTTAGTCACCCAGGATCAGGGTAGAGGGTTGAATCTTGATGGATTCAATTAAGTCCAGATAGGTGGAGTGGGCATCCTGAGTCATAGTTGGGGGTCTTTAGTTGGCTATGATTTGAATAGGTGTTTTGTTAACAGTTAACTGCGCTTGGAGTGTCTCTTGTGTGTCATACTGTTTGACCAGCCTGGAGGTGTGTATGTCTTTGATAAATATTGAAACTCCCCCTCCTTTGGCTTTGTAGCTCTCCGTTTGGGGTCTGAAAGTATGGTAGGATGAAAGTATGGTAGGATGAGTAACCTGGTAAGGCTAGGGTGCTGTCCATAGCTTTGAACCAGGTTTCAGTGACTGCACAAATGCTTGCAATGAGTGCGGTTTCATGCTAAGACTCCTAGCATTTAGCAGCATGACATTTAAATTTCATTTAGAAGAATTTTTCATATTGGTAGTTTTGTGCTCATAACTTTGCCTAAAAAAGGCACTATTCTGGCAAGATCCTTTGCCAGAAGCCTGAAGACCAGGGGAGACAGATGAAGGCTATCTCTGGCAAAGCATCATGGTCTGTCAGTCATGTCCTCCCAGGCTGTTAGGTACTGGATACCCTTGGAATGATACCAGAAATTAAGCCAGTTAAAGTCGGTCATTTTCTTTTTGTACTGAGGCATCATTCTGGGTGATGGTAGGATGCTGCTTAAGGCTAGGGACGTATCTGCCTGGGACACACATTCAGCAAGCTCAATCATGTCTCTCTTCATATAGTCCAGAGAGATGTATCTCAAGTCATTCACACCAACATGGACTATGACAGAGTCATAACAGTACCTGTTGTTAAGAGACTTGAGTGCGTGCGTGATATGGTGGATTCTAGCACATGACAAGCAACTTACCGTGACTTTCTCCTTGTCTAGCTTTGTGAGGGGCACATCTGTGTGTCTCATGATATTATCCTTTGACTAGCATGTTGGGTTTGTGGCTGGGTCTTAGAGGCTGTGAGACACAGACTTGTGTACTATGTGTGATGCTTGATGCCGTGTGTGTGTGTGTGTGTGTGTGTGTGTGTGTGTTTGCTTCAGAGGTCTCTTTTGTTTAGGTATGTTTTTGGAGTGTGTTGTACAGATGTGGGTGGTGTTAGAGGTGTGATGTTCATAGTGTTTGTGCAGACAACCTTCTCAGTGCCAGATGTACTGGCTTGTGACTGAGACAGCAAGGATTCTAGATTCTTAATGTAATTGCATCTCTCACATATTGTGTTCCTAGGTGGTAGTAGTAGAGGGCTGTCTGTGTACATAAGGCAGTTGCTACACTGCCTCAAGATGCCCATATCAACCTGACTAGCATGAGAAACCATAGGAAATTGTTGTCCATGACTGTCAGATTCTGTGGAAGAGAAGTCTGAGATAGTAGTGTGTACTATCTGAGGAGAGTACCTATAGGTGTGAGTAGGGCTGGATAAAATCAATACAGTAGCTGCAGGCGAGGGCCTCAGTTACACATCAGTGCTGGTAAGGGAAAAAATGCAACTGAGATACCTTGTAAAGGGTTAAAACAGCACAGCAGTGGTGCGTGATGGGCAAACAAGCACAAGCCCACACAAGTGCTGGGATTAAATACTACAAAAACAAAAGTAAAATAGAAACACTGTAATTGACCAGTCAACCCTTGTCCCTGAGCTCTTAGCTCAACACCCTATGCCAGACCAGTTCCAACCAGTTCACTTACTCCCACTAAATGTAGGCATGCCCCGGCCAACACAAGATGGCATAACAGGAAACATAGGAATCACACAAACAGATCTGGATACAGCAAAACTTGTAACCAGACTATGCTAAAGATATTTAAACTCTGTTTAGGTCGATTAACATAGGAGAACAGATACACACTGAAATATAACACTAGCACACAAGAGCAAACTGATTTAAACAAATTAACCAATAAAAATGCTCAAAACTGACCCCTGTTCCAGCAGTCCTTATCAGACAAGTTCTAACTGCATATTCCTGCCACTAGGGTGCAGGGGAAACCTCTCCAAAAAAGATGGCCTGGATTAGTGCTCAAGTTATACAAACAGAGCTAGATTCAGCAGGTCTGAGTTTAGTCTGTGCTACAGCAAACAAAGGGGCACCAATTTCAGAAAAAAAGAGTTCAAATAAGCAGGCACAGTAAGCCTTCAACCAGCAATTCCCAACTCAGAAGGGCCGAATCTACCCTCTCCCTCTCCCCCCACAAGAGTGTAGACCATAAACCTTCTTAATGTAAAATAAGTGGCCTGAAGCCCAATTGCTTAAACCAGAACTAAGACACTTTTAGAGTACCAGACACTAAGCCTTCAACCAGCATTTCCCAACTTAGAAGGGTGTAAGCTACCTCTCCTGCCACAAGAGTGTAGACCACAAACCTTCTTAATATAAAACAACTGGTGAAGCCCTAGTGCTTAAACCAAAAGGCTTAGAATAACCATTACAATTTAATCAGGCTATTAACAAGCAGTAAATGCAGCAGAATAAATGCAATTGAGTACTTTTAAGAACAAGCAGCAAAAGCAAAATAAAGTAAAGTAGGAAGAAGCACAAATAAAGTAAAAGCAGATGAATAAAGTGCAATTTTTTTAGGTTAAGTGGGAACGGATGAAGCAAGATTATTCAAGGTTGATAAACTAAGGGGTGGGCCTTCCCAAATAATCTCTCTCTACTCAGTAGAATGAGTTGATGAGAAGGGACTGGCAGGAGTGTCCAAAATGAGATTTATAGTACAGGTGTGCAACTCAAAAGCCACCAAATTTAAGAACACAACAAGGACTGGGTGGGTGGGAGAGGAAGAATGCAGTCAGAGATGAGTGATATTCAATGCAATGCAGACCACACAAACACGTCAGCTAAATACAGATATTTCTAAATAAAAGAACAATGCTGTTTCTCAGCTCCCCCCACTAATTAACTGATGCTAATCACAGTTTGCAAAGGAATTCTTTGGTAACTTTTTTTTAACTGACCCTAGCCAAGAACCCTTAAAACTCCAATAGAACAGAAAACTTAAAAACAAATGTAATACTAGAATAAGATACAAAATAGAAGTGATCAAACCTTAAATAAAGAACTTCAAATTAAAATTAAATGCATTCTGGGCATGGCCTCCTTCCAGCTTTTGTTCCTTCGGCCGGTACTTCATCAGGAGCTCAAACCCCCTGACGTAAATCAAAGGTGCTCAGGGAGCACCAAAATGCTTGCCTGTGCAGTCTCCTAAGTCAGCACTGCCATCTGAGCCTCTTAAGAAGGTTTCAAGTAGTTTGGATCTGAAGTATTCAGATCCAACATTTTCTGTTGCCAAGTCTCCTCAGCTCTGATACCCAAGATATTCCCAGTGCCGGTATCCCCGAGGTTGATGTCTCCTTTTCTTCAGGAGACTCCTAAAAAGGTTTCCAGGCCACCTTCCATGTACTCCTCTGTTAGGTCCTCCCAAAGTCTTTCTAAGGTGGAGGTGACTAGGATGATGAGAAAATTCCTCAGAACACAGTTCCAAATGGGAGTCTTGTTGGTTCCATCTATCTCCCATCAGATCCATGAGCTGCAAACCTTCTTTCCAGACAGTTTATTGCTCTGTCTCTGATCCGACTTGCCGTTTTGGGAGCCCTAGGATCTGAGATCCCCAAGAGTCAAACTGTCTGATCCAAAGGTTTTTCTGTCTTCCACTGCTTCCCTGATCTTATCGGCTGTTACTCCAGTGAAGCACAATAGTTTTTGAAGCTGAAGCATCAGTGTTGGATCCAAGGGGTTGACTTTGACTCTGAAGCTTTCAGAGCCATGGCTTCCCCTTGAGACTTCAGCATTGGACAGCTTGGCTCCGACTCCTCCCTTGGAACAGAGAGTCAGAGAGGGCCTTGGGTCGTCTGCTCCGAGAGTCTCAGCTCCAGATGGATTGTCCTCTGCTTTTCCTGGTCCTTCTGCCTTGGAGATGGTGGAGAAGGTTTTCTCACCCCAGAGCAGTTTCAACTTTTGTGCCTTTGGATCCATTTCCTATTCTCTCTTCAGATCCTGTTGCTCCTATAGTCAGGTACAATAGACAAGTCTTTGTGGGCTCTGTTCAAGAAGCTTTATTATGTACAAACACATCATGATAGAAGCTTACTGATTGTAACTTAGATAACCTATATACAAACTAGCTATTGCATTCATACATGCTCACTCTCTGGCTGCACTCTCAAAATGGCACTGGGTATAGCATGTGCCTGTTGCTTATATGTGCACGTTTAGTCCTTTTTATGCTTCTGAAAGTTACAGCACATACTCTGTTCTACTTCCTCCCTGTTTGAGAAATAGATCATACAATGTTATGAATCTCATTTGGCATGCAAATAATACAAATAGTTCTTTGTCATGCAATTATACAGAACTAGGTACCTGTATATAGTTATGCCCACGTCACTGTGTATTTCACACTAGGTCTGGAAATGCAACCAAATCATGTGACATAAAACTGAGAATTAGATTTAGCAACTGGAACGGTCTCTGTGAATGTTCAGCCTTGAGAATATCTGGAACATCCTCACGAATGGAAGTAGAAGTTAAAACACCTTCTGGGACTGGAACAGTATCAGACATGCTCTGAGATCTAGAGTCTGTATCACAGGAACAATGGTGTGATAACGATTCTGGTACAGAAAGATGATGTCTGCAATTTCTCCTGTACTGCACACCGTCAGATTCTACAAAGTAGGATCTTGGCTTGGTACATATACCTGTAACTTGACCAATCCGGTCGAATCCCTTCACCGTTTGTATCCTCACTGTCTCTCCTTCTTTTAACGGATGAAGAAATCTGCTCAATTCATCATAACTGGACTTCTGGATAGAATGCTTCTTGAATATTTGCTATTTGATGGTTCTGTTGTTCTTAGCTTTAGACCTCAATAAATTGGAACTAATAGGTAGCGTTGTTCTGGTTTGCCTCGATGGAAGTCTTTGAGCAGGCAAGCCAAGTATATAGTCACTGGGTATGTTTCTGAGATTAAGTAAATTAAAAAAGACATCGGTATTGTCACACTTTGACCTTTCAAGTAATTGCTTTGCACTCTACACTGCACGTTCAGTTAGTCCATTTGACTATGTATATTTAGGACTGCTAGTAATGTGTACAAAGTCCCATTCTTTGCAAATTTCTGAAACAACTCACTAGTAAATCAAGTACCATTGTCAGAAATAACTGTGTGTGGACTACCATGGACTGAGAAATGACATTTCAACTTAGTAATAGTAAGGGATGTTAGATTAGGTAGTAGATCAATCTCAAGCCAGTTTAAGTAAGAGTCTACCAATACCAAGTAATGCTGATTGTTCCACTCGAATATATCACTGGCTACTGTTCACCAGCATAGTTCAGAACTTGACTTAGCTGAAGTGGTTTTGTTTGCAAATGCGGTTTAGTACTCTAGCATACTCAGCAAGAAGCAAGTACTTTATCAATGTCTTTAAGTAATGAAGGCCAAAATACTAGTTATCTCAGTAGATGTAGAAACTGGGTGACCACGATGCAAAATCTGGATATATTTATGTTGTAAGGAAGCAGGAACAACAATTTTAGGACCTTTGAAAATAATGGCATCTTCCAGCAAAATCTCATCTTTGTAAGGAAAATAGGTTTGCACTTCAGGTGTTGCACTAGATTGCTTTGACGGCCATCCAACATTAATGTAGTGGTTGAGCTTTTGCAAAATTGGATCAGTCTTAGTATGATCTTTCAGCTCATCAAGTCTAGTGGTAGAGAAATTACGTACTGCCATTACGCCAAAGTCAAAATTCTCTGCGTCAAGCTGTTCCGTTATATTTCTGGGTGAGCTGGATAAGGTATCAGTCAGATAAAGTTTGCCTTTTGTACAGACCATTTTAAAGCTATTTGCAATTTGAGCATAATTCTTTGTAATCTCGCTGGAGCTGAATGCATAGGCTTCTGTAGAATAATAACTAGAGGTTGGTGATCAGTTTTAATCTGAATAGCTCAACCATAGATATAATCATGAAACTTTGAACATGCAAATACTATTGCCAGAAGTTCTTTCTCAGTTGGAACATATTGTATTTCAGTTTGGGTAAGTATTCTAGATGCATAGGCTACTAGTCTGCCTTCCTGAAGAATAACTGCACCGAGACCAAGTTTTGAAGCATCACAGGAAAGAGTGACTGGTTTATTAGCATTGTTGTATCTTAGTGTAGGTGGAGCGGCAATTTTCTGCTTAAGGTCTTCAAATGATTTCTGGTGCTGTTCCAACCAAAACCATATAACATTTTGCATGTCAGCTCTCTTAAAGGTGCTGTCAACTCACTGATGTCTGGTATAAACTTGCCTAAATAGTTGACCATGCCTAGGAAATGCTGTAGAGCTTGAATATTATCTGATGCTGACATCCCAAGAATAGTGCCTTGCTTGGTTGGGTCTGGTCTCAAGCCAGTGCTGGTAAATAAATGACCTACATATGTAACTTCTGGTAGTCTGAATTTACACTTCAGAGGATTGAGCTTTAAGTTCACTTCATGTGCTCTGTCTAGAACTCTCTTTAGGTTTCTGTCGTGCTCTGCTTCACCATTGCCTCTAACCAATAAATCTGCTATTCTGGCACAAGGTAACCTGAAAAAAATTGCTGCATTGCATGCAGGAAGACTTCACTTGCAGAATTTATTCCAAATGACATCCTTCAGAATTTGTATCTGCCAAACGGGGTACTGAAAGTAGTCAGTAATGAGGATTTGTGATCAAGCATCACTTGTCAAAGTGAACTTTTTGCATCCAAGACAGAAAAAACAGTGGCATTTGGTATCAGAGTTGCGACCTCTTCGACTGTACACATTGGATGATGCGGTCTTTTCAATGCTATGTTCAGATCTCTTGGGTCAGTACATATTCTGATTTTGTCTGAGCCTTTTTTGTGAGCTGCTACCATGGACGACACCCATTCAGTTGGTTCTGTAACTGGACAAATTACACCTTGCTGTACCATTTTATCCACCTGAGCTTTGACTTTATCCTGCATAGCTATCGGAAGTTTTCTTGCTGGTTTGACTACGGGAGTGACCTCTGGGTCTAACTTCATGGAATACACAACTGGAAGTTTGCCCGATTTATCATCGAAAACATTAGCATACTCTGAGAAAATGGCTTCAGAAAAATTGGAACTAGGATATGCACTTATATGATGAACTTCTTTGCTAAAAGAAAGCAGATTCATTCTCAAACTGTCTCTGAGACCCAGTAATGACTGCACAACCCTTTGAACTACATAGAATAACAAGCTGTAACAGTTCATAGCCAAATAACATGAAAGCATTACTGAGCCTTTGGTTTGAATTTCTTCACCTCCTTAAGCAACAAGTTTTGCACTACTAGCCACATTGAGTTTATTTATTTATTTTATTTATTTACATTTGTTGACTGGGAGTGTCCGACTGGATGTAGGTCCATTTTCAGCGGAGGCCTGGGGAGAAAAGCTCCACAGTTAAAATAAACAGACAGTAGTTACATTGGATGACATAGCAATTAATTTAACATAGCAATTACTTGCAACATATTTACAGATGAAGAACATAGTACATCAGTAGACAACTAGAATCTTTATCTGTGAAGTACATAACAGACATTAACAAATGTTACAATAAGAAGTTCCTGCTGTATAATAAGTACTAGGCTTATGAGCATCTTAGCTTGCTATAATCAAGGTAGTTATTGGAGTGGAAAGAAAGGTAGTGGTTGGATGGGGTGGGTGGTATTAGAGTGAGAGTTGCAAGGGCATAGCCAGCATGTTTTTAGGTGTGCTTTTAGTAAAGTTTTGAAGTGGGTATGGAGGTAAATGTGGGTGGGAGGGAGTTCCACAATTTGGCTATGGTGCAAGAGAGTAGTGCTTCACCAGCAGAGTTATTGGCTTTAGTGATCTGCAAGTAATTTTTGTTGCTGGATCTTAGTGGTCTGGTGGTGCAATAGGGTTGGAGTAGATTCTGGAGGGATGGGACATTTAGCGGATGGTTTACTAGTTTATGGGCGAGTGAGAGTTGATACCGTTGAAGGAGGTGAGGGAGTTCAAGCCAGCCCAGTTCAGCAAGTGAAAGATGGTGGTGACTACGGTAGGATGCCCCTGTGGCGAATTTGGCAATTTTGTTGTAGCAGGTCTCTAGCTTGTTTAGATCGCATTGCCTTAGGTTGGTATATATTGGAGAGGCATAAAGTAGGGTGGAGATAAGGTGGGAATTTGCTATTGAACTCTTTGCTGCTTTGGTGAGAAATTGCTTATTTCTGGCTTATAAATGCTCCTAGGCAGATTTTTGTGGACTTTTTTATGGTCATGGATATGTGAATGTCAAATTTGTCTTTTTCCACTCCTAGCAATTTGGTGTGTTCAGTTCGGTATATAGTGGTGTTGTCTTTTGCTGTGATGTTAAAGTGAGAGTTGTTTTGAGTATGTTTGGTGGGTTGGAAGATGAGTAGTTCAGTTTTGTTTGGGTTGAGTGTTAATTGGGCATCGGATAACCAAGTTTCAACAGAGGAAAAGGCTTCCTGTGTGACTTTTTGCAGTTTGGGTAGGGACTGGGCTAAGCAGATGATGGTTGAGTCATCTGCATATTGTATGTGTGCGCCATGTTTGTGGCAGAGGCTAGATTATTGGTGAAAACAGAGAAGAGTAGGGGTCCAAGGATGGATCCTTGGGGAACCCCTATGGAGACGCAGGTAGTTGGGAGATATGTCATTCTGCCATACAACGGATTGTTGGCAGACAGACAGGTAACTCTGAAACCAGTTGGTGACTGATTGAGAGAAGGATAGGTTATTGAGGACAGAGATGAGTTGTTTGTGTGGGACCATGTCAAATGCTTTAGATAGGTCTAGGAAAGTAGCAGAGGAGAGAGAGACATTGTTTTTATGCTGAAGGATAGTGTTAGTAAAGGAGAGTAAGGCAGTGGTGGTGCTATGGTTTGGTCAGAAACTATGCTGAGTATTGGAAAAGAGGTTGTTAGTAAGGAGGTAGTCTGAGACCTGAGAGTGTATGCATCTCTCTAGTATTTTTGAGAGTGGAAAGAGAATAGCTATGGGGCGGTAATTGGTTAGTTCTGTGGAGGCTCCGCCTTTGTGGAGGGGAATTATATGTGATACTTTCCACAGTGTGGGAACGTAACTTTCTGACAGAGATCGGTTAATCAAGATGGATACTGGGTAGGCCAGATTATCAGCTGCGATTTGTAGGTATTCACTTGGGAGGTTGTCTGCTGCTAATTTGGTGGGCTTAAGTTTAGTTAAGAGTTTTTTTATGTTGGAGGTAGGTACAGGAGAAAAAGAGAAGGCAGTGGGGAGATTACTAGTTGAAGGTGTGAGTTGGAGGGGGGGTTGTGTTGTTTAGCTAGTGATAGTATGGTTTGTGTGAAGTGTGTGTTGAATGAGGTAGCAATATTTTCTGAGGAGTGAGGGATGTTAGGAGGAGGGGTACTGACTTTACCTAGGTGGAGGATGGAGTTTATGGAGGACCAGAATTGTTTGGGGCTGTGTTGGGAGGTCTAGGGCAGACTGATAGTATTGGAATTTGTCCTGTTTTATTAGCTTTTTGACTCTATTGCGTAGTTCTAGGAATTTCTGTCTAGTTCAGGGGGTTTTGGTTTTGCGCCAGTGCTCCCAGGCTTTATCCTTGTTTTTCATTTCTGACTTAGTGGTTTTCTCTAGCCATGGGGAGGGTTGTGCTTTGGTTCAGGAAAGTCTTATGGGGGCATGGTAATTAAGGATGCTCAGGAAGGTAGTATTATGCGTCATCAAGACTGAGGTACTTTAGACGATGCCAGTTACATTCTTTGAGGGATGAGGTGAATGTGACTGGGTTAAAGTTTAGTTTTTTTACGTATTTGACGGTAGATGACAGGTTTAGCTTGGTATAGGTATTTTTTGAGTAGGAATGTTGGGGAGTGATCACTGAGGCTATCTGATAAGCAGCCTGTTATATATGACTGGGGGCACTTACTGATTAGTATCCAATCCAGGGTAGTGTGCTTGCTGGCGTTTTCATTTATCCTGGTTGGCGACTGGGCTAGTTGGCTGAAGCTATGAAGGTTTACATGATGGGTTGGATGGTTGCCAGAACAGGATTGCCAGTCAATATTGAAATCACCTAAAATGATAGTTTCTTGGGGGAGATGGTGGGTAGACCAGCTGAGGAGGTTTTCTAGTGGAGGGATGTTTTGGCCAGGTGGGAAGGAGCATCAATTATGTTGATGGTTTTGTTTTGTTTTATTTTGAGGTTGGTATATATTATTTCTTCATTGCCTATTTGTGGAGCTGATGATTTTAAGATCTGGATGTTTAGATGCTGTTTAAATATTATAACTACACTGCCTCCTTTCTTGTTTAGCTGGTCTACTCTTAGTATGCCGTAACCTGTAGGGAGTATTTGCTCACTGGTAATGTGAGGTTTTAGCCAGGTTTCTGTCAGGATGACTATATCTGGGGAGTACAAGTCTATGGTGGCATGGAGTTCATGGACTTTGTTGGATATACTTCTAAAATTTTGGCTTAGTAGAAGGAAGTCACTTGGCTTTCTATTGGCTGTAATATGGAAGAAGTTGT
This sequence comes from Protopterus annectens, assembly GCF_019279795.1. Lineage (NCBI taxonomy): Eukaryota > Metazoa > Chordata > Ceratodontiformes > Protopteridae > Protopterus > Protopterus annectens. The sequence goes on along the minus strand of NC_056733.1, from coordinate 579,179,709 downwards.
TGTTTCTAGTCTGATTATGAGGATTGGGGTTGGAGATGGTAGGGCCAGGGTTGGGGTGAATATCTCTACTTAGAGCTAGTTTTGATATGCATGAGGTTATTAGTTTTCTCAGTTTTTGAATGCGTTTGTTCATGAGGGAAACTTTATGATTGTGCTCTGTGAGTAATAGGTATGGTGGGAGGGTTACTATGTTAAGTTGTAGGGATGTTTTATGTTTGAGTAATATAGTTGGTAGAATATGTGGGGGGTGCATAGGGATGGTTCTTGAGTTGGTGGGAGGGGAGCTGAATGAGGATGAGACATGAGTGGTGGTGTGAGTAGTAGTACAGTGGTAGTGGCTGAGTGGGGAAATGATGGAGCTTTGGTAGGATGTAAGATATGCAAGGAGAGTGCATACAGTGAGCATAGGTAAGGTATGCTTGTACATGTTAGTTGAGGAGGTGTGATAGTGGGAAGATGGAGGAGGTAGTGTTGGGTTAGCGCTGTGGCTGGCTATTGGAAAGATGGGAGGGGTTTGTGAGTGTAATAAAGGTGGGACCACTGGGGGATGGAGGAATAGGGGGCAGGGTGGGGAGCGAAGCTGGTAGAGACCCCTGTTTGTTTCCAGCCCCCTCATAAGAGCAACTATCAGGTAACAGAGTTAACTGATAAATGAACATATGATAGTGACAAGGGTGGTTGTAGTTTTAAAAATGGTGCCTGCCACAGGTAATATTTATTAACTTTGGGATTGTCTTAAGGTAATAAACAGGGAAAGGGGAGGGGAGAACAAGGGTGTGAGCAGGCAGTTCTTTGTACTGCTGCTAATGAGCCAAAACAAAGACAAGTTTGTGTTTAAGAAACAATCACAGTTGACCAAGGATAGCTCTGAAACTGTAAATCATTTCCTAACAATTTCTCGGGTGGAAAAACAGGATAACCTTGTATCAGTAGGCTACTGTGGTCTCAGTTTAAATTAACAAACATACAGTATTGATCAGTTATGGATACTATTTGCTAACAGAATGAAATGAGAGAAAGTGGAAGATGAGTGTGTGTGTGTGGGGGGGGGGTGGCTGCTTACAAGCCAAAGCAGAGTGCTCTCCAGGGGAAAATGAATATTGGCTTAAACATGTAATGTTTGTTCATTAGTTCTCAGTTTAGCAAATGTGTCGGCTGATATAACATTACACATTGAACCAGTGTCTATTTTAAGCTCTGTGGGTTTACCATTGATCTGAGCTATACAAAGTACTTTGCTCTTTGCCAACAAATTAACTGCATCAACTCTTTCACCAATTACTGATACACCATCTTCATAGAAAGTAGACTGCTGTAACTCCACTTGATCAATTTGCTTTTTTGAGTAACCTTTTTTTTACAGCTGTGTGGTATTTTTGAAAATGGTTTCATTTTTTACACTTGTGACATTACTGACCAAATGCTAAGCATTTCTCTCTTTTAGATTCATGATTGGCACCACAGTTGACAGTTAACATTAAAGCAGGACTTGGGTTTTGATGATTCATATTTGTACTGCACTGAGCATGTTCCTTTCTTAGAACTTAATGGAAAACTATGTGGTTTCCCTGGTGAACCAGCTGGGGCTGTGGCTGCCATGAGCTTAGGCCTACTTCTGTTTGCCATGTGTTGCATGCTATCTACATTTGCTCTGGAGCGTGCTGAAACCATGCTGTTGTTACTTGCAAACATACTTGTGTGTTTTTTCTGTAACTTAATTGATTTGACAAATCTCAATGGCTTTACTCAATGTTAAATCACTGCCACAAAGCAAAATCTTTCTCACAGCAGCACTACTAATAGCACATATGAGCCTGTATTTTATTAACTCATCTTTTAAGTCACCAAACCAACACATTTTAGCTTTGTTTCTCAGGTGAGTAATATAAGCTGCAAAAGTTTCCTCTGGTTTCTAATCTCTTGTATAAAACAAATGCCTCTCTAATGTAATATTTGTCTGGGGGTTACACATTTCCCTGAATTTGCACTTCAAACGCTCAGGGTCTTCTCTTGATACAACCTGTGCAACAATACTATAATTTTCACTTTCTCCCTCATATCCTGCTGGTGCATACACAAATGAACACTCTCTTTCAATGGCCTCTGACCCAGCTAGGTGTAGCAAAAGTAATGCCCTGGTGTGTGCATCTTTGAATAAGCTGCTTATATAAAAATATCATACTCTTGCTCAAATATTCTCCAATTCTCTCCAATATTCAGTTCAAATACAAGTGGTAAGGGCTTTGAAAATCCATCTGCCATATTAACACATACCAGTGAAGGGTTTTGCAAATATGCACACACACACACACACACACACACACACACACACACACACACATGTATGCCAGTATTCGTAACTCTGCCCAATAGCACAACAAGCATCTGAATAACCGAACTTTGCAAAATAAGTCTCTCAGGCACTGTAATACTCTTGAAAGTACTATATTGCTAAAGTAATTCGCCATCATTTTATGAAGCACTTCAAATAACTGCTTGGTGCGAATGAACTGGGCAGGAGTTGAAATTGCTGTACTGCAAGAAATCACCTCTTAGTGTAAGAAACATTTCAAATAACTGCACAATGTGAATAAAGTGGGCAAAAGAAGCTCAGAGTCAGAAACATTTTGAAGTAATTGCACTTTGCAAATAAACAGTACACAGTACACTGAAAGTTAACCAAAATGGCGGTACCTTGCTAGATAATTATTTACAGTGCAAGAAACCCACTGTAATGGCGGCATTTTGCAAATAAACACACCCAGCACAAGAAACTTTTCGAAATGGCTATACTTTGACTGTACTTCACAAAGTTGTTGCACTTTGTACACATATAAACTCTTCAGAATACATACACAGTAATAAGCACACACTGTAAGCATTTTTACACATTTTAAGATACTTCAAATAGCTCTAGTTATCCCTTGATACAATACAAAGTTGTAGTTATGCCAAAACACAGCACTTTGCCAAAAAACATGCAGTCACCTTGCTTTATTTACATTTAATGTGCCCTTTTTGCCCTTATTGTATTTGTTTTGCTCGTTTAATCTCCTTTCGTGCCCATTGTACTTTTCTTTATTTATTTTACATTTGTTGACCGTGAAAGTCCGACTGGGTATATGCCCATTTTCAGTAGAGGCCTGGGGAGAAAAGCTCCATATATTCAGACATATGAGATTTACATAATATAAGAGTACAATCTAGCATTTCAGATGAGAAAAAGGAACAGTATGATTATAGTAAAGACACAGTTCAACAGGAGATATGACCTGTATGTCAGAGTATAATATCACAAGGAAGGCTCCATATATTCAGAAGCAAAATTTCACATGATATAAGAGTACAGTCTAGCATTTCAGAGGAAAAAAAACCCACTGTATTTATAGTAAAGACACAGTCTGACAGGTAATGACATTTGTCAGAGTATAATAACAATATAAGGTGCAAGACATTTGCCTAGTAGTATTAATTTCTCACATAGAGAAAAGAGTAAACATCATACTGTAGTCATCTGCTAGTTAAAGGATATGAAATAGTAATGAAATACTGATAACCTGTTGACAGCTAATAGTAGAGCTGGCAGCTAATTAGTGGTACAGGAGAAAGGGGGGGGGGGTTAGTTGGGGTATGGACAAGGACATAGCCAGTGAGATTTTAGGTGTGCTTTGAGCATTTTTGAAGAGACTGCTGGAAGGGGAGGGTAGTTATGGCAGTGGGAAGTGAGTTCCAGATTTTGGATATGGAGTAGGAGAATAGCGCTTCCCCTGCAGAGTTGTTGTGTTTGGTGACTTGGAGTAGATGTTTGTTGCAGGAGCGAAGGGGTCCGGAGGATTGGTAGGGTTGGAGAAGTGTATGAAGTGAGGGAATTTTAAGAGGGTGGTTTACAAGTTTATGAGCAAAGGTACATTGGGTTAGGTGTAGGAGTTGAGGGAGCTCAAGCCAGTCTAGGTTTCTAAGGGAGACACAGTGGTGACTGCGGTGGGAGTCCACTGATGCAAATTTTGCAATTTTATTGTAGCAGGGTTCGAGTTCCTTTAGGTCTGATTGTCGAAGATTTGTGAGTATGGGTGATGCATAGAGTAGGGTTGAGATTAGTTGGGAAGTTGCGGTAGAGTTTCTGGCTGGTTTGATTAGGTATTGTTGGTTTCTATACAAGGCACCCAGTTTTTTGTGGACTTTTTTTATTGTGAGTGACAAATTTGAGTTTGTTATCAATCTTTACACCGAGTAGCTTATGAAAGTGTTGTCTTTGGCAAGTATGTTGGAATGAGGGATGTTCGGGGTAGATTTTGTGGGTTGAAAGATGAGGAGTTTGGTCTTATTTGGGTTGAGGAAGAGTTGAGCATTTAATAGCCAACTTTCAACAGAAGAGAAAGATGCTTGACTGATCTGTTGTAGTTCTGTTAGAGTTGGAGCTGAGCAGATGAAAGTGGAGTCATCTGCATACTGTATGAGGGAGGTATGTTTGGTGGCGGTGTGCAGGTCATTGGTAAAAATAGAGAAAAGGAAGGGGCCAAGGATGGAGCCTTGGGGAACCCTGAGAGTAACAGGGAGGTGAGGGGATAGGTCATTGTGCCAGACAACTGACTGCTGGCGGCCGTGTAGATAGCTGTGGAGCCAATTGATGGCAGGTATGGAAAAGAATAGGTTGGAGTGTGCATAGAGTAGAAGATCATGTGATACAATATCAAAAGCCTTCTATAGGTCAAGAAATACACCAGAGGAGAAAAGGCCATTGTTTTTATGTTGGAGAATGGTGTTAGTGAAGGAGAGCAGAGCAGTTGTGGTGCTATTGTGTGGTCTGAAACCATGTTGTGTGTAGGAGAGGAGATTATTGTCTAGGAGATAATTGGAGATCTGTGAGTTTATACATTTTTCGAGTATATTGGAGAGAGGTGAGAGGATGGCACTGGGGAGGTAGTTGGAAATGTCTGTTGAGGGGCTGCGTTTTTGTAGGGGTATGATGGATATTTTCCATAAGGTTGGCACATAGGACTCAGATATGGAGCGGTTGATTAATATGGAGATGGGATAAGCTAAAACATCAGCTACTATTTTCAGGTATTCTGTGGGCAGGTTGTCAGCTGCTAGTCTTGTGGGTTTAAGTTTTGTCAGTAGTTTTTTTATGTTAGAGGTGGGTACTGTGGAAAGGAAGAAGGAAGGGAGGGGTGGAGTTTTTTGGGTGTGTGGGATGTTGATGTAGGGAAGTGTTTTTTAGTTAGGGATAGAACGGTCTCTGTAAAATGTTTGTTGAAAGAGTCAGCTATGCTACAGGTGGAGAGAGGGGTGGTTGGTGGGGGGGGGGTCTTTACCTTCCCTGGGCAGAGGATAGAGTTAATTGTGGACCAGAATTGCTTTGGGTTGTTTTGGGAGGAGTTTAGGGATGTCTGATAGAAAAGGGCTTTGTCTGCTTTTACTTGCTTTTTGACTTTGTTACGTAGGTCAATGAATAGTTTCCTATCTGAGGGGTTTCTGGTTGTGCCCATTGTTCCCATATTTTGTCCTTGGATTTCATAAGGTCTTTGGTGGGGTTTTTTTGTAGCCAGGGGGATTTTTTAGTTCAGATTTTGGTGCATCTTTGGGGGGCATGGGAGTTAAGGATGTTGAGGAAAGTGCTGTTAAAGTAGTGGACAGCTTCATCTAGGTTGAGGTATTTTAGGGGTCACCAGTTTATTTTTTGTAGGGAGGCGGTGAAGGAGCTGGAGTTGAATTTAGCTTTGTAGCGAATGTGTTGGTGGACAATGGGTTTGCTGCTATTTATGTGGTGTTTTAGTAGGAAGGTTGGGGAGTGGTCACTTAGGGAGTCAGGTAAGGAGCCTGCCAGGTAAGAGTGAGGATCTTTGTTGACTAGGGCCCAAACAAGAATGGTGTGATTATTGGGGTTTTTATTTATCCTGGTTGGGGATTGTATAAGCTGTGAGAAGCCATGGAGATTTAGGTGGAGTGCTGGGGGTTTACTATTGCAGGATAGCCAGTTGATGTTAGTCACCGAGTATGATGGTTTCTTGGGGGTAGGGAGAGATTGGCCCAGTTTAATAGGTTTTCAAGGAGGGGTATATTTTGGCCTGGAGGGAAGTAGCAGCCTATTAAGTTGATTGCTTTCTTAGGATTTAATTTTAGGGTAGCATAGAGGATTTCTTCCTTGTCAAGCTGGGGAGCTGACTGGGTGAGAATTTGGACATTGAGGTGATGTTTATACATCAGTGCCACTCCTCTTCCTTTTCTGGATATTCTGTCCTTGAGGAGGATGGTATATCCAGGTGGGAGTATTTCTTCACTTTTGATGTGAGGTTTAAGCCAAGATTCGGCTAGGATAAGGATGTCCGGGGAATACAGGTGTATGTATGCCTGGAGGTCTTGGATTTTGTTACAGATGCTTCTGATAAGAGACATAATGAGGAGGTCTGTTGGCTTTTTATTAAGTGTGATTTGGGTGATAGGGGAGCTATTTGGAGGGGGGTTTGTGGAGAGGTTTGAGAAATTGGGGCCAGGGTTAGGGTGCACGTTTCCTCTGAGAGTACGTTTAGAGAGAATGCGGAGGATATGTTTTATATATGCAGTGAAATGCTTGTGGTATTTTAAGAATAATTTGCATTCAGATGAGGTGCGGGCTTGGTAATTAGGTAGGTGTGGTGGAAGGAGGCATTTTGGGGTTGGAGTAGTGAAATTGTGTGGTGGGAATTTGAGAGGGGTAGTTGACAGAGTGCAATGGAAGTGGTTGGGAGAATTGACTGAAATGTCTTCATAAGATGTAGTAAATGCTAGATTGATGTAGTAAATGCTAGAATAGTGCAGCAAAGGATTATAATTGTAGTAGTTAGTGACATGTGTTGGGATTAGGATGTATGATAAGTTGGAAGGAGGAGTAGAGGGGTGGAGATTATGGGTGGTATGAATTGATTGGTTGGATATTAGTGGGAGCGGTCTTTTGCTAGATTAAATTTGAGTACAGCTGGGGTGGGAGGGAATTGGGGGTAGGGAGAGGAGCAGAGCGAACGGAGCGGGCTAAAACCTTTGGCAAGGATTGCAGGGTAAGTGATAAACATAGTCTATTTGGGCTATACTTGATTTCTATAGCCAAAATCAAACTTGTCCACTGGGAATTACTGTAAAGGAAATTATTAGGCAGTGGGAGTAAAGGTGGGGTTGGCTAAAGAGGGTTTCAGGTGGGGACAGCATTGGTCTGAGTGTGTGTTACCCTACATATAAGGAAAGTTGAACACACACACTGTTCTTTGCAGGGTAATGTTAATGGGAGTAAGTCAGCAGAAACCCAAGATTACCCAAGTAGAAACAAAGATTTAAAGTCCTGCAAGGAAAATGCAGGGGGGGGGGTGGAGGTCCTAGAGTGCAAGTCTCAGAATGGTATTGTACAAAGTGTCAGGAATACAAAGATATTTAAATGTAAACCTACACAGGGTGATTGCAAGACACCAGAAGATAAACTTTTAAAGTATCCTGTTTAACTGAGAGCCAGCTTGCAGATAGGTCCAGAGAACAGGAATCAGCACACTGTTGCAGTATAACTCTAAGTAGCTGGTAGGCAGAGTAACTGCAAAAGAAAAAAAGAGAAAATAAGCATATAAAACTACAGTTTCTTAGCACAGAGGGTCAGGATAGAGCAGATAAGGAATGAGGACACTTTTTTTATACTTAAAAACTAGTACAGTGATTAGAGCAGTTGAGAGGTTTTGCCTAAATATGCCCGTTTTGCTTTAAACATACTCATTTCATCAAATATCTTAATCTTAAAAATTTTGCTTAGTTAATAAACCTTTTGTGCCTCCCGCTTGTTTAATAATGCGGTTTGTGAATTTGTAATGCTCCGTTTTATCTTTTTTATAAAATAAGCTCTTCGTGCAAGTTTTCATTACCTTTGATTCTTTTCTGGCTCATTTCATGCTCGTTTCTCTTAGTTTACCTTCACTGTCATCTCAGCACCTCTTAGCTCTGAATATCAGTCTCTGCAATCCTGGTTCTGATACCATGTCTCATCTAGTTAGGATACAATAGACATGTGTTCATGGGTTCTGTTCAAGCAGCTTTATTATGTACAAACACATCACGATAAAAGCTTACTGACTTTAACTTGGGTAACTTATATACAAACTAGCTGTTGCATTCATACATACTCAGTGGGACTGGGTATAGCACGTGACTGCTACTTATACGTGCACATTCAATCCTTGATATGCTTCTTAAAGATACAGCACATACACTCTTTTCTACATATCCTGTGTCTGAGTCTACTTGTCCTACACCTCATGGAAAGCCAGCCTGGATGAGTTTCCAAGCAGTTCCCACCAGGGAACTCCCTGCTTCTTCCAACACCTCTCCAGAGCATCCCATTGAAGAGGTTCCTCAGAAGAGGTCATGCAAGAGGATGCATTTGGATTCCCCACAGGAATCCCTGACAGAAGAGACCGATTTTGATGAAGGGGAATGGTCCCCTATATCTCCACCTGAGGATGTCTCATTTGGAACCATCTTAGAGATCCTTCGCCAGAAAGGTGGTTGGTCTTCCCAAAACCCTTCACAGGAAGAATCTGTGTTTTTGGAAGCTTTCAGGTATGGACTGTCTACATCTTGGGTTACCCCACCTGCAGAAGAGCTTATGGACCTTGTCTGTCACAGGGCATGGAAGGAACCAGACTCTGTGGAACCAATCCCCAAATACTCAGACAAGATTTTGAGCAACCCCTCTGACAGACAACACTGGACCAAGGGAATTCCAGTAGATGCCATGGTTGTTATAGCAGCCACTAAAAAGGGGCTGGCTGAACAGAGATCCACTGTCCATTCCCCTAATAAGGAGTATAGGGCATTGTACAGGTTTAGGAAGCGAATTTGTAATTCAGTGACCTTTGCTTTACAGTCGCTGAATTACCTGGGACATTTCCCTAGGTTACAAAGGGACTTAGTTAAGGAATTCTGTAACTTTAAGCATGGGTCCATGTCCACAGAGGAACAAAAGTCTTTTTCCTCATGACTAGCCACCCTGCCATCCATTACTAACACGTCCATAAGGTTAATCTTGCACACAGCTGAAGGTTCCTCACAGACGCCCGGTTCAGGCATAACCATTAATTCCTGCGTGTGGTTGTGCGATTTTGTGGAGCCCTTCAAGGTGTCATTCATTAGTGCTCTTTTTGATGGATGTTCTTTGTTTGAGCCAACAGTTAAGAGATGCTTTCCCACAGTGAGAAAGATGAAAAGACCTTGTCTGCCATGGGAGTCTGCTTTTTACCATGCAGAGAGTCTTTTCCTGCAATCTGTGCAGTGGTAAAAAGTTGTGGTTCTGGAAGTCTCAAGGACTTTTCCAAGAGACATGTGGAGACTTTTCCCCCAGAGATGGAGGGGGGGGAATAGGTACAATGGAAGGCACTACCCATGTGGCAGAGGGGGGGTCTGCAGAATCCAAAGTCTCGAGATTACTTCTTGGACAGATCCTTTCAGTGCTCTTGAAAGGTTGCCCAACTGTCCCTTTCTGGAGGCAGTGAGGGGGCACTTGTCTTTGCACCTAAAAGCCTGGATAGCCATCACAAAGATTCATGGGTGTAAAGGATCATATCCAAAAGAATAATTCATTGCCTTTTTAAAAGTTCCCTATAGAAAAAGGATATGTTTCCCTGATGTTCCACCCAGTTAAAGGGAGTTAGCAGTTCTAGAGAGTCAAACGCTGCTGGACAAAAGAGTCATCCAAGAGGTCCCCCCAGACCAAAGAGGATTCGGAATTTACTTAGATTTTTTATACTGCCAAAAAAAAACAGGGCTTGAGACCCATTTTCAATCTCAGTTATCTGAACCAATTTGTAAAGAATTCCAAATTCTGGATGGTCACAGTCCAGTCCATTCTGCCTCTCCTGCAGAAGGATGACTGGATGTGCTCTATCGATCACATCAAAATGAACAGGAACTCTAAAGGATATCTATGCTTCCAGTTGGGAGCCAGTCATTACCAGTTCACAGCCCTGCCCTTCAATCTCACCACAACCTCCAGGGTGTTCAGCAAATGCATGGCAGTTGTAGCAGCTCATCTAAGACTGCCTGGATTCAGAGTGCGTCTTTACTTAGGCGACTGACTCCGTACCACACCGACCATGCATCTTCTGGAAAGAGCCAGGGGTTACTTGCTCCAACTGTCTCACTCTCTGGGAATTACTATCAATCTGGCCAAGTCACAACTTCAGCCAGTTCAAGTCTTGGAGTTTACAGGGGCTCGTCTTGACACAGTCAATTGTCTAGCTCTTCTGCCTTAAAACAGAATTCTTACTTTGTCTGATGTCAGACAGATTCTTTCTCACCCTTCTCTCCCAGCAAAAATGGTACTCAAAGCTCTATGGTTGATGGCTGCTGCGATAACTTTAATACCCACTGCTCATCTTCGTATGAGAATTCTTCAGTGAACTGTAGCAGTGCAATGGTATTTTCATCAACATCCCTTATGACATCTGATAAAATTCTCAGGTTTGTAGAAAATCCCTTCTGTGGTGGATACACTCTGAGGAGATTTGTCAAGGACATCCATTTGTTCTTCCACCCCCGAATGCCATATTGACCATGGGCACCTCACAGTTGGGGTGGGGGGCATTACTTGGGATGGACTGTTCAAGGCACGTGGTCCCAAGAGACCAGTTTGCATGTAAATGTCCTAGAGGTGAGAACGGTGCTTCTAGCATTGCAGGCCCTTCAGCGCTCTCTTCCACTAGGAACTATTGCTGTTCAAACAGACAGCACGGCAGTAGTCTGTTACATCAACATGCGGGGGAACCAGGTCTTATCCCCTTTGCTGGGAAGCAATGAGAGTTTGGCAGTGGGTGATCTCAAAGTGCTTTCTTGTAGCGACGCACATATTGGGGAATTCCAGCATCTCAGCAGACAAGCTCAGCAGGATTATCCTGATGCCTCACGAGTGGTCTGTCAGTCAGTCAGTGGCAAAGATGATCTTCCACAAATACGGTCAACCATGCTGAGATCTGTTTGCCTCTCCACCTCAAAAAATGCAGCATGTTCTTTGCCCTAATTCCCCCTCAGGGACATTCACCAAGATATGCTGTAGTCCACATTTGGCTCTCCTGTCTCCTTTATACTTACCCTCCACTGCCTCTAATCCCCAAGTCTCTTCAGAAAGCACTCCAGCTGAGGAGCAAAGTAGTCCTCATTGCCCCTTCTGTCATTGGCAGGTGTGGTTTCTCTTCCTATAGTTTCATCTAGTATGTCCTCCATGGACACTGGATCCCAGTCCAGACCTCCTGTCACATCCAAGGATGATTCACCTGGATATTACAGGCCTCAAGTTGACCGCATGGTTTCTCCAATTCCATTGATGGCTAGGCATTCCAGCCTTCCTCCCCAATTCACCAAATTCATTTTTTTTGTCCCACAAACCTTCGTCTAGGAAGATGTAGAAGAGTAAATGGAAGAGGTCTTCCCCTATCAATGTCTTTGGGAGAGACCTAACAGAATAGTTGCCCTGAACCTGTTTGAACTCCTGATCTTTCAATATTAATTCAACAGAAAAGTAATAGTTAAGATATTTTGTTGTGACATTGTATAATGGCAGCAAACTTAATATGAGGTAACTCAGTGGTCAGGGGCATTGTGGGTAAGGGAGGAGCTCAAGAGTCAGATCCTAGAATCTAGAGAAAGTGACCAAATCGGATCCAAGCTCATTTGTTGAGGAACGTATGAAAATGAGAACATCATTTCCAAAGGTTTAGCAGTAGTTGGATTCATTAAAGCAATAGTTGCCAAGTATGATCTGGGATGAGTATATAAAAACTTAAAAGACTGAGGCACTTTATATAGTCTATCTGCTTTCTTTGTGGGGGAGGCAGGCAGGCTGTCAGGGACCCACTTTTTCAGGAAGAATGAAAATGGACAACACAGATGCATAATTATGGAGAGTACATAACTTTTACTTAATACTAAGCCCTCTCCTTCTGACAAGAATCTGGAAGGCTTTTTGGTAGAGTTGGGGAAAAAAGTACATTCTTTTGCAAAACATTTTAAAATTCTCAGTTGTCACTCTTGTATGTTGGTTTATGCTTAACTCTGGTGAGAACGCGACTAATATGGTGGCATTTATTTCCTCTTGTGATGAGAAATCTGCTGTGTGTAACTTGGTTTCTTCTATGTCTGAAGTGACTACCCACTGTTTGAAATGTGCATGTGATTCTGCTAATGCCACCTCCAGGGCTGCTGCCACAGGAACAGTTAAGAAAAGGTTTGCTGGCTGCATTCTCAAACTCTCCTGGAAGATGTCAGAAATGAAATTTTAAATTCTCCCTTGGATAGAGTAGTAGTTTTTGGACCTTCTGCTGCCAAGGACATTTAAATAGTGTTATAAGAGAGGAAAGCTAATTCAAGGGATTTTTCAGATTGTCAGCCCTTTTCCTTCTCCAGGTTTGCCAAGGGATTTAATGCTCCCTCCAAAACTTATTTTAAAACACAAAATAAACAGTCCCAGCAAGCGGCTGGTAAGTAGGTGTTTAAAAAGCAATGGCAGGGAGGATCCAAAAAACAGGGACCCTCATAACAAAGAACAGTCAAATAAGTCTGAATGACTGTATGAAGGATTTTCACTCCCCCACCCAACAGACACATACAATCACAGTCCTTTGATCCTTTCAGAAAATTTAATCCTCCATTTCTCTCTCTGGCAAACAGATCTATAGTTTCACACAGATGGGGTTTGAGGGTGAACCATATAGGTTACAGATGGCAGTGGCAGTCTCTCCAACCTTTTCGGTGGGTTCTTTCTCACTTACCAGACCAGACTTGTCTTTTCCCTTCTGTCATTCAGCATATGCTTGCTCAGGGAGTGATAGAAGCTGTCCCTCCTTGTCAGTTGGAGGAAGGGTTTCATTCCAGGATGTTCCTGGTGCCAAAGAATATTCTTGGAGACCAGTTCTGGATCTTTCCTTTCGGAATCTGTTTGTGATTGTACTAAAGTTCAAAATGACATCTCTTCACAACTTGTTACCCCTTATATTCTATTTGAGTTTTCTAGTGACCTTTGATTTAAAAGATGCATATCATCACATTCCTGTAGATCTAGATTTCAGATGTTTCTTAATGTTTGCTGTACATGGATCATATCAGTTCTCTGCATTACCCTTAGGTCTGTCTACTGCTCCAAGAGTGTTCAAAAAGGGAAGGATTTAAGAAGATTTATTGATATATACACTTCCATGAACACTTTTTGTGGTACCTTTCCCGATTCAGCAACTGCCCTAACATGGTGCTGCACTGTTCTGTACCACCAAGACTTGCATCACTGCATAGGGCTGGCCCCATGGCTGTGCTGAATGCTAATAAGGTATTCTGGGGAGAGGCATATGCTAATTAGCTATGTGCATTCTTCCTGGAACTGCCTCCAGGAAGCCATCTACGCTGCTGAGTGATGAAAGAAATCGCTTAGCCAAGTAGATAGGCATCATCACCCTCATCAAGGCGCAGTATTGAATGTGGCCAAAAGGCCATGTTCATCTACCTGCCAGGAACATGGGGGGGGGGGGGACCACTAAACAAGGATTACTCTTTAAGTGCCCAAATAGCGCCATCAATAGTATGGGGATTGGTGGGGGAGTATTCTTGGACCATCTGGAAATAACAGCACCAGCAGTAGTACAGAGATTTGGAGTGGGGGAACCACTAGAAACCAAGGATCACTGTGATCAGAAGTGCTGTAATGGCACCAACTGTAGAACAGGGATCGGGGTGGGAATACACTAGCTACCCAGGGCATAACTGATGTGTCATAATGGCACTTCACCTACTATGGGGTGGGGAAAACGGGAGGGCATGCAGGTTGGGGACTGTAGCATATTTGTGTGTTCATGTTATGTGCAGATGTTCATCGTGTTTCACTGTTGCAGTCATTACTCTTGGGTTATCCTGCTGGCAGGCTACCCGCAGTTGGCCAGAATTCCAAAGTCTAGGTCCAGCATCGGTTGCTGTCACCTCTTCCCTGATGTCATTGCGCCAGGGGTATAAAAGAAGCAGCCGATGCCATTTTCTTCAGTCTTTCTTGCCGTGCGGTGCCCGAAGCAAAAGCAGTTCGCAAGTGCCGGTCGGCCGACTCCTGAGATTTTCAAATAAGAATTTCAGAACCGAGGTCCTCATTAAAGCGAAGTACCCCGTTGGGGAAACTTTTTTCTTGCTCCAGACCGATGTCAGAAAAAGTTAACAATTGTATTTCTTGTGGGAAGCAAATACCTCATAAGCATTTTCACTCTTACTGTATTCCTTGCCTAGGTCCTGATCATAACGTTGCTAGTTGTCAGTTTTGTGCTAGATTTAACCAACGCACTATCAAGCGTCGGTTCGATTTTGCATTCCATTACTTTGGCCGAAGATTTAATTATATAATGCCGTCAGATCAACAGACAACCGGAGTTTACAAAAAATGCAAGGATAAGGAAAAAGATAGGCATCAGAGGTCCAAAACCGACTAAGCCTCTGCTAGGCCAGTCGCCGCTTCTCAGTGAGGCGCTTTTGCAGCCCTTGGCACCCGCTACCTCAGAGCCACAGGCTGCTTCAAACTCCCACGTGAAGCTGACTGGGCCTCTGGATACTCAAGGTATCGGCCACTCGGAAATCATTCCCTCAGATGGGTCTGGAGCCGCTGAGCAGGCATCGGCTTCTGAGGGTGTATTCAGACCTACACAACTATATATTAAGCCATCTTCAGTTTCAAAGACAAAGGCTAAAGCAGCACTAAAGACAAAGAAGCAAGTACAGCATTCTCCTACTCAGACTTCCATGCCTAAAAAACAGATGCTTAAAATGGCCGAAGACCTAATTACTTTGATCAGGGGCACCCATCCCCTCCTAAGAGGCCTAGGCAAGAGACAGAGTATGATTCTTCTGATCAGGTTTCTATTTCCTCTGATTCCTCTTCTGAACGGGATTACTCCATGCTTCCCTATGAGGATTCTGATGCTGAAGAATCCATTCCTTCAGCCTCTCCTCCTGAGGATTATTCTTTTGGGGAAACCCTGCATACCATGTGGGAACATTTCCACTGGGAGAGCCAAGATTATTCTGAATCTAAGAAAAGGTTAAAAGACTTTCTGCTACTTCCTCAACACAGACCCCTTGCTATTCCACCTGTTCTAGACATTGTAGATGATGTATTTTCAGAGTCCGGCCTGTCCCCAGACTCTTTACCCCCCTGCGCCTGCTAAGCCAGACAGATATTATAGGGTTCCGGATTCTCATAAATTCCTGTATAAAAACCCCACTGCTGACCCAGAAACTATATCTCAGGGTCCCAAGGGGGTTAAAGCTTCCACTGCAAAAAAACCCTGTCCCCCCTGATAGGGACTCCAGGTCTCTAGACAGATGGGGGAAAAAAGTCTACACTTCTGCAACCCTGGCTGTAAGGGCTTTAAATTGTCAGTTTCATATGCTTAAATATCAGCAATATTTAATGTCACTGCTTAAACAGAAAATGTTGACAAATACTGAATGTTTAGAGAACAAGGAATTGCAGGATTTATTGCATGCAGTTGAACAAGTGGGAAAGCATACTTTGCAATGTGGTTATGATTCTCTGGAGGCCTCTTGCAGGGCCGCTGTTACAGGTTCTGTTATTAGAAGGCATGCTTGGTTAAAGGAACAAAATCTGCCTGATCATGTTAAAGCAAAATTATTAGATGCACCATTACAGCATGATACTTTGTTTGGTTCTAAAGCAGAAGAAGTGTTGAAAAAAAATGGAGGATAAAGCAAAATCCATGCAGGCAGTCAAGGATTTCTTACAGGTACAGCCACCCAAGTTTAGCAGGAACTGGCCTTCTAAAAATTGGTCCTTTCCAGCATCAGACAGACCACAAAGAGGCAGATACAGGCGTCCCAGAGGCAGATCTCAGCCCCAAGGCTAATACAGGCCTAAACAATGGGGTGCTCTTTCCTCCAAAAGCGGAGAGGACAAATCACAACCTTTCAGGAAACAGTCCCAATTACTTTCCTCTACCAGATCCAAGCACGTTTCTTTTGGCAGCCCCCTTAGGGGAAAAAATAGCACTTTTTTCATCAAATTGGCAAAGGATTACCCAAGACAAATGGGTCCTGAAAATAGTGTCCCAAGGCTGCAGGTTCCACTTTCACACTCTACCAAGGTCAAAAGGTATGCCAGACCTACCACACAATCAATGGGCAGAGGCACAAAAACAAATTGCAGCCCTCATGGATATGGGGGCCATTCAGCATGTACCACAATAAGAGCAGGGGCAAGGATTTTACTCCGGGCTTTTCCTAGTACCCAGAAAGGACAAAACCTGGAGACCAATACTGGACCTGTCTATACTAAATACGTTTCTGGAAGTTCCAAAATTCAAGATGTTGACACTACAGCAGCTACTGCCTATGCTGGGCAAGAAAGCTTGGCTCGTAACTTTGGACCTAAAAGAGGCATACCTGCATGCCCCAATCAGACATTCTTGCAGAAGATACCTCAGATTCATAGCTGGCTCAATGCATTACCAATTCTCTGCACTGCCCTTTGGCTTATCTACTGCGCCCAGATTCTTCACAAAATGCCTGGCACCAGTAATTGCGTTTTGCAG
Source organism: Protopterus annectens (assembly GCF_019279795.1). Classification (NCBI taxonomy): domain Eukaryota; kingdom Metazoa; phylum Chordata; order Ceratodontiformes; family Protopteridae; genus Protopterus; species Protopterus annectens. The sequence continues at coordinate 579,163,132 of NC_056733.1, read as the reverse complement.
ACAAAAAGGAATTCAAATATACCCCTACTTGGACGACTGCCTAAGAACAAAGACATTCTACTAAAGCATCTGGCGTTTGTAAAAAGATTACTAATTGTCCTAGGGTACACAGTAAACAAAAAGAAATCAAAACTAGTGCCCTCTCGAGATAATATTCCTGGGTGCAAGCCTAAATACAACTGCCCAGATGGCTTATCTCACACCAGACAAACAAAAGCAACTGACTATTTACTTCAAGAATTTGGCAACAAAAACCCACTTATCTGCAAGGGAAATCCTGCAGGCCATGGGTTTCATGGCATCCTGCATTCTACTAATTCCATGTGCCAGACTGCATATGAGGAAACTACAATGGTATCTAAAAAGTGTTTGGACTCAACATTGCCACAGCCTGGAGACAGTAATTGCACTCATTCCCTGCCTACAACAGGAGTTTATATGGTGGGCAGAAGCCTGTCACCCCAATGAGGGTCTGCCATTCAGTTTACCCCCAGCCAGACAAACACTGACAACAGATGCATCAGATTATGCCTGGGGGGTCAATATGGCAGGAAAATGTATTCAGGGCACATAGCCTGCAAACCAGATGCATCTTCACATCAATCAAAAAGAGATGCTAGCTGTTCAAAATGCCCTGACAGCTTTCAAGGACCTAATTCATCCAGGACAGTTACTGATAGACAGACAACACTACGGTCATGTGGTACATAAACAGGGAGGTACACATTCCTACCCCCTCTGCAGACAAGCAATGACCTTATGGGACACAGCATTGGCTTTTCAAGTTCACCTGCAAGCACAATTCCTGCCAGGAAAACAAATACTCTGGTAGATGAACTAAGCAGAAATCTCATGGTTCCCCACGAATGGAAACTGGATCCACAAGTCTTCAGCATGATAATAAGGAAATGGGGATGCCCAGACGTAGATCTATTTGCCTCCCCTCACAACTGCCAACTGCAGAGATTTTGCACAAGAATTTATCACAAGCAAGCATGGAAAGTGGGCGCCCTGTCCTTCAGCTGGAAAAATCTAACAGTATATGCCTTTCCCCCATTGCCTCTCCTTCCCAGGGTACTCCTAAAGGTCAGACAAGAGAAGCCAAAAATGATACTGATTGCACCAGACTGGCCACACCAGCACTGGTACCCAATCCTGAAGAGCTTGTCTCAAGGTCCAGCATGGATACGGCCTCAAACTTTTCACTTGCTGACCCAACAAAACAGTCAGATCCTGCACAGCCAACTCAGGACCTTAAATCTGGCAGCATGGTGGATAATGTAGCCATTCAGAACACTCCTCCTCTTTCAAAAGCAGTTATGGATGTTCTCTTGGACGCCACGAGGCCCAGTACCAGAAAATCTTATGCAGAAAAATGGAAGAGATTCTCTGCTTGGAACCAGGAACAAGGCATAGACATGTGTGTACCAAATATCCCTCAGATTTTACCATACCTAACTGAGATGCTAAACAAAGGCCTTTCTTTCTCATCTATTAAGATTCATGCCTCTGCCATTTCAGCCCATTACAATACAGAACCACCTATATTTTTTCATCCTTTAATAAGGCAGTACCTCAGAGGGGCCAAAAACATTAGGCCTCCAAGGAGAGCACCAATTCCGGCCTGGGACCTCAGTTATGTTTTGGAAAAACTCACACTGCCTCCTTTTGAGACAGCATCAACAGCAGATCTAAAATACTTATCCTGGAAAACAGCTCTGCTCCTAGCAATAACCTCTGCAAAGTGAGTCTTAGAGCTACAAGCACTCATGGCTGTGGAACCTTTCATCATTTTCCATCCAGACAGGGTTTCCCTGAGGACGAACCCTACATTTCTGCCTAAGGTGGTGTCCAGTGTGGCCCTCAACCAAACCATTCACTTGCCAACCTTTTATCCTAATCCACAGAACAAGAGTGAGAAAATTCTGCATTCTTTGGACAAAAAAAAAAAAAAAAAATTTAAGCTTGTTTCCTGCCTTTCCTGTTAAGTGGTAGAGACTGTTTGTAGTCTTCTGAGCCCCCAAGCCCTTCTGTGTTGGAGGGAAGCCTTCTAGCTTAGTTTGTTTTTCTTATAACTAGCCAGTTTTCTAGTTTCAGCACTCAAATCTGTTTCTTTGAACTCAGCACTTGTTCAGAACTCATTGTAAGCACTACATAAGCTGCAAATTACTACATCACTCAACTTTCCTCACTTGTCTAGTGGAAAGCAGTTTTTAGTACTTAATAAATAAGCACTTATCCAGGCATGTCTAAGGGTCAGCTCCCAGTGATTTCTCCTGTCTACCTGATGAATCTGGGCATCTTGGGGCAATGCAGCAATTGCCTCATGTACACAGACAACCCTCTCCTCCTACCACCCAACACTACAACCTGTGAGAGATGCACTTATATAGCCAAACTGGAAGCAAAGCTCTCTTCATCCAAGACTGGACTAGACAGTCAAGAGGAGAAGGTAAACACTTGCACCACACCACACTCATCACATAGTCCCTCAAAACCTACACCACCAAAACACACACATAGAAACACAAAACACACACCTACATTCGTGGAGGCTCTCAATAAAAACCTGCCCAAGCATCAGGGACATCCAAAGCATAAATGCAAGCAAACTCCACCCCCCAACACAACCCAAATGACACATAGCCCACAAACTCAGTGTGCCACTCAACCACAGCCCATAAGGCATAACAACGTACCCAACACTCTAGTCATAGGTGACTCTATAGTCAGGCACACTGATGTTCCACTCACTAGACTAAATGAGGAGAAAGTTACTGTCAGCTGCCTGTCAGGTGCCAGGATCCACCACATAACGCATGCATTCAGGTCACTCCACAATAAGTACAAATATGACACTGTCATTGTCCATGTTGGTGTGAATGACCTGAGACGTACCTCCCTTGACTACATGAAAAGAGACATGGAGGAGCTATCCGATCTTGTATCCCAGGCAGGTATGACCCTAACCCTGAGTAGCATCCTGCCATCACCCAGAATGATACCACAGTACAAGGACAAAATGATTGATTTCAACAATTGGCTAAGCTTCTGGTGTCATTCTAAGGGGATCCAGTATTTGTCTGCCTGGGATGACATGATTGACAGTCCACAATGCTTTGCCAGAGATGGCCTGCACCTGTCGCCCTTAGGATTCCGGATACTGGCTAAGGCTCTTGCCACCCCTATAGTGCCTTTTTAGGCAAGGTTCAAATGACAAATTCACCACTGTAACAGGTACAAGCAAGCAAAATCTGAGGGTAATGCTACTCAATGCTAGAAGTCTAAACCTCAAAATGCACTCACTCGAGGCACTCCTTAAAATGGAGAACATTGACATCTGTGCAGTGACAGAGACCTGGTTCAAAGCTCCAGAGAGCACCCCTGCATTACCAGGCTTCAATTCATACCACACCTTTCAGCCACCTAACCCAGAAAGAAGCACTAAAGGTGGAGGCGTGTCCATATTCATTAAGGATATCCACACCTCCAGGCTAGTTGCACAGCATAATGCATCCGAGATTATCCAAGTGCAACTAACTCTGGGCACGACCGCAATCCAAATTGTAGCTTGCTACAGACCCCCCACCATGCCCCAGGATTCACACTCCTCATTTTGTGATAGGGTACAACCCAACACCCTAATAATGGACGATTTAAACTACCCCACCATTAACTGGGAAAACTACTCATGTACCAACTCTTTTGCTCAACTTTTTCTAGAATGCATAAATTCCAATGCCTTGGATCAACTTATTCACACCCCCACCAGGGGCAGCATTATCCTAGACCTGGTCATTACCAACATGGAAAACCGGTGTTCCACACCAGAGGTCAATTCCTCGTTGGTCAAATCTGACCACAAGCTAATCAGCCTAGACATCCACATCCCACCCCCAGCCCCAATTAGGGAAACCATCGTAAAAAACTTCTCAAAAGCCAACTTCACACTTTTTAAGACAGAAGTGGCAAACTTCATGACACCCATGCAGACGGACAATAGAGGTATGACTGCCGAATCCTACACAAATGCACTTTATAAGCACTTATACGAGTGCATGGATCATGCTATCCCTAATAGAACCAAGATGTTATCCTCCAAAAAAAGGAAGCCAATCTGGTGGTCCTCTGCCATAAACAAACTCTACAACAGAAGAAAGAAACTGTTGCAAAAAAGAGTAAAATCCCATGACTGGAGGAACTCCCTGGTCAACCTCAGTAAGAAGCTGAGGTCCCTCATAAAATCCTCCAAAGCTAGTTACGAAAACAAAATTGCCACTGACTCTAAAGACAACCACAAAGCATTCTATAGCTATGTCAAGAATCTAAATGGGAACACTCAGATCTGCTCTGAGTTACAGCATAATGGCACTAAATATACAGAACCAACTGATATTGCCAACATCCTAGCAGATAGGTTCAGTGCTAACTACCCCCTCTCACCCCCTAGAGGGCCCATCTCTATACCGGAAGAATGCAAAGTTCCTATAATCATGGCTGCACAGGTAAAAACACACTCTCCAAAGCCAAGAACACAGCATCCATGGGACCTGACAATATCCCAGGCTGCGTTCTACATGAACTACAGAATGAACTGGCAGCCTACCTAAGTACCATGTTCAGTCATAGCCTTAGCCTCACCTCAGGCTTTGTACCCACTGAATAGCACACCACGACAGTTATCCCACTCCACAAAGGGGGAGCCACGACGGACCCCGGGAACTACCGCCCCATTAGCCTGACGAGCCTGGTCTGCACGGCCATGGAACGTATCATTGTGGAACTCATAAACAAAGACATTGGTAATCTCCAAACTCTGGACTCTACTCAGTTTGGATTTTGTAAAAGGCAGATCATGTCTCCTAAACCTGATTGACTTCTTTGAAGCAGTCACCAAAGCCATAGATGAGGGTAAAATGGTTCACACAGCTTATCTGGATCTCGCCAAGGCTTTCAACACCATCCCCCACTCTGGAATTATAGATAAGCTCACTAAACTAGGTATAAATCCCTATGTCACAAGATGGGTTGCCAACTGGCTCATGGACAGAACCCACACTGTGAAAGTAGTGGATTCCAAATCCGACATCAGACCAGTGACAAGTGGAGTACCACAGGGTTCAGTCCTGGGTCCTCTCCTGTTTGGTATCTACTTCTCTGAAGTGCAGGCAAACACAGAAGGTCTTTGGCTAACAAAGTTTGCAGATGACTGCAAACTAGGAGCCATAATCGAAACTCCTAATGATGTGGACAAACTACAAAAGGGTCTCACTGAGACAGATACCTGGTGTCAAAGCCATGGCCTGTAGCTCAGTGCCAAAAAGTGTATTGTCATCCCCTTTGGTAAAACTCTGTACCCATGAACTACCACATAGCTGGTAGTCTACTTAATGCCGAAAATGTGATGAGACCTTGGGACACAGGTGGACAATAGTCTCTCTTGATAATCACATCGCCACAGTGGACAGGAAATCCTTCTACGTGGCTCATCTCATCACAAAAGGATTCTCATCCAGAAAAAGAGGTCATTGTTCCCCTCTACTCATCACTCATTAAACCCATTATAGAGTACAACGCCCCTTTTGGTATGTACCTCACAAGACAGCTACAACAACTGGAAAGACCACAGAAATACCTCACAAAGAGGATTACTGGCCTCAAACAGATACCCTATGCAGACCATCTCAAAAAACTACAGCTTTACTCCATCGCATATCGCCTACTCAGGGCCGATCTCTGCCTAACATACAAAGCTATGTCAAACCCAGAGCTGTTGGACATGCTCCACTTAAAGAAATCCCAATCCCTCCGAGCTACACGCTCTAGGGACCTTAACCTTGTCACCACAATAAACAGAACATGCTGGAGGGATAGATTCCTGTCTCAGAGACTTCCCATACTCTGGAACAAACTACCTATCTATATCAAACAAAGCTCCTCATTAGCACTCTTCAAGAAAAATCTTGATGATTGGATGGGAAATGGGAAATTCACCCCGGGGATCACTTCTGTGGCTCTGCTCGACAGGGGCACAGGAAAATAATTTTCTTGGGTGGCGAAAGCCAGGGTACATTTTTTGACTAGGCTTGTAGCCTAGTACCTAGTACCTACCTATACACAGGCAGTTAAGATTCTACTTGGACAGAACTAAAGCTTTCAGAAAGACTGAGCAACTTTTTGTGTCATATGCTGCAGGGTCACAAGGAAAGGCTATCTCAAAACAGACTATTTCTAAATGGATAGGCCATTGCATCCGTTTCTGCTATATTCAACATGGCAAATCAGTGCCTAAGGACATTAGGCCTCATTCCACCAGAGCAGCAGCCACTTCAGCAGCCTTCCTCAGAGGAGTAACAACCAAAGATATCTTAGAGGCTGCAACTTGGAGTTCAGTGCACACCTTCACAAAGCACTACCTCTTACCTCTTTACTCTAAGTCCAGAGCAGGCTTTGCCACTGCAGTTCTGCAGGGCCTGATAGCCTCTCCTAATCCTATTTAGCCCAGCCACCCTACCTCAGCTTTGGGATTCAACCTAAGAGTAATGACTGCAACAGTGAAACACTGTGAACATAGTACAGTTGTGTACCTACCATAAATGTAGATGTTCGAGTATATTCACTGTTGCAGTCAGGTTACCCACCCACCATCCCCCTTTTCCTTGCTGGGGCTTATCTGCACTTCTCTATCCTATACAACCTTTTTGGTGTATTTGCTTGTAGATGAAGGACATGTTATTTTTGTGCATGTATTTTTATTGGCATATTCTTTCAGCCTTCCAATTTAGGGACACCTGACATCTGGGGCAAGAAAAACTGAAGAAAATGGCATCGGCTGCTTCTTTTGTACCCCTGGCGCACTGACGTCAGGGAAGAGGCGACAGCAACCGACGCCGGACTTAGACTTTGGAATTCTGGCCAACTGTGGGTAGCCTGCCAGCAGGATAACCCAAGAGTAATGACTGCAACACTGAATACACTCTAGCATCTACATTTATGGTAGGTACACAACTGTACTTTTTGTGTGTGACTGTGAGGGAGTAACTGGGGGGAATGCCACTGTGTACATGAGCAGCTGTTTACTACTGATCTGCAGGTCGTAGTAGTAAATACAATTCAGAGACATGTAAATAAGCTGAAAATGAGGTCTTTCTTCATCAATGTTAATATGTCTCTGAATCACAAATGGGAACATCGTGGGAGAAGGGCCTTTTTAGCACGAGCTATATAGCTTATGTTAGGCCATTTAATGAATACCTGGGTGTGTGTCTGTCTACTGTGATACCCTAATACAATCTGCAAGGTATTCACATTTTTTCCCTTATTTAGGGGCATGCTTATCTTTGCAGAGTCATTTTCAAAATTTCAGGAACCGCTCAGTTGGGTAAAGAATCTCCTACAAAGGCTGGGATTCCAAGAAAACTTGTAGAAGTCTTGTCTGACTCGCAGAATTATTTTCCTGGGGTATCTCCTGGACGCCTCATTTCAAAGAGCTTTTCTTCCCCAGAAAAAAAAGTAGATTTGTGTTTCGATCTATTTTAAGTTCGTCTCATATCATCTCAGCAAGAAAATTCCTCCGGATTCTCAAGCTCGTGGAATCTATGATACCTCTTGCAAGACTCCACATGAGAAAATCTTTAGGGTCCCAGCATCAGCATTCTCTGAGTCCAATTTTGGGATTTGTAAAATGGGAGATTTTGTAGTGGAGACATCAAATTTCTCAGAATCTAAGTTTCCCATTCTTCCTTCCTGCTTCAGAACAGTCGCCTCAGACTTTGCTTGGGGAGCATTGTCTAGTGGAATAAAAGAGTAGGGTCTTTGGAACAACATAAAAGAAATGTTAGATCTTATAAAGGCTCTCAATTCTATCAAGCATTTGTAGTCTCCAGGACCTTAAATGTTTGCAGGCAACACCACAGGAATGTGGTACATAAACGAGCAAGGGGGAGCCTGAGCTTTACCGTCTAAGCTGTCTAGCTAAGTAGCCTGGGATAGAGCTTTTCAGCATGGGCTTACTGTTTAGACATCTTGCATAACTTCTGAAAAAACTGTGTGGCAGACAGGCTGAGCAGGACCAGAACAGACCATCATGAATGGAAAATGAATCGGGGGCCTTCCAGTAATTGATCCAGCTGTGGGGATCCCATCCAGTAGCTCTGTTTGCCTCCACTCACAACAATAAGATGTCCTTCCATATCGCTGTTGCAGTATTCTTTACAATAGGGGACCCCAGCCGAGGGCAGCCCGACAACTGGTTAGTATGCCAAAGCCTTTTGGTTGTAAAGGGTATGCCGTACATCACATGTATGCTCCCCGTGCATAGCATAGGGTATAAATGTGACATCTGGCTGTACCTTCCTTAGAACTGCTTTGCTGCTAGTCCGAACATCATCTTCAATCATAAGTCTTTGAACGTCTGTTCATCTGTTGGTTCTGACACTTTCAGATAAGTGCCCCGCTGGGGGGTTTTGATTTTATTTACCTTATGTTTGCCTTGTAATCTGGTTGTTGGGTTTCATGTCATTCAGAAAGGGGAAATGCCAGTGTGGGAGACAGATTCCCCATAAGACCATCATGAGCAGTGTTTGTTGTGTTTAGGTGCTTCTCACGACCATACATCTTGCAAGATTTGGCAGTCCTTTGTCCCTAAGATGTTGAGGAGTCTGCTTTCTTCCCTAGTGATTTATTTTGAGAACCAGTCACTTAAATTGTTGGCTAAGGACACCATGGAAGGATCTTCCTGGACTGAGGGACAGCTGTCTGTGAAGAAAAAGGCCAAAAAAGCTCAGGCTGATTCTTCAGCTGTATTGCCTCCATTGGACGTATGTCTTGAAGCTGGTGAAAGCCAAGAGGAGCTTCTGTTTTCTTTCTCAGATTTTATTGCCACGACCACTTCATTGGCTCGCACGGACCCAATGCCACACATGTCCATGGAGGTTTTCACATTGGATGTACAAGGTAAACTGCTGCTGGTTATTACTGAAGGGCCTAGGGGTCTTCATCGAAGTTTAGTTAAGCAAGAGGTCCCACTATCACTATTGAGTACCATTAGGGGTCAGAGCCTCCATAATTTTCAAGCCTGACTTTCCACTCAAAAAGTAACAGAAAACTAAACATATTTCACCTGCTCCTAAGAATCCTTAGAATAAATGGCCGAACTTCATTCAAGGCTTGTTTAATGTCCTTATGGCTCTCAAGCCTCCACAGGGTGTTTCTGTTCCTGCTCCCCCTGGTCTTCTACCTCTCTTAAGAGGCCTAGGGAACAGGATTCTTCTGTGGAGAAGGATGCGGATTCTGATGAAGAATCCCTGACTTACTCCTCCCAGATTCCTTTGCCACTGGACTGTGGTTCTGAGGAAGAAGAGTCTATCAGTCCTGATTCTCTTTTTGAGAAGATTTCATTTGTAGATGCCATTTCCAGAATGATGGAGTTTTTCAAATGGAACTGTGCTTAAGTGTATGATGTTCAGAAGAGGAATTAAGTTTTTGCAAATGGAGTCTTAGGCCCTCTGCTGTTCCTTCAGTTCTTGCTGCCTTGCTGGATGCTTTTTCTACTACTTCTCAGGCTCCTGATTTTCAACCCCCTGCTCTCAAAAGACCTGATAGCTTTTATAAAGTGCCTGAGGACTGCAAGTTTCTGTACAAGTGTCCCTCTACTGACCCTTCTGTGATGTCAGTGGTTTCTGATAAGCCTTCCAAATTGTTGCCTTCAGCCAAATTGCCATCTGATAAGGATAGCAGAACCATGGAGAGAGTAGTTAAAAAGGTGCATACTTCTGCTACCCGATCCTTTAGTACTGTTAACTGTAAGACACACATTACTAGGCATGTTTTGGCACTTCTTTCTCAAGCCTGTCAGGCTATTTCTGATTTCCATCATTCTGAGGGGAAGGCCTCTGCTCTTGTTTTGCTTGAGACGTCCTCCCAAGTAGCTAACTATTCCATTAAATGTATCTGATGCTTCATCTAGTGCTGCTGCTTTTGGATCTGTTTTGAGGAAGCATTACTGGCTCATACTTAAGCCTTTGCCTGATGTTATCAAGGCCAAACTGATGGATGCTTCTCTGGATAATAAACATTTGTTTGGTGCTGCTGCTGCAGAGTTAAGTCCCTGCAAGAAAAGGGCGAGGCCTTACAGGTGTTGAAGCATGTTTTTGTTTCCCCTATGCCCAAGTTTGAGGAATTATCCTGATAAACCAGCCTTTGTTTTTAGACGGTCTCTGCCTCCCCCCAAAGATAAAAAGGGTGGTAGTGGATCTCCCCCGGCTAAGGCTATCCAAAATCTTTTCTCAGAAGCCTCTGTTTTCTGACAAACCAGGTGCTATCTGACTATCCTGTTCTTCAGTCACATTCCTGTTTCTCTGTCTTCGCTGCCCCTTCTTATTTGGGTAAAAATCACCCAAGACTCCTGGGTTCTTTCCATAATTTGCCCTGAAAGTCCCCCCCCCTCTTTTTGAGCATCCCTCAACCTCCTCAGGAACAACTGCCTTTTTTCCCCCCAGAGGTGCTTCATGGCCTTTTGGCTCAAGGAACAATTTGAGGTTCCAACTCCTCACAGGGGGAAGGGGGTTTTACTCTAGAAAGTTTTTGGTCCTAAAGAAAGAAGGCACCTGGAGACCATACTAGAGCTTTCTCAGCTATTCCTTCCAGCCTGGTTCCTCTGCTACTTCCTTAGGCTCTTTTAGTTTCCCTGGTTCTCAAGGATGCTTATCTGCACATTCCTGTTAACTCCCTTTTCAGGAAGTTTTCATGTTTCTCAGTTGCTTCCTGGGATTTTTCAGTTCTCTGCTTTGTCCTTTTGCCTCTCTACTGTCCCAAGGGTCTTCAGCAAATGCCTCATCCTGTGATTGCTTTTTGCAGGCTTAGGGGGATACAAGTCTTTCCTTACATGGCTGACCTGCTTATTCAGGCATCCTCTCAAGACACCTTACTTAATTTACCTTTTCCTCTCTTGCAAAGCCTGGAGTTTATTGTAAATTTCCAGAAGTTATCCCTAACGCGTTATCAGGATCATGTTTTTCTTGGTTGCATGATCTAGACTGTTCCAGTGCTAGCATCCCTGCCTCCTCCCAAGACCTTAACTTTCATTGCTTTTTTTCAATCCCTTCTTCCTCTGGCTTCAGTAACAGCCAGATAATTTCTGAGGGCTCTCGGTTACGTGGCTTCCTTCATTCCTATGCTACCTCTAGCAAAGCTCCACATGAGAAATCTTCAATGGTTTCTAAAGTCAGTTTGGCTTCAACGTTCTTATTCTTAGATTTTCTAGTTCCTCTACTTCCATGCCTCAAGCTGGAACTTCAGTGGTGGATTCTTCAGTTGTGCCTCAACCCAGGGCTTCCTTTTCAATCTCCACTCTCCTCTCAGGAACTTTTCACGAATGCCTCGGACATGGGATGGGGGACCTCCTTTGACTCTCTGAAGGTGTACAGCACCTTTGGTCTCATCAACAAAAGAAAGATCACCTCGGTATCAAATAGATGAGAGCTCTTCTGCTGTCTCTTCAGGGTTTTCACTCTCTTTCATCCAGGGCCTCTCAAGATTCTCAGAGACAATACCACAGTGATGTGATATGTCACTAAGCAAGGGGGAACATTTTTATCTCCTATGCATGTTAGCCCTTCAGGTTTGGGAGCTAGCTATCCAATATCAGGTGACCCTTCAGGCAGCTTACATTCTCTCAGATCAGAACACAGTGGCAGATTCTCTGATCGGGTCAATAACACTATCCCATGAGTGAATGCATCACATGGATGGGTTTCTGGACATTGTCCACCAACGGGGTACTCCTCAAGTAGATCTGTTTGTCTCCCCTCTGAACAGAAAACTTCCTGTATTTTGTGCCAGAGCTCATGCCCTCTGGCCTGGAAAGTGGATGCCCTCTCTTTTTCTTGGAAGGGGATGTGTCTTTGTGCTTTCCCTCCCCTTCCATTCCAAAAGTCCTGTTCAAGATAAAACAGGATGCTCCCAAAATCTTGTTGGTGACTCCCTTTTGGCCCATATAGCATTGGTTCCCTCTTCCTCTGCATCTTGCCTAGGGCAATCATCACAAATTACCTCACACGGTGGACCTACTCACACAAAACAAGGGATATCTCATTTATCTCCACCTGTCCACAATTCAACTGGCATTGTGGGTGAGTTTTGATCTCTTGCAGACTCCTTTTTTGTGAGGATGTGCTTCGGGTCCTGCAGAAGGCCAGAAAACCCACTACTAGGAAATCTTTCTTATCCAAATGGAAGAATTTTCTCTTTGGTGTCTTTCTCGTGGCTTGGATCCACTTACAGTCGGTGTTTCTTTGGTTCCCTCTTGTTTGTGTGAATTGCTCAATGCTGGTTTGGCCTGTGCTTCTGTAACTCATTACATCCGAGTGATGCCTCCAGGTGCATCTACAGTTGACTCCTATTGATGCCTCTAGGCATCAAATATTGCTTGTTCATATTTGCATCAATAATTCCAAAAACCATCCTATGTACAAGGTTTTAAAAGATTTCATCTTAAAGATTACACAATAGCAAACTCAACTGCATTAATATTTGACCTCTGTCTATTGCAGGTAAATGGATACTAACTGTTGATCTGATATTGGCAATGTTCACATAATCCTTGACTGTGGGCTTTGTTCCAAGCCTCGGAACTGACTTGGCCTTTGATTTCAGCTCGTGCCTTCTAAACTCACGAACTTGGCTTTACCCATAATGCTCCTCTCAAGATTACTTCAGATCTAGTTTGCCGCTTCATATGTCAGACGCGTACGACCGCTCTTGAGTTTTGGCTTATAGTTATAGTAATTTTATTTCTTTAAAATATTCTTTTTTCTTTTATAAATCTCCCTATTATTTCTAGTGTCTTTTTTTTCTCTACCCACTCCTCTTGTTAGCTTAAATAGTGTGTGGGTCTTCCTCACTCTTCTGCACTACCATTGGTCATTCTTTCCCAGTACCATTGTTGGTACTTCTTTTATCCCTATTCAGGTATTCTCAAATACCATCATTGGTATTTCTTTTTCCCCTGTTTAAAAAAAAAAAAAATCTTTCTCTGTTTCTTTTCTGGTGAGTGTGTGTGTTTGTTATTATGGCTGATAAATCTGAATCCCAGCCAAGTCATCTAAGGGCACCTCAGGGTTTAAAAGGTGCCAGAAATGTGATTGGAAAATGCCCAAATCGGACAGGCATGTGTGTTGTGTTTATTGCTTAGGTAAAGTTCACCTGCAGGAGAATTGTTCAATTTGCCATGGTTTTCCTGCTAGAATCCTCACTGAATGGAAAAACAAGCTTATTCTTAAAGGAATGCTAAAAAGTGACTTTGAAGAGGCCATTTCTGGGTTCAAAATGGAAGCCAATTCATCATCATCATCATTATCATCATTATCCTCCTCTTCTAAGAAGCAGTCTTCCTCAGTTCCTAGCACTTTAGAACCACCTAAAAAGGTTTTTAAGCAGCCTTCAGTGTCGAAGACTTCCACGGCACTGAATGACAACAAAGATTTGGCACCTACCAAGACTTTGGAGTTGACTCCAACTGCCTCAGCACCAAGAGACTCATCAGTACCAGAGCAATCAGAGATTATTTATGTTCCAAGAGCCAGATATTCTCCTTCTGTTGACCCATTCAAGGCTAGACCACCAAGCCCCTTTTTTGATCCGAGACCCTCTAGGTCTCCTTCGACTGCTTCAGTTCAATCCACTAAGAGTCTCCCTGAATTGGACATTATGAGACTGGTGGATCAGCTGCTGATGGTTAGGGAATTTATGGGACTAGTCCTATTACAACACCATCCGTTATTCCTCCTCCAACTCCTATTGAGTCATTGGAGCCCACGGTTCCAACATTAATGGCTTTGACTGTCTTGGTTCTGGTAGCACCTTCTTCTCCAGAACCAGAGGTTACTTTGATCACCTCCGAGCTTTTGGCACCAGAGACCTTCAGGCCAGTTCTGAGTTGCATGGATCGACTTCATTAATTTTGGAGCCTTCCATGACCCTTGGTGCTTCAGCCTTTGTTGGATCGACCCAGGCTTCAGTTTCGGGGGTTGCCTCTTTAGTGCTGGGTGGGACCTCAGTTCTGAAGGAGTCTATTTCGGTACTGGGCTCCCATCCCTCTCTATGGGAGGGTGGTGGCCTTCTGAATCATGGAGAAGGCATTATCCATTGGGAACTCACAGTCTCTGCCATCCCTGTCGGGCCAGACTTTTACATCTCCTCAATCTGAATTTCCATCAGTCATTACTCTGGGACAGAGGGCACAAAAGCCCCAGGAAAGACCCTCTTTGGTGGATTCCTCTTTGGCCACTTCCCCAGAACATCCCCCAAGGAAGTACCTGTGAAGAAAAAGTGCAAGCAGTTAGACTCCCTGGAGGACTCTTTCACCAAAGATACTAACTTTGATGAAGGGGGAAGGTTCCCCCAGGTCACCCCGCTGATTGTTTCCTTCAGGGACATCCTAGAGATCCTGAGGTAGAGGGGTGGCTGGTCTTCCTTCCAACCTTCTTCAGAGTCGGTATACCTGTTGGCTTTTCGTGCCAGCGTTGTACTACTTGTATCTCTCTGCTTGTTGACAAGCTTATTAAACTGATCGCTCAATGGGCATGGAAGATGCCCAACTCCATCAAACCGATCCCCAGGAGATCTGACCAGATTCTTTCTGCCCCCAAAGAAGAACTACATTGGCCTATACATATACCCGTGGATGCCATGGTGATATTGGCAGCCACTAAGAAGGAACTTGCTGAGGAAAGTTCAACTATCCATCCTCCTAACAAGGAGTCTAGGACTATGGATAGGTTTGGGAAGCACGTTTATGCTTCATCAACCTTTGTACTCAGGTCCTTTAACTACATGGTGCACTTTACAAGATTACAAAGTGATCTACTCAAGGAGCTCTCAGATACCATCTCAGCAGCAGTAGCTGAAGGGGTTCTGGACAAAGCTACTTCTCAGCTCGCCACCCTCAAAGCAATTCCTAACTCATCCATGAGGCTGATTGCCCACACATCTGAAGGGATGACAAGAGGAGTGGGTTCAGGCATGGCCATTAGAAGGCACTCCTGGATGCACTTTTGTGACTTTGTGAATAAATTTAAAGCATTATTCATCAATATTCCATTTGACAGATCATCCCTTTTTTGTCCTAAGGTAAAAGGCACTCTGGCCAGATGTGAGAAAGATGGGAAGACTCTTTCTGCAGTAGACGTGCATTTCTCAACTCTTCAGTGGCCTTACTCTAGGAACCAGAGAAGTGGAAGACTATTGTTTAAAAAATCCCCAGGGCTTTTCCAGGACTCACGTGGCAAGGACTTTCCCCAGGGCAGAGGGGGAAGTAAAGGAAGATGCCACCCTAAAGGCAGAAGTGGCCAGCAGAACCAAGGGTCCAGAGAGACCTTCTCTGGTACTTCCTACCAGCACTCCTAAATGGAGGCCCAATTGCCTTCCTCTGGAGGCAGTCAGGGGACAGTTATCCCTGTATCTACCCACCTGGCAATGGATGAAGGGCAAATGGATGCAAGGAATTATATTCAGAGGTTACAATATCCCATTTTCTATAAGTCCAAGACCCCAAAAAATACTCCTGGATGTTACACCCAATCACAGGGAAGCAGCAATAGTGGAAATTCAAACACTGCTCAACAAAGACTCATCCAAAAGGCCCCTCCAGACCAAATAGGATCCAGGTTTTACTCAAGGTTCTTTTTAGTGCCCAAAACAACAGAGGACTGGAGACCCATTTTGAATCTCAGCCAGTTCAACAAGGCAGTACAGCAAACCAAATTTCGGATGGTCTTGGTATAGTCCATACTTCCATTTATGGAAAAGGATGACTGGATGTGCTCTATAGACCTCCAGAATGCGTATTATCACTTAAAAATGGGCAAACGCTCCAAGAGATTCCTGCCTTAGCAGTTGGGAGACAGTCATTTCCAATTCAGAGCACTGCCCTTTCAACTCACCTCAGGCTTGGGTGTTCAGCAAATGCACGGCAGTGGTAGCAGCTCATCTTAGACTGCAAGGATTTCAAATTTTTCCATACCTCGATGACTGGAGCTTCACCACTACCACCAGGCATGAAATAGAACAGGCAAGAAATTATACTCTGCATCTCTGCATCTGTAGGCATTACAGTAAATTACGGAAAGTCAGATTTGCAACCCTTCCAATAACTAGAATTCATTGAGCCCTGTTGCACACTTGCAAGGATTGCTTCACTTCCACTGGAAAGGCTACAAAGGATCAGATCTCAGGTCAACCAAATTATCCAGAGCAAAAGTGTTCCAGCCAGATTAATCCTACAGGCATTAGGCTCGATGGTGGCCTCAGTCACTCTAGTTCCCTTAGCAAGATATCACATGTGACTCTTACAATGGTTTCTAGCCTCACAGTGTCTCTGATAGATCAGCCAATGCCTCACCCCATCTGGATTACCAATTGCTGCAAACAGGATCTTTCGTGGTGGCTCCATTCCAACCACATTCTTTTAGGCCGACCATTCCTCCTTCTGCAACCCCAAGCCATAGTGACAACAGGCGCTTCCCAGATAGGATGAGAGGGGCATTATCTGGGAAGGACAGTCCAAGGTACATGGTCCCAACTGGAGGCCAACTTGCACATCAGTATTCTAGACATGGGGGCAGTGCTATTGGTGTTGCAGGCATTTCAGGATGCCCTTCCTCTAGGAACAGTAGCAATTCAGATGAACAACATGTCAGTAGTTAGGTATATTAAACAAGGGGGAACCAAATCTTACCTTATTGTGTCAAGAAGCCCTCAGAGTTTGGCAATGGGCAATTTCGTCCAATCACTTTCTCATAGCAATGCACATTCTGAGGAGCTTCCAGAGTGATAGTGGACAAACTGAGCAGATACATTCTCCTGCCTCACAAGTGATCTCTCAAACCTATGGTGGTGAAGTAGATATGTCATCACTGGCACCAACCTTGCTGTGATCTTTTTGCATCCCCTCTAAACAACAAATGCAGTAGTTACTTTGCCTTCATCACCCAGAGATGCATTTCTCCACAATTGGCCCCCTGGACTCCTGTATACATTTTCCTCCCAACTCCTTTGATATCCCAGTTTCTAAAGAAAGCCAAGAGGTCGGAAAACTCAGTAATCCTCATTGCCCCCTTTTGACCTCAACAAGTTGGTTTCCCTTCCTTTGGTCTCATCCTCTTCTGAAACCATGGATACTGGACCCAGCTCCAGATCTCCTGTCTTATCCACAGGGCATGGTTCATCTAAAGCTTCATCTCAACCTCACGATGTAGCTTCTTCAATTCCCATAATTGCTGGGCATCTTTCACTTTCCTGTCCTGTCCATCAAATCATTGTGGCCCATCACAAACCTTCAGCTAGGAAACCATATCAAAATAAATGGAAAAAATTTGCAACTTGGGCCCTTAAGAACAAACTTGATCCTTATTCAACCCCTGTTCATAAGGTTTTGGATTTCTTAGCTAATCTTTATCAATCTGGTTCCTCTTCCTCAACAATTAAAGTCCATTTAGCAGCAATCTCGAACTTCCATATGGGGTTTGATGGATCATTCCTTATGTCACACAAACTTTATAAAGCCTTTTTAAAGGGGGGTCCTAATGTTAAGGCCTCCATTTAAAGAACCCATTCTGCCTTGGGATCTAACAGTAGTTCTTCAGTCCCTTACTTTGTATCCTTTTGAACCTTGTAAAGTTTCTGTCTTGGAAAACTTTATTTTTAGTGGCTATTGCAGCTGCCGGAAGAGTATCTGAACTTCAGACCTTGTCCTGAAAACCACCCTACATAATATTTCACAAAGACAGGCTCTACCTTAGGACTAAGGTAATTGATCCCCTTTACTCATCACTCATTAGACTCATTATAGAGTACAATGCCCCTTTTGGTATGTACCTCACATGACATCTACAACAACTGGAAAGGCCACAGAAATACCTCACAAAGACGATTACCGGCCTCAAACAGATGCCCTACACAGACCGTCTCAAACTCCAGCTTTACTCCGTCGCATATCGCCTACTCAGAGGTGATCTCTTCCTAACATACAAAGCTATGTCAAACCCAGAGCTGTTGGACATGCTCCACTTAAAGAAATCCCAATCCCTCCGAGCTACACGCTCTAGGAACCTAAACCTTGTCACCACAATAAAGAGAACATGCCGGAGGGATAGATTCCTGTCCCAGAGACTTCCCATACTCTGGAATAAACTACCTATCTATATCAAACAAAGCTCCTCATTAGCACTCTTCAAGAAAAATCTTGATGATGGGATGGGAAATAGGAAATTCACCCCGGGGATCACCTCTGTGGCTCTGCTCAACAGTGGCACAGGAAAATAATTTTCTTGGGTGGCAAAAGCCAGGGTACCTTTTTGGCTGGGCTTGTATAGGCCCCAGGACCGATAGCCTAGTACCTACCTATGAACTAATCCATTGTTTTTACTGAGGATAGTCTAGGAATCTAATATTAATCAGACACTTCAACTACTGGTCTTTTTCCCTAATTTTTGTAATAAAGGGAAGTATTCCGTTCATTTACGAGATCCTCCACAGACAGCTATGTTTTTATCTCCACAGAACAAAGGATTTCAGAAAGTTTGACTTTGTTGCTTTTTCCTCACAGTCTTTAAGTAACTTAGTTTCCAAGGTTACTCTGGCAAAATGGCTCAAAGATTGTATTACATTTATCTGTCGGTCTAAAGGGGTCAGCCTTTCACGTCCAATAAAAGCCCACTCAACTAGATCGGTGGCAACTACTGCAGATTTTCATGTCAGAGCTTCTATAGATGACATTTGTGCAGTAGTCACTTAGTCTTATCCTCATATCTTTATCATTCATTACAAATTGGATCAGTTCTCTAGGGGACGAGCATTATTAGGTTTGATGGTGCTTAGGAATAGTCTTCCGTGAGACTTCCCAAGATTCAGGTAGCTAGGGACTCTGTCCCACAGTCTAGGATTATGTGAAGATTGACAACAGCAGATAAAGAAGTTATGTCTTACCATAATGTTCCATCTGTGTTGTCGATCTTCACTAATCCTTGACATTCCCCCCTCCTTCCTCCAGCCTTAGACTCTTAGTGGATCAAATTTTTCCAGAACAGGCTTCATATTAGGGATGCATATCTGGTCTCTTATTCTTATTTGCTAATTATCTGCCACTATTTTGGGGCAAACTCAATCTGAGGTAATCTTGAGAAGGAGCATTATGGGTAAAGCCTAGCTCGAGAGTTTGGAAGGTGCGAAGTAAAAGGCTGAGTCAGTTTTGAGGTTCCAGGATTAGTGAAAATCAACAACACTGATGGAACGTTATAGTAAGACACAACGTCTTTTTTTGTGATATTAATTTATATAGATATAATTTTCACATTTTTCTAAATATCTCAACAACCAAGTAACACAGACATATAACTCCTTAGCCTCACGTGAGAGCTCTCAGCTAGGTGAATATAATGCTGATGACAGTATGTGTGTAACTTGAGTGGTTACTGAGATATTGTAAGTTGTTTACAAAATACTACAAATGTAATAATTACTGTGTTTACTGTGACTTATAAAATTCAGTTCAAGACCTAGAACCTGAAGAATACTACCACTATAAAGACAGATTGTGCTGAATAGTTTGCCATGTATACTTTTTTAATGATTCTTATGGTGCAAGAGATATGAACATTTGCTTCAAATGTGAGGACATAATTTGATTCTGTGAAAAGACTTGGGCTCCGCCCACTGGAAGTTACAGTGCAAACTTCCTGAACTCCATTGAAGTGAATGAGTTAAGGTCCACGTATCTGCTATCTCTGCTTGTCTGGCTTTTACTCCTCCTTTACCTTTTAGATTTGAGGACAAGCAGTTTCTTATAGGTTCATAGGTGTGTACTAGGCTAATGGCCATGGAGCCTTTACAAGCCTAGCCCATAGGATTACCCTGGCATTGTGCCACCCAACCTTAGTTCCTAGTGCCTCTGTCGAGTAGAGCCACTGGAGTGATCCCTGGGGTGAATTTTCTTTTTGCCATCCACTCATCAAGATTTCTCTTGGAGGGCCAGTGAGGTGCTCTGCTTGACATGTATGGGAAGTCTATCCCATAGCATGGGCAGTCTCTGGGTTATGAACCTGTCCATCCAGCATGTTCTATTGATTGTGGTAATGAGGTTGAGGTCTTTGGAGCATGTGGTGTGGAGGGATTGGGATTTCTTTAGATATAGCATTTCTAACAGAGCTGTGTCAGACATGGCTTTGTAAGTCAAGCAGAGATTGCCTCTAAGTAGGCAATATAAGACAGAAAATAGTGAGTTTTTTGAGTCTGTCCATATAGAACAAGTGTTTAAGGCCTAGGATCCTCTTTGTGAGGTACTTTTGCGGCTTCTCCAGTTGTTGCAGGTGTCTAGTGAGGTGCATGCCAAATGGGCCATTGTACTCGATGATTGGCCTAATGAGGGAAGAGTAGAGGGAGACAATGATCTCTTTCTTCCTAGATGCAAAACCCTTAGTAATGAGATGTGCCACATAGAAGGACTTTCTGACCACAGTGGCAATGCAGTGGTCAAAAGAGAGGTTGTTGTCAACCTGTGTTCCCAGATCTCTTAAAACACCTTCTGTGTTCAGTGGTCTACCATAAATGTGGTAATTCAAGGGAACCGAGTTTTTCCCAAGGGGGATGACGACACATTTTATGGCAATGAGCTTAAGGCCATGGTTCTGACACCAGTCATTGGTGTCATTGAGGCCTTTCTGTAGGATGTCAACATCACTTGGGGAGTTAATAATAGCTCCCAACTTGCAATCGTCTGTGGACTTTGTCAGCCAGAGTCCCTTTGTGTTGGCCTGGACTTCAGAGAAGTAGATACCAAACAGGAGAGGACCCAGGACCGAACCCTGTGGGACTCCACTCATGACTGGTCAGCAGTCTGACTTGGAGTCAGCTACTTTCACACTGTGGGTTCTATCTGTACTTTCACACTGTGGATTCTATCTGTGAGCCAGTTTGCAACCCACCTAGTGATATAGGGGTTGATGCCTAGCTTAATGAGTTTTTCTATGATTCCTGAGTGGGAAATGGTGTCAAAGGCCTTGGCTAGATCAAGGTAGGCTGTATGAACCACCTTGCCTTCATCCACAACTCTGGTGACTGACTCAAAGAAGTCGACCAAGTTGAGCAGGCATGATCCTATCCTTCACAAAACCAAACTGTGTGAGATCCAGAGTTTGGCGATTCCCTATATCTTTGTTTATTTGGTCCATGATGATGTGTGCCATAGCTTTGCATATCAGACTCGTCAGGCTAATGGGGCAATGGTTCCCAGGGTCTGTAGTCACCCCTCCTTTGTGGAGAGGGATGACTGTAGCAGTGTGCCATTCAGTAGAGACAAAGCCTGAGGTGAGGCTGTGATTGAACAGGGCACACAGGTGAGGTGCCAGTTCACTCTGTAGTTCATGTAGAACACAGCCATGGATATTGTCAGGTTCCATAGAAGTTGTATGCTTGGCCTTGGACAGTGCTGGTTTAACCTGTGCAGCAGTAATACTGGGTGCCTGGCAATCTACTGGTATTGTGATTGGTCCTTTGGGGGCAGATAAAGTTGGCACTGAATCTGTCAGCCAGTATGATGGCAATATCTGTTGACTTGGTATAGGAGGGACCATTGTGCAGTAGCTCTGAGAAAATCTAGGAATTGTTGTGGAGATTCTTTACATAACTATAGAAGGCCTTGTGGTTGTCTTTACTGTCTGCTGCAATTCTGTTTTCATAGCTAGCTTCAGAGGATTGATGAGAGATCTCAACTTTTTGTTGAGGCTGATAAGGGAGTTTTTCCTGTCTTGGGACTTCACCTTATTCCGCATCAGTTTCCTCCTCCTGTTGTAGAGCTTGTTTATGGCAGGGGACCACCAGATTGCCTTCCTTTTTTTGGAGGAGAGCGTCTTGGTTCTATTGGGTATGGCAAGATCCATGCATTTGTGTAAGTGTTCGTACAGTGGATTGGTGCAAGATTCGGCAATCCTGCAACTATTCTCCATTTGCATGGGTGCCATGAAGTTAGCCACCTCTGTTTTTAGGAGGCCAAAGGTAGCTTTTCATGGTGGTTACCTTTGCAGGTGGGAGGGAGTTGGATTTCCAAGGTGATTAGTTTGTGGTCAGATCTAACCAGGGAGGAGTTGACTACTGGTGTAGTGCAACGGTCGCCCATGTTAGTAATGATCAGGTCAAGGATGTTGCTACCTCTAGTGGGAGTAAGAACGAGCTGGTCCAGGGCATTGGAATTAATGAATTCCAGGAAATGTTAGGCAAGTGTATTGGTACATGAGTAGTTTTCCCAGTTACTGGAGGGATAGTTGAAGTCACCCAGTATGAGAGTATTAGATTGGACCCTAATATCTGTTTGTTGCACTACTCAGACCTGTACACTTGCTACTTTGTGTACGGTCTTTCATAAATTGTCATTTGTAATAAAGAAAATCTGATGCTCGTGTGCTTCCTATTTTGTTTCCTGTTTGAGCTGTCTGTATTTGAATTGTTTACTGACATCTCAATGAGCATTTGAAGTAGGATTGGAAAGATGTAGTCCCTGCTTCACAAAATCATATTCAACATTTTCAGATTTACATGCATTTTATTGAAGGTTTCGTGAATTTACACTAAGGGCTTCCTTATTACTCTATTTATGTGGCTGAGATACTTCTTTTTAATTAAGTTTAGGTTATTATTCCATTGTGGTTTTTATCACTTTATTTCTGCTGCCCTATGCATTTGAATTTTTGAACCGTCAGACCTTAATTCCTGTGCAGCTAAGCTTTGACACTGAATCTTGTCCACATGCTTTAAAACTTTGAAGGGTTAGCCCTAAAGTACACTGCAACCTTTACAACTGTATTTTGTTTGTTTATTCCTTTGTTGAGCAGGTTAAGTCCCACTAGGTAAGTGGCCTCTCTTCCAAGGAGAGTTGAGGTGTTATTTATACTACTTGGAGAAATTTGGTCAGGGCATCAGGGAACTTGTACTCTTTCCGACAGGTGTCATGGGATCTTTTACATTTGCTTGGGCTGCCACCAACTTAAGCAGATGGTACCTTGGTTTTTAACTTCTCATCCGGAGGACAAATACACTCAGGAATGCAGCCACCTCTCTAATGCTGCAGTATAGTGTCAGCAATCCAGTTCCCTGTAGTTGGAATAGAACCCAGAGTCTTCTGGTCTTCCAGCACTAAAGCTGGATGTGTTACCAGTTGTGCTAGTGACACTGATGGTTTATGTTCTGGTTTTTACTCTGTTTACATATGCTAGTGTAGTACTTCTAGATTACACTAGAAAGTGAACAAATTAATTCTGTATGCTGTAATTTTTTGAAGCTTGGCAAACAGTATTAAATTAACAATGTGAAGTTGTTCTATCTCGCCGTTCATTCTTACAGATGGGTTCGGAGCAGATCCTCGGCTCCAAGTCAGCCTACTACAAAGCTCGAGGTCTTCAGATAACTTGAGGCCAAGTCCCTATCCCATGATGCACCTAGATTTACCTTGGATCTAGTTTGCCACTGCCTTTCCCACTAGGATAAACAAACCAACCAACAAGGAAAGTATTCTAGACTGGATCCTAGTTAATAACCAACCCCAAATGTACACAGCTGGTACTCTCCCTGATGACCTCAGCGACCATTGTTTAACCTATATCATAAAACATATAGCAGGAAACAGTCACCAGCCCAAATATAAAACATTTAGAAACAGGAAAAACGTTGATGCTATATTCCAAAATGAATTAAAAGCAGTTGACTGGTCAAAACTAAAAAATCTAACATTAGAGGAGGCCATAGATCACTTTAACACTAAATTTCGAAGTATCCTTGATTCCCATGCACCAGCACGTACAATAAAAACTAGATCAAATACAGCACCATGGCTCACAAAAGATACCAAAGCAAAAATCAAAACTAGAAACAGCCTGGGCCAGTTGGAGAACAACCAAAGCCCCACTTGACCATCTAAAATATCATCAACTCAGGAATAATACAAAAAAATCTATTTCACTGGATAAAAAAGCTTCTACCAAAATCTCCTACAAAAACACCACAACAACCCTCAAAAGTTCTGGGCAGGCTTAAATCAACTACTTTGTCCAGGTCACTCCACCACCCCAACCCCGGCTAACTACACCCATAGTTCCCCAGAGACGATAGCTAGCGCCTTTAATAACTTTTTCACTGAAACAATCCAAGCCCTAGCAAATCAACTAACCCCCTCTAACTTAAACCACATGCCTAATCTACCTAATAATCACCCAGAATTTGGCTTCCAACCAATATCCACTAGTTTTATCAAAACACTTCTAAAAAAATCTAAAGCCTACCACCCTTGCTGCTGACCTCCTCCCTGCAGAGTACCTGCAAATAGCTGCAGATACCATTGCATATCCCTTATCTATCCTCATCAACAGAACCTTATCCGAAAATGCTATCCCCTCCCTCTGGAAAATATCTCACGTCATCCCACTCCATAAAGGTGGTAGCTCCTCAGACATATCCAACTATAGACCCATTGCCATTCTTTCCCCACTAGCCAAAATAATGGAGAAATGTGTACACAAGCAACTAATGCAATACCTTTCACAGAATAACTTACTATCTGACTCTCAGCATGGTTTCAGGCCATACCACAGCACCACCTCAGCCCTCCTTTCCTTTACTACTGCCATAAACCAAACCAGGAATGACAATAGGCTAACCTCTGCCCTCTTTCTTGACCTATCAAAAGCCTTTGACATGGTCAACCATGAACTTCTTATTCTTTCACTAAAATCTATTTCCCTCAACAAGCCTGCTATCCAGTGGTTCCAGTCCTACCTGACTGGTAGACAGCAGGCAGTACTATGGCAGGGCAAACTCTCCAGCCAGTTACCTCTCACACTTTGTGTCTCTCAAGGGTCCATACTAGGTCCACTACTCTTCTCTGTTTTTATCAACAATCTCCACACTGCTATCCCTAAAGCCACCTGCATCCAATATGCAGATGATTCCACTCTCATCTGCTCAGCCACCTCCCCATCCAACTTGCAAATCATAACCCAAAATACATTTAACACTATCGAGAACTGGCTCACCAATCAACACCTACTTCTGAACCCCAATAAAACTAAACTTCTACTCTTCTCTCCCACTAGTAGATCCATCACACTTTCATTTTCTGTCACATCTAACAATGGTACCACTATTTCCACAGATAATCACACCAAACTGCTATGGGTTATCATAGACAATCTCAAATTTGACCTACAGGTCAACAAAACCATACAGACCATCAATAAGAAGCTTGGATCACTGTATAGAAACAAGACATTTTTAACCCCACTGGCTAGGACTGCAATTGCCCGATCACACCTACTCTCTTAAATGCCTCGCCTGTACTCTCAAACCTCAACAAATCCGAACTAGGTAAGCTGTCCCATAGCTACAATCATAT
Organism: Protopterus annectens; assembly: GCF_019279795.1. Classification (NCBI taxonomy): domain Eukaryota; kingdom Metazoa; phylum Chordata; order Ceratodontiformes; family Protopteridae; genus Protopterus; species Protopterus annectens. The sequence goes on along the minus strand of NC_056733.1, from coordinate 579,137,700 downwards.
TGCCAGATTCCCAACTGGCTCCACCTATAGAACCCACCACTGCCAGAACCTTAAACAACTAGAGTGGCTAGAACTGCCCAGCTTAATTCAATTCAATCAACTCTTAATAGCGCACAAAATTTTGTACCACCCTGAGGATACCCCCTCATTTAAAAATATTATTAAGCCATATAGCAATCTAAGATCCCTACGGTCAGCCGATAAACTACTGGTCCAAACCCACAAAGCTAATAACTCTGCTGGTGAATCCCTGTTTGCCAACTTCATTGGCAAAACCTGGAATTCGTTGCCAAACTATATAACCCTACAATCCTCCAAAAGTCTCTTCAAAAAAACCTCAAACACTATCTCAAAGTGAATTGGCTATGCCCATGTACCAACCCTGATTAAGTTATAAACTAAAAGCAAATTCTGCAATTATCATAACTTCACCAAGCTATGCTTCCAATCTGATGTCTCTTACTTTTAATTCTCTGTCCATGACAGTTGTGAGTCCCTACTAGGGAATCACTACTAACCCATTGTATATAATCACTTTGTTTTTATAATTGTTTGCTAACTTCTGTGTAATCTATGTAAGTTGGTCTTTGTGGAGCTTTTCTCCCCAGGCCTCCGCTGAAAATGGACATGTATCCAGTCGGACTATCCCGGTAAACAAATGTAAAATAAATAATAAGTAAATAAATAGATTGGAGGTTCTCGCTAGCTCGGGCCAGTAAAAACTTTATTTCTTCTAATATTTTTCAATATATTGATAATTCTTTCTACTTGATAATTTTAGATTCTTAGATAAGCTCTTACAGCTTTGTTGTGTATTTTCCCTTACCCTTGGTCTGCTATTTCTTAAAATTACTATTTGGCCTCTTTTTTCTTAGGCCTAGTTTAGATTATAGTGTGTGCTTAGATAGTATTATACTGTTTGCTTAGATAGTGACCTTTTGTCACAACTTTAAAATAATTGGAGTTAAAGTTTAGATTTTAGTATGTGATATTGTAGTACATTTAGATAGTGACTTTCAGTCACAACTTTGATATTTCTTCACTTTAGATAAATAGTTTTTGTGTGCGTGTGTGTGACTACTGTTTAGCCCATAGTTTTATAGGGCTTGTTTGATTATTGTTGTTTGTGTGTTTCCAGTTTTTCAAATATGACTGACCAAGACAGACACCCTAATCAGGATTTATAAAATGCCCTAAATGTGGGCAGAAAATGTCTGTCACCGACAGTCATGTAAACTGTGCTTATTGTTTGGGAGCATTGCCTCTCCAAGAAAGCTGCTCCATATGTCATTCCTTCTCTTCTAGGGTTCTCCAGGAGAGAAAGAGAAAACTGATTGACAGAGGTTTACTGAAACCTTCTTTCCAAGAGGCTTTGAGTGACCAAGATGGATCCAGTAAGTCCTCAAAGTCTTCCAAGACTTCTACATCTGAATAAAAAAAAATCGAAAAAGTCTTTAACATTGGCTCCACAGACCTCGGAGCAGACTGTTTTATCCTTTCGGAGTCGGTCCCCGGTTTTGTAACCAGTATCCGAAATACCAAAATCTCCACTTTTACAGTCGGTACCACCTTCGATCCATTCATCTCTGTCTTCCATTAGCCTTTCTGATTTGGATGTGAATTGTGTGGTGCAGAAGTTTTTACAGGCACCTGCCTTTGCTAAATTCTTATCGGCTCTGACCCAAGCAGCTTTGAAGCCGAAGACCCCTTTACTAGCTACTACTCTTCCTCCTCTGAGCCATACTGGTCCTTTGGAGCCTGAGGAGTCAGACTTGTTGATTGTGGAGCCTTCTGAGCTGACGCCTGCTCCAGTGTCTTCAGCTCCATTTACTCTGACGTCCTCGGCAATCGAGGAATCTAGGTGCCAACACTCTCTGGTCGGGTCTGGAGAGGATAGTCAGACCGACTTGTCGGTTCCGACTCTGCCTCTCGGGGCTTCAGCTCGGATGAGCTCGGCTCCTACCTCAGGCTCAGAGCCCACTGTCCTATTGCCAGGGGTATCAATGTTTTCCTCGGATCCGTCAGTCCCTTCACATCGGAGCAGAGGTGCCTTTGAAGCCATGAGAAGAGTTATGTCTCCTAAGACATCTTTGACCTCAGGTCCGGCTTCTTCCTCCCCTAATGTGCAAGTGTCTGCTGCTTCTTCACAGATTCTTGCCAAGCGTAGAGACCCAGAGCCTCAGGAAGCCCCATTGGGTGGCCCATGCTCTTTAGAGACCTCACCAGAAGCTCCCACTGATGAGGTTCCCAGGAAGAGAGTCTGTAAGAGGAAGCATCTAGACTCTCTACAGAAGTCCCTGACATCTGATACCGACTTGGATGAATCAGAAGGGTCCCCACGGTCCCCCTCTGAGGATATCTCATTTGCTGAGATACTAGAAATCCTTAGGCAGAGGGGCAACTGGCAGTCCACCAACCCTACTGAAGATGGGTCTGTTCTCCTGAAGGCTTTCGGGTCTCAGCCCTTCACCTCTTTGGTGTCTCTGCCCTTCGATGAGCTTATGCAGCTGGTCTCACGAAGGGAGTGGAAGTCTCTGGACACCATGGAGCCTGACCCCAGGAGGCCTAATAAATTTATCTCTGCTCCCCAGGACAAACCTTTTCTGACCAAAGGTGTGCCAGTTGATGCCATGGTGGTGGCGGCAGCCACTAAAAAGGAAATTTCCGAAACTTCCTCTTCTATCCATCCTCCTAACAGAGATTCCAGGATTATGGATAGGTATGGGAAGCGCACTTACAGTTCAGTGACTTTTGCACTGCGTTCGCTCAACTGTCTAACCCACTTTACTAGACTGCAGAGAGATCTCCTTAGGGTACAGTAGCCACAGGAGTTTCAGATAAAGTTGCCTCCCAGCTTGCTACCCTCAACTCCATAGTTAACTCGTCCATGCGCTTCATTTCTTATGCAGCTGATGGAATGAGCAGGGCAGCGGGTACAGGAATTGCTCTTAGGAGACACTCCTAGATGCATTTGTGTTCCTTCACTGAGCCCTTCAAGTCATCTGTTGTAAATATCCCTTTTGATGGCTCGTCCGTTTTTGGGCCCAAAGTTAAGGAAACTTTGGCCAGGTTTGAGCAGAAAGGTAAGACTCTGCCATCAGAGTCCATTTTTCCACCTCTAGCAGACCCTACCCCAAGGGTCAAAGGGGAGGAAAGATGTGGTTCTGAAAAGCTCAAGGAGCCTTTCAGGACATACGTGGTAAACCCCCCTCCAGGGGCAGAGAAGGGGGCAGTAATGGAAGACGCCACCCTCACTGCAGAGGGGGTCCACAAAACCAGGGTGACAGAGATCACTTCTTTGGGAAGCCCTACCAGCACTCCTGGAAGGAGGCCCAACTGTCCTACTCTGAAGGCAGTCGGGGGTCACTTTTCTTTGTATCCAGATGCCTGGCTCAAAATAAATGGCAACTGGGTACAAAGTATAATTTCCAGAGGATATTTCATTCCTTTCACCACACCCCCTCCACTGACCAGAAAAATCCCAGATGTTCCACCCAGTTACAGGGAACAGGCAACAATAGAGGTCCGATTGTTGCTAACAAAAAGAGTCATCCAGCCATTCCCAGCAGACCAAATAGGATCTGGAACTTACTCAAGATTCTTTTTAGTTCCAAAAAAGACACGGGACTGGAGACCTATACTGGACCTCAGCAGACTAAACAAATCTGTCAAGAAAGAGAAGTTTCGGATGGTCACGCTTCAGTCGATACTTCCTTTTTTAGGGAAAGACAATTGGATGCGCTCTATAGATCTCCAGGATGCGTATTACCAGATAAAGATGGCCAGATCATCCAGGGAGCATCTGCGCTTCTGGCTGGGAGCCAGTCATTACTGGTTTTGAGCCCTGCCCTTTGGTCTCTCTACAGCCCCCAGAGTGTTCGCCAAATGCATGGCAGTGGTCATGGCTCACCTGAGACGTTTAGGATTCCAGGTGTTTCCATACCTAGATGATTGGCTCCTCACCTCCACCACCAGGCATCAACTCATTCAAGCCAGGGACACCACTCTGTCACTCTGCAGTCAGCTGGGCATTATGATAAACTTAGGAAAATCTGCCTTGTCGCCATCACAACATACCATTTTTATCGGAGCAGAATTGGACACCACAACCACGCTGAGACTTCCAATAGAAAGAGTCTTACTTCTCTGTCAGCAAGTCTGCAATCTGATATCCAAAAACATAGCTCCAGCATCAGAAATACTAAAATTGTTAGGCATGATGGCAGCTGCAGTCTTGGCCATACCGCTTGGTCACATGCACATGCGGATTCTGCAATGGCTGTTGTTCACTCAATGGTCTTACCAAGAGCTCCCAATGTCTCACCTTATAATGATTACGAACTCATGCAATAGGATCTTCAGTGGTGGTTGACCTTTCTTCATGGCACGATAGGTCATCCTTTTGTTCTATCCCCACCAGCGGCCACAGTGACCACGTATGCTTCCCTGATAGGGTGGGGGGAGGGCATTTTCAGGGAGGAACAGCCCAAGGCACATGGACCGATCGAGAGACACATTTGCATATCAATGTCCTGGAGATGAGAGCAGTACTTTTAGTGTTGCAGTACTTCCAGGACCCTCCATCTGGTTGCACTTGCGATTCAGACAGACAACATGTCAGTGGTCTGGTACTTGAACAAACGAGGAGCAGCCAGGTTCTACCCCCTTTGTCGCAAGGCCCTAAGAGTATGGCAGTGGGCTATATCCACCTAGCACTTTTTGTTAGCAATGCACATCCCAGGGAAATCCAATGTGATAGCAGACAAGCTGAGCAGAGCAATTTTGTTGCCTCATGAGTGGTCCTTCAAGAAAGAAATACCGGACAGGATATTCCACAGGTAGGGCCAGCCTTGCTGCAACCTATTCGCCAGCCACATGAACACAAAATGCAGAAGCTACTTTGCCCTGATTCCCCCTCCGGGAGTAGCCCCAAGGGACGCACTTGTACACAACTGGTCTCTGGGTCTCCTATATGCATTCCCACCAATCCTGTTGATACCCAAGGTACTACAGAAAGCAAAAGCCCTAGGAAGGACCATCATTTTAATAGCCCCTCATTGGCCTAGTCAGATTTAGTTTACCTTCCTTCGACTTCATCTTTTGGAGGACCCTTGGATTCTGGACCCAGTTCCAGATCTTCTGATGCACTCGTCGGGGGAGCTTCATCCCTCTCTTCAGTCCCTGAAACTGACAGCTTGACTGCTCCAATTCCCATCATAGCCAGGTTTCATAACCTTTCTAATGAGATGAAACTAATTCTCATATCCTCTCCTAAATCCTCTACGAGGAAGCTATATCTTAGCAAATGGAAAAAAAATTCTATATGGGCCTCTCAAAACAACATTGATCCCTACCTAGCCCCTATGGCCTCTATACTAGAGTTCTTGACCATGATCTTCAATAAAGGAGCTGCAGCAGCAACAGTCAGTGTTCAGCTTGCTGCCATTTCTAATTTTCACCTTGGATTTGAAGGGTTGAACATTGTCACACAAACTATCCAAAGCCTTTCTCAAAGGGACTTTTCATCTCAAACCACCTGTGAAATCTCCCTATACCCCATGGAATCTAAATGTTATGCTTTCTCACATTATTCTCCCTCCATTCAAACCAGCTTTCTCATGTGACCTCAGATTTTTGTCATGGAAGACTGCCTTTTTAGTAGCTATCACTTCTGCCTGCAGAGTTTCAGAGCTTTAAGCCTTGTCCATTAAGCCTCCTTATTTGATTTTCCATGCTGGCAGAATCCCACTTCGAACTAACCCCTCTTTTTTGCCTAAAGTTTGCACTGAAGCTAATCTTAATCAAATTATTGATTTGCCAATTTTCTTCCCCAATCACTCCAACAATTTAGAATATATGCTGCACAAACTTGATGTTCATAGACTGCTCAGATTTTACTTGGATAGAACAAAAGATTTTAGGAAATCTGAACAGCTTTTCATCTACTTTTCAGACTCCAGGAAAGATATGCCAGTGGCCAAAACAAGTCTGTCCAAGTGGTTATCTGATTGTATCACATTTGCTTATTCAGCTGCTAATATGCCCTTACAACATAACATTAAGGCTCACTCCACCAGAGCAGTGTCTACATCCTCTGCCTTTTCTGCCAGACTTCCTATTGGTAACATTTGTGCAGCAGCCACTTGGTCAAGACCTCATACCTTTATCACTCATTACAAAGTTGACAGGGCCTCCTTTGGGTCTACTGTCCTGAAAAACATACTCCTGTGAGCCACCCGAGATAGATGGTGCTTGGGACGCTACCCATCTGTAAGAATGAACGGCGAGATAGAACAACTTCACATAAAGAAGTTATGTACTTACCATAACGTTCCATGTGAGTTGTTCATCTCGCCTTCATTCTTACTTCCCACCCTCCTACCCCCTCCTGGGCTTTTCGAAGACCGACATGCTAGATTCTTCCTGGTTGCTCAACCCTTCTATAGCTTTCTCTTATGGAGTGATAGAATGACATATGGTATTATTATACGCAGCAAACAAGATATGAGGTAACTCTAGGTGCATCATGGGATAGGGACTTGGCCTCGAGCTATCTGAAAACCTCGAGCTTTGTAGTAGGCTGATTCGGAGCAGAGGATCGGCTCCAAACCCATCTGTAAGAATGAAGGTGAGATGAACAACTCACGTGGAAAGTTATGGTAAGCACATAACATTTTTTCTTGTTATTAAAGAAACTTGTACTTTCACATCTTAAAAGGGACAGCTTTCCCTTATGCTATAACAGAAGTATATATTTTTTACTGTTGTGTGTAGGCTAGCACAGCTCTGTATTTCTTGCTCAAGGAAGAAACTGTAGTTTACATCTGTGCTAAATGTAACATGCAATAAAAATGAAGGGAAATTAACTGTAGAAATAATCCATACATCTATAACCCCCTTTTCCCATTTTTGCAGATTGGGTTGGGGTGTCACATTAACAGTGACCATCATTTAGAGGCAATGATCACACCAGCAGGTGGTTATTCCTGCTGCTCTTCTTCCATACCACACACATTCATGCACACGTATGGCCAATTTAGTGTATTAATTCCACCTACTGCATGTCTTTGGAATGTGGGAGGAGGCTGGTGTACCTGCAGGAGACCTGTGCAAGCACAAGGAGGACATGCAGACTCCACACAGAAAGTACCTGTCACTCTCCTACTCTGGATACAGTAGTAGAGTCTTTGTGGGTTCTGTTCAAGCAGCTTTATTATATGCAAACACATCAAGATAGAAGTTTACTGACTTTAACTTAAGTAACTTGTATACAAAATAGCTATTAAAATCATACATGTTCACTCTCTGGCTGCACTCTCAAAATGGCACTGGGTATAGCATGTACCTGATATTTATATGTGCACGTTCAGTCTTTGATATGCTTCTTAAAGATACAGCACATACACTCTGCCCTACATCCTCTCTCTTTGAGAAATAGATCATGCAGTGCTATGACTCTATTTGGCATGCAGATAATACAAATAGCTATTTGTCATGCACTTATACAGAACTAGGTACATATATACAATTATGTCCATGTTGCTGTGTATTTCACACTGGGCCTGGAAATACAACCAAATTGTGTGATATAAAACTGAGAATGAGAATTAGATTTAGCAACTGGAAGAACTGTCACTTGCTATTGAATGTTCAGCCTTGGGAATATCTGGAACATCCTTAGGAATGGCGGTAGAGGTTATGACATGTTCTGGGATGGGAACAATGTCTGACTTGCTCTGAGATCTCTAGAGTCTGTATCACAGGACCAATGCTGCGATAACAATTCTGGTACAAGAAGAAGATGTCTGCGATTTCTCCTGTACTCCACACCCTCAAATTCTACAAAGTAGGATCTCTGTTTGGTACATATACCTGTAACTTGACCAATCCAGTCAAAACCTTTTTGTCGTTTATATCCTCACTGTCTCTCCTTTTAACAGATGAAGAAATCTGCTCGATTTATCATAACTGTGCTTCTGGATGGAACACTTTTTGAATAATTGGGCTTTGATGGTTCTGCTGTTCTTTGCTTTAGGCCTCAATAAACTGGAACTAATAGGTTGTTTTGGTTTGCCTGGTTAGAAATCTTTGAGCAGGTGAGCCAAGTATGTCATCACGGGGTATGTTTCTGAGATTAAGTAAATTCAAAAAGACATTGGTATTGTCATGCTTTGACCTTTCAGGTAATTGCTTTGCACTCTGCACTGCATGTTTAGCTAGTCTGTTTGACTGGATTTTCAGGAATGCTAGTAACACGTACAAAGTCCCATTCTCTTGCAAATTTCTGAAACAACTGACTAGTAAATTGAGTACCATTGTCAGAAATAACTGTGTGGACTACCATGAATTGAGAAATGACATTTCAGCTTAGTAGTAACAGTAGTGGATGTTAGATTAGGTAGTAGGTCAATCTCATGCCAGTTCAAATAAGAGTCTACCAATACTAAGTAGTGTTGATTGTTCCACTCGAAGATATCAGTGGCTACTGTTGACCACGGTAGTTCAGGAACTTGACTTAGCTGAAGGGTTTCTGTTTGCAAATGCGGTTTAGTACTATTATGTACTGAACTAGAAGAAATTACTTTATCAATGTCTTTCACTAATGAAGGCCAAAATACTAGTTATCTCGCCTTTGTCTTAGTAGATGCGGAACCTGGATGACCATGATGCAAAATCTGGATATATTCATGTTGTAAGGAAGCAGGAACAACAATTTTAGGACCTTTGAAAATAATGGCATCTTCCAACATCTCATCTCTTTAAGGAAAATAGGTTTGCACTTCAGGTGGTACACTCGATTGCTTTGACGGCCATCCAACATTAATGTAGTGGTTGAGCTTTTGCAAAATTGGATCAGACTTTGTGTGATCTCTCAAATCATCTTCAAGTGGTAGAGAAATTATGCACTGCTATCACATCAAAGTCAAAGTTCTCTGTGTCAAGCTGTTCTGTTGTATTTCTGGGCAATCTGGATACGGTATCATCCAGATAAAGTAGTTTGCCTTTGGTATATAGACCATTTTGAAGTTGTACTTTTGTAATTTGAGCATCATTCTTTGTAAAACTCGCTGGAGCTGAATGCATAGGCTTCTTTAGAATAGTAACTAGAGGTTGGTGATCAGTTTCAATCTGAATAGCTCAACCATAGATATAATCATGAAACTTTGAACATGCAAATATTATTGCCAAAAGTTCTTTCTTAATCTGAACATACTGCATTTCAGTTTGGGTAAGTGTTCTAGATGCACAGGCTACTGGTCTGCCTTCTTGAATAACTCCACCAAGACCAAATTTGAAGCATCGCAGGAAAGAGTGACTGGTTTATTGACATCATAGCATTTTAATGTAGGTGGGGGAGCAATTTTCTGCTTAAGGTCTTCAAATGCCTTCTGGTGCTGTTATAGCCAAGACCATGTAACATTTTTGCACGTCAGCTCTCTTAAAGGCGCTGTCCACTCACTGAAGTCTGGTATGAACTTACCTAAATAGTTGACCATGTCTAGGAAATGCTGTAGAGCTTGAATATTATCTGGTGCTGACATCTCAAGAATAGCTGCTTGTTTGGTCAGGTCTGGTCTCAAGCCAGTACTGGTAAATAAATGACCTACATATGCAACTTCTGGTAGCCTGAATTTAGTCTGAAGATTGAGCTTTAAGTTCACTTCACATGCTCTGTCTAGAACTCTCTTTAGGTTTCTGTCATACTCTGCTTCATCATTGCCTTCAACCAGTAAATCCATCTACTATTATGGCACAAGGGTAACCTGAAATAATTTTCTCCATTGCATGTTGGAAGACTTCACTTGAAGAATTTATTCCAAATGGCATCCTTAGGAATCTGTATCTGCTAAATGGGGTACTGAAAGCAGTTAGTAATGAGGATTTGCAATCAAGCATTACTTGCGAAAATGAACTTTTTACACCCAAGACAGAAAAAACAGTGGCATTTGGTATTAGAGCTGCACCCTCTTCAACTGCATGCATTGTTCAGATCTCTTGGGTCAATACATATTCTGATTTCGTCTGAGCTGCTACCATGGGCAACACTCAGTCAGTTGGTTCTGTAAATAGATAAATCACACCTTGCTGTGCCATTTTATCCAGCTGAGTGCTGACTTTAACTTGCATAGCTATCGGAACTTTTCTTGCTGGTCTGACTACAGGAGTGACCTCTGGGTCTAACTTGATGGAATACACAACTGGAGGTTTGCCCATCTTGTCATCGAAAACATCAGCATACTCTGAGAAAATGGCTTCAACTGGAACTAGGATATGCACTTATGTGATCAACTTCTTTGGTAAAAGAAAGATTAATTCTCAGACCGTCTCTGAGATCCAGTAGTGATTGCACAGGTCTTCGAACAAGCTGTAACAGTTCTTAGCCAAATAACATGACAGCACTACTGAGCCCTCTATCTGAATTCCTTTACCTCCATAAGGAACAAGTTTCGCACTACCGGCCACATTGAGTTGCTCATTAATTCTGACTTTAGAAAATGTGTCGTCTGATATAACATTACACTTTGAACCAGTGTCTACTTTAAGCTCTGGATTTACCATTGATCTGGACAGTATAAATCACTTAGCTCTTTGCCAGCAAATTCACTACATTAACTATTTCACCAATTACTGATGCACCATTTACATAGAAAATGGACTTCTACAACTCTACTTAATCAGTTTGCTTTTTTGAGTGACCCTTGTTTACAACTGTGTGGGGTTTACTTGATTTGCAAAATTTTTGAAAGTGGTTCCATTTTTTACACTTGTGACATTGCTGACCAAATGCTAAGCATTTCTCTCTTTTAGAGTCATGCTTGGCACCGCAGTTGCGACAGTTAACAATAAAGCTGGACTTGGGTTTTGGTAATTCATGTTTGTACTGCACTGAGCATGCTTCTTTAAATGAACTAGTCTTAGAACGTGCTGGAAAACTACTTGGTTTCCCTGGTGAACCAGCAGGGGATGTGGCTGCCATGTGCTTAGGCCTATTTCTGTTTGCCACGTGTTGCATGTTACATTTGCTGGAGCCTGACGAAATGATGCTGCTTTCACTTGCATGCAAACTTGTGTATTTTTCTGTAACTTCATGGATTTGACAAATCTCTATCGCTTTACTCAACGTTACATCACTGTCACAAAGCAAAATCTTTCTCACAGCAGCACTATTAATACCACACATGAGCCTGCCTTTTATTAACTCTTCTTTTAAGTCACAAAACTGACACATTTTAGCTTTGTTTCTTAGGTCAGTAATATAAGCTGCAAAAGTTTCCCCTAGTTTCTGATCGCTAGTGTAAAACAAATGCCTCTCTAATGTAATATTTGTCTGGGGGTTACACATTTCCCTGAATTTGCGCTTCAAACACTGTGGGTCTTCCCTTGATTCAGCGTGTACAACAATATGACAGTTTTCACTTTCTCCCTCCTACACTGCTGGTGCAGACAAAAAATAATGCCGTCTTTCAATGGCCTCTGACCCAGCTAGGTTTAGTAAATGAATGCCCTAGTGCATGCATCTTTGTCTGAATAAGCTGCTTGTATAAAAATATCATACTTTTGTTCAAATATTCTCCAGTTCTCTGCAATATGCTGATCAAATACAAGTGATAAGGGCTTTCAAAATCTGTCTGCCATATTAACACATACCAGTGAAGGGTTTTGCAAATATGCACGAACACACACACATATGCCAGAAATTTTTGCCAGTATTTGTAACTTTGCCCAAGTAGCACAACTACCCTCTGATCTGTCAGGCACTCATTAGACTGTTGAACTCTTGGGAAAAACAAACTAGCATATGAAGGGGCTTAATTCATGGATGTGCAATGACTAGGTGCAATACTAAGGTAGCTCACCTACACACTGAAGGACTGCAAAGTGCAATATGCAAACTGTGCAATAATTCAGTCTAATCATAGATATGCTGCTATTGTTTCAGTTTTACTTTGACAATATTACCTTCATATTGTTCCCTGTCTTCCTTGTCTCGTGTTCTGGGATGGGTGTGGGTCACTGCTGTCCTACTTTACTTACTAATTGCTACTTATTAAATTTCTACTGTGATATTTTATTAATTTTTCTTTGTCTACATCTGCAACTGTTTCCTATATTGAGAATGAAGCTTTGTAATTTCATTCATCTACAGTGCTGTATAGTTTGAATGACAATAAAGTTATCTTTGACTTTGACTACTACTCTTGCAATTACTATAGTTCAAGAAATCACACTTCAAATAACTGCACAATGCGAATGAACTGGGCAGGAGAAGCTCAGAGTCAGAAACATTTCAAAGTAGTTGCACTTTGCACATAAACAGTACACAGCACACTGAAATTTTCCCAAAATGTCAGGACCTTGCTAGATAATTCATTACAGTGCAAGAAGCGCTCTGTAATGGCGGCACTTTGTGAATAGACACACCCAGCACAAGAAACTTTTTGAAATGGCTATACTTTGACTGTACTTAATGAAATAGTTGAACTCTGCACACACATAAACTCTTCAGAATACATGCACAGTAATAAGCAGACACTGGAAGCACTTTTACACACTTTTGAGATACTTTGGATAACTCTAGTTATGCCCTTGATACAATGCAAAGTCGTAGTTATGCCAAAACACAGCACTTTGCCAAAAAAATGCAGTCATCTTGCTTTATTTATGCTTAATATGCCCTTTCTGCTCTTATTATTAATTTTGCTCATAGGTTGGTACTTGGCTATCAGCCCTAGGGCCTATACAAGCCTATACACAATAAATCCTGGCTATTCCCATTATTTACTTTTTTCTTCACCTACCATAACACTGCACATGAGCACATCCACATGTGCATGAATCATCCCATCCCAAGAAAAAAATGCTCTCATCCAAAAAAAGGAAGCCAATCTGGTGGTCCCCTGCCATAAACAAACTTTACATAATTTAATTTCTTTACATGTCCATTGTGTTTTTCTTGTGCTCATTTTATCTAAACATGCCATTTTGCTTTAAACATACTGCTTTGCTTTTCTGGTAATCTTAAACATTTTGCTTAATTAATAAACATTTTGCGCTTCCCACTTGTTTAATAATGGGCTTTGCGCTCTTGTAATGCTCCATTTTATCTTTTTTATAAAATAAGCTGTCCATTCGAGTTCTTATTACCTTTGGTACTTTTCTGGTTCTTTTTCATGCTTGTTTCTTAGTTTACCTTTACTGTCATCTCTGCACCTCGTGGCTCTACAAATATCAATCTCTGGAATCCTGGTTCTGACACCATGTTGCTCTCCTACTCTGGATACAATAGAAGAGTCTTTGTGGGTTCTGTTCAAGCAGCTTTATTATATACAAACGCATCATGATAGAAGTTTACTGACTTTAACTTGTATACAAACTAACTATTGCAATCATACATGCTCTCTCTGGCTGCACTGTTAAAATGGCTTTGGGTATAGCACTTGCCTGCTATTTATATGTGCCTGTTCAGTCTTTGATATGCTTCTTAAAGATACAGTACATACACTCTGATCTACAGTACCCCAGTCAAGAATCACACCAGAGAACCTGTTGCTGTGAGACAAGACTGCTACCCAATGCACCACTATGATGCACTAACTGTAGAAATACTTTGCAGCAAATGTTGTCTCCTAATTGCAAACCACAAATTGAACATCTTAGAAAGGTAAGTAAAGAGGTACAGTTGAAAACACTAATTTATTGTTAGATTATTGTTTTGTTTTTTTGTTTTTTTTTTTTTAAAACAGACTTCTGTTCAAATGTTACAAGACAGTTTACTAATGCTGGGCAAACTTCATAACTTAAGGCTACTGTAGCAGTGAGCAAATGATGAACATAGAATGATGGTGTAAGTAAACTCACCATAACAGAAGATGTTTGAATGATCACTGCTGCAGTAGCCACACCCATCCTTCATTCCCACTTGTATTTTAATTGCCAGGGTTTGGACATATCACTTTCAGAGCTGTATCCTTCCTCTCTTGTTTGGCATGAAAGCACTGAAGGACTTGGCACCCAAAGCCTGGGTTGGGTTAACATGACCAACAGCTTTCCTTTAAGGCTGAATTTTTAGATCTTACTAACACCAGCAGCTTTACTTTGTTTCCTAAAAGAGGTAGCAGTGTTTCAGACCTTGTTTTAACAGACATTCCTGATGTTAAACATTGCCTTTGCATAGGTGAATATCTGGTTTGACCCTTCGTTTAATCTAAAAACAAATTGTTAGTGGAAACAAGTAAATATGAGAATACTGAATGTAATGAAAAAGTTTCCTTTAGCAATAAATGTTTCAGCTTGTATTTCAGGCTGCAACAGAGGAATACATTTTTCTTTATTCTCTTACTTTTCCTTGGAGGCAAGCTGATTACCAGGCAATAAAAGACAGAACAGTGGTTCTTCAAACCTGAAAGTTGTTAATTTCTGAAAGTATCAAGCCATTTTCACATCTGGGGAAGGGGGAATAAAGTAAAAAAAAAAAACAGATACCAGTTAGTATAAGTAGAAGCACAGACAATAGCATACATCGTAGCATGGATAACGTCAATTTCTGGTTACCTAAAGCCTGTGTTAGTAGCTGTCTGTTTGGCACAAGTGTTCCTATTAGAAGGAATAAACATCATTATAGGTTCATAGGTTCATACTAGGCTATCTGCCCTAGGGCATTTATAAGCCTAGCCAGAATGTGTTTGGCTTTCGCCACCCATTTTAAATTTATTTTGCTATGCCCTTTTTCGAGGTTAGTATACTGTGCCTCTGTCTAACAGTGACACAGAAGTGATACCCGGGGTAAACCTATGATCTCCCATCCACTCATCAAGATTCCTCTTGAAGAGAGTCAATGAGGGACTCTGCCTAACCTGAACTGGGATTTTATTCCAGAGTGAAGGGAGCCTCTGGGTTATGAATCTGTCCCTCCAGCATGTCCTATTTATTTCAGTGCTGAGGTTCAAGTCTCAAGCGTAGCTCGATGGGATTTGGATTTTCTGAGGTGCAGCATGTCCATTAATTCCAGGTTGGACATGGCTTTATACGTCAGGTACAGATCGCCTCTGAACAGGCGGTATGCCACTGAGTAGAGCTGGAGTTTCTTTAACCGGGCAGCATATGGCATCTGTTTGAGCCCTTTGATCCTCTTGGTGAGGTACTTTTGGGGTCTTTCCAGTTGCTGCAGGTGTCTGGTAAGGTACATCCCAAAAGGGGCATTGTACTCAATTATGGGCCTGATGAGGGATGAGTAAAGAGGCACGATGACCTCCCTGATCTAGATGTGAATCCCTTCATGATTAGGTGGGCTATATAAAATGTTTTTCTAACCACTTTGGCCACGTGGTTGTCAAATGAGAGATTGCTATCAACTTGGGTCCCCAGGTCCCTAATTACTTCTTCTGTACTTAATGGATTACCACCTATGTGGTAATTTGTGGGCACTTTGTTTTTGCCAAAGGGGATGACTATACACTTTTGGCATTTAGCTTGAGGCCATGGCTCTGGCACCAGTTGTCTGTTTCTATGAGGCCCTTTTGGAGGATGCTTGTGTCGGCTGCAGAGTCGATTATGGCGCCCAGTTTGCAGTCATCTGTGAACTTGGTCAGCCACAGTCCTTCCTTGTTGGCCTGTACCTCCGAGAAATATATACCGAACAAGAGAGGTCCCAGGACTGAGCCTTGTGGGACACCACTTGTAACTGGTTTGGAGTCTGACATAGCTCCAGCAATTCTAACCATGTGGGTTCTGTCCTTGAGCCAGTTTGCAATCCATCTAGTGACATAGGGGTTTATATTTAAGCTGGTGAGCTTATCTATAATGCCCGAGTGGGGTATTGTATCGAAGGCTTTTGCGAGGTCCAGGTAGGCTGTGTGGACCACCTTCCCCTTGTCAATGGCCTTGGTGACTTGTTTCAAAGAAATCAACCAGGTTTAAGAGGCAGGATCTGCCCTTAACAAAGCCGAACTGGGTAGGATCCAGTGTCTGTATGTCCCCAATATCTTTATTTATGAGGTCCATGATGATCCTTTCCATAGCTTTGCAGACCAAGCTAGTCAGGCTTATGGGGCGATAGTTTCCAGGATCCGTTGAGGCACCACCTTTATGGAGAGGGACCACTGTTGCTGAACGCCACTCTTTGGGCACATATCCTGTAGTAAGGCTGAGATTGAACAGTAGTTTTATGTTTGGGTTTAGCTGTTCTTGGAGTTCATGTAGGACGCAGCCCGGGACACCGTCTGGTCCCATTGATGCTGTGTTTTTTGCTTTGGAGAGGGCGGCTCTTACCTGAGCATCTGAGATGTCAGGGGGGCAGCACTCTGCTGGGATAGATATTTGCCCTTTTGGTGGGGAGAAGTTTGCGCTGAACCTGTCAGCTAGGATGTTGGCAATGTCTGTGGGTTAGGACTAATTCTGAGCATATCTGGGAATTACCACCCAGGTTCCTAACATAACTAAAGAAAGCCTTGTGATTATCCTTAGTGTCCTGTGCAAATTTTCTCTCGAAGCTGGCCTTAGACAATTTTATGAGTGCCCGTAGTTTTTTGCTAATACTGATCAGTGATGCCTTCCCTTTTTGGGATTTCACTCTGTCATTTAGTAGCTTCCTCCTTCTATTGTATAATTTGTTTATGGCTGGGGTCCACCAGACAGGACGCCTGCCTTTGGAGGATTGGGTCTTGGTTTTATTTGGGATCGCATGAGCCATGCATTCCTGAAGGTGTTCATAGAATGTGTTTATAAAGGATTCTGCGGTCTGGGCCGTATTTTCCACAGGCCCTGGGGCTTTGAAGGATTCCACCTCGGTTTTGAGGAGTGTGAAATTTGCTTTAGAGAAGTTTTTCACTGTGGTTTTCTGGGCAGGGGTGGGGTCGGGATGTGAATATCCAGTGAGATTAGTTTATGGTCTGATCTTACCAGTGAGGGATACACTTCTGGTCTGGAGCATAGAGTCCCCATGTTGGTGATGATCAGGTCCAGTATGTTTTCCCTCTTGTGGGAGTGGTAACAAGTTGTTCCATAGCATTTGAGTTTATAAATTCTAGGAACCTTTGGGCTAGGGTGTTGGAGCTAGAGTAATGCTCCCAGTCTATGTTTGGGTAGTTGAAGTCGCCCAATATAATGGTGTTTGGAGAGACCTTCATATTTTCCAGTGTTCTCAGAAAGGCTGAGTGGGGTTCCTGGGTTTGGGAGGGTGGTCTGTAGCAGGCTATAAACTGGAAGGCAGTTTTACCCACTGTTAGTTGCACATGCATAGTCTCTGATGCTTCATGCTTTGCCACCAACCTGGAGGTGTGGGTATCTTTGATGAATATCGATACTCCCCCCTCCTTTTGTGGTTCGGTCCAAGTTTTGGGGCCGAAAAGCATGGTATGAGGTATAACCTGGTAGTGCTGGGGTGCTATCGAGCCCTGAACCAGGTTTCTGTTACTGCACAGATATCGATGTTCTCCATGCTAAGGAGAGTTTCGAGTGCGTGCATCTTGAGGTTTAGACTTCTGGCGTTGAGTAACATTACTCTTAGTTTCTTATCCCTTGTGATACTTATGGAGGTGGGTTTGTCTTTTGAGCCTTGCCTAAAAAGGCACTATGGGGTAGCAAGAGCCTTTGCCAATATCCAAAAGCCCAGGGATGACAGGTGCAAGCCGTCCCTAGCGAAGCATCATGGCTTGTCGAGCATATCATCCCAAGCTGACAGGCATTGGATCCCCTTTGAATGACACCAGTACTTAAGCCAATTGTTGAAATTGATCATCTTGTCTTCATATTGTGGCATCATTCTTGGTGAGGGTAAGATGCTACTCAAGGTCAGGGTCATACCGGCCTGGGATACATGCTCAGAGAGCTCCTTTATGTCTCTTTTCATGTAGTCCAGGGAGGTATGTCTCAGGTCATTCACACCAGCATGGACAATGACTGAGTCATATTTGTACTTGCCTTGGAGTGACCTGAGTGCTTGTGTTATGTGGCAGATCCTAGCGCCTGACAGGCTGCTCACCGTGACCCTGTCCTTGTTCTGCCTGGTGAGCAGGACGTCAGTGTGCCTGACGATAGAGTCACCTATTACAAGTGTATCAGGTGTGTTGTTTAGTCTTAAGGGCTGTGACTGTTCGGCACACTGGCTTTGTGAGATATGTGTTGCACGTGTTTTGTTTTGGGGTAGCGGTTGCTTGGGTGTCTGCTTTGGAGGTCTCTGCTGCTTAGGCAGATCTTTATTTAGAGCCTCTGAGTATGTTTTGTGTGATTATGTGTTTGGTTTGCTGTCGTGGTAGGTCTATGTGAGACTGGAATTGTAGTGAGTGTGGTTTCCTTCTCCTCCTGACTGGTTATGCCAGTACTGAGTTGAGAGAGCTTAGCCTCCAGTTTGGCTATATGGTTGCATCTCTCACATGTGTTGGAATTTGTTGGGAGGAGGAGAGGGTTGTCAGTGTACATGAGGCAGTTGTAACATTGCCTCAAGATTCCCAGATTCACCAGCTGGACCGGAGAGGAGATTGACAACTGACCTTTGGACATGCTAGAATAATATTGGGAATTCCTTAATAATTGAAAACAAGGGCCAGTGGGGAGTGAGGGTGTAGTGCACAGAAGCGCTGAGAAGCCGCGTATTAGGTGGAATTAGCGTTCCAGGGAAATAACAAGCAAACAAACAACAAGCATATATAAACAAAGCTAGATTCAGCAGGCCTGGATCTAGTCTATGCTACAGCAAACAAGGTGTACCAATTTCAGTAAGATACAGTTCAGATATTCAGGCACTATAAACCTTTAACCAGAAATTCCCAGCTCAGAAGGGCAGAGTCCAGCCTCTTCTCCCACAAGAGTGCAGACCACGAACCTTCTTAATGTAAAATAACTGGCCTGAAGCCCAAGTGCTTAAACCAGAACTAATACACTTTAAGAATAACAGACACTGGGCTCTCAATCAGCAGTTCCCAACTTAGAAGGATGAAAGCTACCTGTCCTGCCACCACAGTGCATGCCACAAACCTTCCTAATGTAAAACAACTGGTCTGAAGCCCAAGTGCTTAATCCAAAAGACTTAGAATGATAGCTACACTTTAATCAAGTTACTACCAAGCAGTAATAAATACAATTGAATACTTTAGAGAATGCTTGGATTAGTGCTCAAGTTACACAAACAAAGCTAAATCCAGCAGGCCCGAATCCAGTCTATGCCACAGCAAACAAGGCACCAACTTCATTAAGAAGCAGTTCAGATATGCATGCACTATAAGCCTTTAACCAGAAATTCCCAGCTCAGAAGGGCAGAGTCCAGCCTCTCCTCCCACAAGAGTGCAGACCACGAACCCTCTTAATGTAAAATAACTGGCCTGAAAGCCCAAGTGCTTAAACCAGAATTAATACACTTTTAGAATAACAGACACTGAGCCCTCAATCAGCAGTTCCCAACCTAGAAGGATGTAAGCTACCTGTTCTGCCACTACAGTGCAGACCACAAACCCTCTCAGTGCAAAACAACTGGTCCGAAGCCCAAGTGTTTAAACCAAAAGGCTTAGAATGAGTTACACCAAGCAGTAATAAATACAATTGAGTACTTTTAAGATGATGCAAAAGTAAATAAAGTAGGTAGAAACACAAGTACAGTAATTATTTGAATGCGTACATAGTTGTGTCTTTGTATTAAGTTAATAGGTTCTGAGTTTGTTTTTGTTTGAGGGCTTTTATTAAAACAAAAAGTCTTGTAAAATGTGACACAAGTTCTGATGCCGGTAAGAAAAACTGTATAAAGGATTAACCTGACAAACAATGGGTGCATACATCATGAAAGCTGGAATTAGACATTTAAGAAACTGCCATATATAATAGATGGGAATAATGACGGCTTGCCATAATGACACTTTGCATGTAATCTTGGAATGTGAATGGTCACACAGGTGTAGAGAAAAAGGAAAGAATACTTAATATTAAGAAATGCAGAGTGCAAATAGCAATGCTACAGGAGACACATTTGGAAATAATTGAGCATGAGAATTTGATAAAGAAAGGAGTGCAGGATGGATATTCTGCAAAATAACAGGAACAAAGGAAAAGAGGAGGACTTGTATTAATTGCTATAGTAGTTCCGGTTGTGATAGAAGAGGGGGAAAAGGATGATAATAGCAGATTTGTAGTAGTAAGGGGCTACTGGCAAGGGATGAAGAGTACACTGACATGTATTTGTATTCCACCAAAAACTGCTGTTTTGGAGCAACAGAGGATGTATCCGAGGGGCCTAGAAGGAAAAATATAACAAAAGTGGGTATATTCATTGCAATGTTCAGAGTAGTATCCCTGCAGGGTACTTGCGTATTATCGCAACCAGATTCTGAACAGGACAAACGGCTCATTTCCAAGCTGTGCTCCTGACGAGGTATGTACTGAAAGTGGGATGAGAATATGACACTCCGTACTACATTTAAATTTCATAACATGTACCACGCAACCAGGAAGGCAAACTGTCATAATTCTGCTCATACTTAGAAACTTGTTACATTTACAGCAGCTCAGTAGTGACAGGCACCATGATGGGGTACGCACTCCTTTTCAAAGAGGAATGCTGCATTTCATGTCAGTATAGTAGGGTTAGCCATGTGTAAGCAGAGGTGATGTAGCCCATCTCCTTTCCCTGTGAAAACACCTCTGTAAAGGCAGTGTCACAATGTTCTGGTCATGCATGCAAGGAATAAAAGTTGAACTCCTGTGTGCTCATCTATCCACAGTACTACAGACCTTTACGGACATCAATTTTGAATTTACCTATACAAGGACTGTGTTTGTAAAGCAAGTTCTTTTAACTGTCAGATTGCTCAGCTTTCATTCATGCACCATGCTGTGCATAGCAAGTAGATGAGGTGGTGAATTACTTCATCATAATTTAAGGATTTCTTGTCAGTACTTGGAGTGATTAATGGTTTTAGCGGTCTGTCAAAAAACATGTGATGCAAGCACATGTAAACATTTAAATGGATACTCATCTACTGTGACTCAGAAATACAAATGAAAAAAAATATTTTCCATTGTGTAAAATATAGACAAAGCCACAGAGGTCTGCAAAATCTTTTACAAAGATGTCATTCACTTTAATTTCATTTAAAAGATGTCAATAGTGCGGCTTTCTGTCCTGGTTATGATAATACGTAAGTACCCCCTGCAGAAATAGACTTCAGATTGCTATTTAGAAGGGAGTAGTTAGATTTTTCCATTTTTACTGGGCTGACTGTGCAGCCATTATTTATTATTGCTCTTGCCCTTTTTTTTTGTCCAATGACTTGATGGACTCCGATACTGTGCCCCCTCCCCACTACCCCTTTTGTAACTAAAAAAAGCAGACATAAATCAATAAATGTGCCTCAGCCTACAGCTTGTGATGCCACAATAGCCTTGGGCAGGCAATCAGACCACTCGGTGTTGAAGCCACAGCTGTGCATGACACAGAGTCAGACACGTCCTCTGGGGCTGTACCATTGCCTGGTTGAGGTATAGAAAAAACAAACCCTTTACATGCAGAATCTTTTACCAGTATTGATACATAGTGTCCCCCTAGTGTACTGTATGCAAAAAAGAGACAGAAGATCCGCCATATTGCAGGGAAACCATTTTATACTGTTTTTTCACCTGAGCTGGTGGTTATGGCTAGATCCATTATTCAGGCCATTGATTACGCAGTGCAAACCCAGGTTATGAGTAACGCCATCCAAAGATCTTGATTTTAAAGGGAATCCAGAATCTGAAGTTTCAGAAGTATCAGTATCTGATCATGCTGTGCCCTCTGAGGACAAACAGGTTCAGAAACCCCAAATTATGTTTTTTCCCCAAATGCTGACTAGATTTAGGGATGTATTCCATTGGGAGCAATCTTCAACTGCTCCCAGGATTAACAATGATATATGATCTTTTGGAGGATTAGGCTTCAGACTTAGTGACCTTCTCTCCATTGGTCCCAGTGTTGGAGGATGTTTCTAAGAAAGCTTGCAGTTCTCCTCTGCTAAATGAGTCGCTGTGAAATTCTGGATGTACTTTGCCATGCCTGGCTTCTAAGCCCCCTTGTCTGCAGACGCTGTTTGTTTCCCCAGTGAACTGTTCCAGTAAAGAGACTGTCTCTATCAAACCCATTCTCTCAAGATAAACTAGGCAAGTGGCTAGAATCATGGGAAAAAAAGCTAGGACAATCCAGCATTTAAGCTTTTAAAGTGTTTAATTACCAATGTTTTATGTGGACGCATGTGTTGAGATGTATATATAGGTTAGATGAGTTTGCTACATTGTTTCCTGTGGAGCAGTATGTGAAAGTGATTGTTTCCAATGTTTCTCAAGTTCTAAACCATGGTTTAGAGTGTCTTGGAGGGAGCTGATACTGTTTCTAGAAATGCAGTGAAATCTGTTACGGTAAGGAGATATGCTTGGTTACATAGCCAAAACTTTCCTGAGGTGTTAGAAAAATGAGATGTTGAATGTTCTGCTTGATTCTGATTACACATTTGGTACAGCAGCTAATCAGATCTATAAACACTGGGAGGACAGAGGTACACTGACACAAGGGGTGTCTAAAATATTTCATACTGACAAGTTTTTCGCCAATTAGCAAGATAATTCTCTACAGTCCAACAAACAGAAGCCCCAGCTAAACAAAAGCCAAGGCGTAAAAACAAAATTTCAGGATAAGAACTCCACCAAACATTGCATGCTGGATTCCTTCCCCAAAGTGGATAATCCCTGTCCCATCCTATGACTATTCCAAGGCTCGGCACCAGTTATTCGCATGTTCCCTTCTGTGTGCCCTGTCACAAACGTTTGCTCTAAACAAGGCAGCCTGGCCATCAGTAATTTCTGACAAATGAGTGCTCAACATCATTGGTAGAGGTTATAGGTGGCAGGGGAAGGAACATCCACCTCCATTAAGTGGGATTCCCCCTCAGCCTTAAGAAAATTCCTAACAATTTTAGGACTAATGGCATCCATGATTCTCATGATGCCACTGGCCTGAATTCACATGAGGAAAACTCAGTAGTATGTACAAAATTGTTGGGCCCAGCACCTACATTCCCTGGATTCCTTGTTGCTGGTGCTGCCCTTCATCAGGCAAGAGTTACAGTGGTGAACACAACTGGATATAAATCCAGAACTTCCCTTCTTCCCACCTTTTCTGGAACAATCTGTGTCAGTAAGAGTTTAATTGCAGGCTACTTGGAAGTCCCAAGGATGCATGGAAGCACACTGGTATCAAGGATATGTTGGTGATCCACCCGTTGAAAGTCTTTCACCATCTATGGACTCCAGGTTCTATTCTTGTGGTTTCAGACCCCACAACAGTGATGTGGTACCTTTAAAAGCAAGGGGTATAAGGTCATACACTCTATGCAGGTTGGCAGTGATGGCCTGGGAGTTACCTTGACAGCATTCTATGACTCTTTAGGCATCATATATCCCATCAGAGTAAAACGTTGTGGCAGACAGACAAAGCAGATCATGGGCAGACCCACATGAGTGGCAATTCAAGGCAGTGGTGTTCCAGAATTTAATCCAGAGATGGGAATGCCACAGATAGATCTGTTTACCTCCTTTCAAAGCAGACAACTGGAGAAATTCCATTCCAGACTTCCTTGCAGCCATCGAGGACAGATGCATTCTCATTCCCTTAGATGAGAATGTCCCTGTATGTGTTTCCACCCTTTCTACTGATTCACAAGGTACTTCTGAAGGTTCAGAAAGAAATGCCTAAGATCATTACAGTGACCACCTTTTTTCCAGGCAATCTTGGTTCTCCCTCATAAAGGTGTTGGCCAAGGGTAATTCCACAGACTGCCTTACATTTTGAATAAGCTCACACCGTCTCAGGAGCAACTGGTGCACCTCAAGTTTGGAACAACTACAGCTGACAGCCTGGATAATTCCTTCTTGACTTGCTTCATGAGGAAATGCAGCAGATGTTAAAAGAGGCCAGAAAACCTTCTATTAGAAAATCTTTTTTTTTCTTAAACAAGAAACATCTTTATTAAATTATGAAGTATGACATAGAGGCCATGTTACATTTATATAAATGACAGTAAACCATAGCGACACTGTCTCAGTTGCAAACATTATACATTCCAAACCGCGCCGATCCAACTGTAGCTACAAACATTATACATCACTTTTAACATATCCAGTCATTGTTAGTCAACTATTACATAGCTCATTCAAATCCTGCCTTCTGTTAAACCTTGTCCTTCCTCTGCATGTATTGATGCCACAGTTCTCATTTTTCCTATGTAATTTGCTCCTACCCTTTTCTAAAGATTCCATTTCCAGTTGTTTTAACTCTTATGATCTTCACTACTTCTAGTAAAGTTGGCTTAGACTTTGATTTCCATTTTTAGTAATTGCTTTTTTGGCAGCCATCATAATTAGACTCAGCAAGGTCTTACTATGTCTAGGCAGTTCCGAGAATGTATCGTAGCTCAAAAAAGCATTTCCCTAGTCACTCCAAATTGCTCACACAGCATCTCCAACAGAGCAGCCGGCAGGGAATCTTTAAAGTCTACCAACTCATTAAACTCGCAGAAAATATGTTCCTAGTTACCTCTTTCTGCCCCACAACACTTGCAACATTTGCTGTCTATGTGACAAAAATTCTTTGAAGTATGCTTAGGGTATAAAAATAAATATGTAAGCACTTCCAAGCAAAGATCCAAGATGATCTAGATTTTGTTGCATATTTGTGAGACATACATATATCCCCCCCCCCATTGTTTCTTTGTGAATTGCTTATCTAATTTCTCTTCCCAGTCCTTCCTAACCTCCTCTGACTGATTTTTATAGTTATCATGCAATATTTTATATGCTCTGCTAATTACCCCTTTCTTAATGGCAATTTCTGTTCTAGATTCCACTAAAAACTCTTCCAGTTCTGGTCTTTTGTTTAGGACCCTCATATTTCTTTCTCTTTGCCTATACTGTGATATCCGTCATTGATATGGAAGGCGATCTTTAGCCTGCAGTCCAGATCTTGGCATCTTTCCATTGTGTTACCTTTCCTCTCCAATTATTTGCTCCCAGTACCTTGGCTTCTTTGCCAGTTTTCTCCACTATATTCCCATCCCCTCTTGCCTGTTGTCTGTATCTCTAATTGCAGTCATCCGTATTGGCAGAAATCTCCTTTCTCTCGAGTTGTTGCTGGTGTACCTAGCCATTTCAGATAAGTGCCTCATTTGGGGGGGGGGGGTGCTTATTTTTGTTTTTATTTTGTGGTGGTGTGGGGTTTCATGTCATCCAGAAAGGGTAAATGCCAGTGTGGGAGACAGATTCCCCATAAAGGCCACTACGAGCAGTGGTTGTTTTGTTTAGGTGCTTCTCACAACCATATGCCCTGTACTGTTTGTCAGGAATTTATTCCAAAGACCTTGCATAGTCATCTTTCATCCTTAGCCATCTATCTTGAAAACAGCATCTAAAGCTCTTAGTGAAAGATGCTATGGAAGGTACTTCATGGTATGAGGGTCAACCGTCTTCAAACAAGAAGGACAAAAACGTCAGGTCAGATTCTTCGGCAGTGCCTCCTCCACCAGACATCTCTCTTGAGGCTGGTGAAAGCCTGGAGGATCATCTCGTTCCTGGGCTGGATTCCAGACCTTTTCTGGATCTTTCTCACCTGAATACATTCCTGAAGGTTTCTTCCTTTTGAATGTTATCCCTTCAAACTTTGTTTCCTCTACTGCTTCATGAGGCTTTTATGCTTTCTCTGGATCTCAAGGATGGTTACCTCCATATCCCTATTCATCCATTTCTATGTTGCTTCCTGGAATTTTCAGTTATGTTCTTTGCCCTTTGGCCTCTCTACTGCCCCTAGAGTATTGACCAGATGCCTAGCTCTTGTGATTGCTTTTTGCAGGCTCAAGGGCATTCAGATCTTTCCTAATTTAGATAACCTGCTCATTCAAGCCTCTTCTCCAGAAATGATCCTGCAACAGCTTCAGTGGCTCATTGCTGTGTTGCAAAGCCTGAGGTTCACTGTAAATTTTCAAAAGTCCTTCCTGTCCCCATCATGGGATCATGTTTTTCTGGGATGCAGGATCCAGACTGTCCCTATGCTAGCATCCCTGCCTCCTCTCAAGGCTTTGACTCTGATTTCCTTTTTCAGTCCATTCTTCCTCTGGCCTTGATTTCAGCCAGGGAATTTCTGGGGGCTCTGGGATTCATAGCATCCACCATCCCTATGCTTTCCTTTGCCAAATTGCACATGAGAAAGCTTCAGTGGTATCTAAAGTCAGTTTGGCTTCAGCATTATTATCCTTTAGAGTTTCCAATTCCTCCTCTTCCATGTCACAAGTTGGAATTTCAGTGGTGGATTCACCAACCAACTTTGAATCCAGGACTTACCCTTTCAAACCCTGCTTTCAGGAGCTGTTCTTGGACACCTCAGATAGGGGTTGGAAAGCTAAAAGTGTAAGGCCTCTGGTCTCCTCAGCAACAGAAAGGGCACATCAGTATCAATGAGATGAGAGCTCTTCTGTTGGCTGTAACTACTTTACATTCTCTGTTTTCTCTAGAGCTGCTTAATATCTTTACAGCCAACACCACAGTGATGTGGTGCATCAACAAACAAGGGTGGATATGAAACCCATCTTCTTTGCAGATTGGCTCTTCATGTTTGGAAGCTAGCAATTCAGTACCAAGTAACACTTCAGATGGTGTACATTCCTGCCACTCAGAGTTTTGTGCAGACTCCCTGAGCAGGTCCATAATATAAGCTCACGAGTGGATGTTTTGCAGGGATGTATTTCTGGATATTACCCACCAGTGGGGTATTCTTCAAGTAGATCTCTTTGCCTCCCCTCTGAACAGGCAACTTTCTCAATCTTGTGGCAAGACACCATGTCCTCTGGCTTGGAAGGTGGACACCCTATCTTATTCATGGAAAGATCTCTACTACATAGTTGAAATCTTAAAAGAGCGAATGCCCTTACATTGAGTGCTAATACCTGAAACAACAAGAAAAAAAAATCACTGGGCCATTCTCGTGACTTTGCCATTTCCTCCACTGTGGTGCAATCTCTGAGTTGGTATATGTAAGTAGGGGGATGTGGATTTTTTTTTTTTTGGTGCAGTGATTTTTTTCCCTGGGAAAAATAATCACTGTTCCGTACATTTGATGTGTGGTTTCAGGCATTAACAATCGATTTAAGAGCATTCGCTCTTTTGGTGTTTCGATCTTGTGATATAGATGCTTCATGGAAGGGAATGTTTCTTTATGCCTTCCCTTCCCATTCTCTCATTCCAAAAGTCCTATGCAAGATAAAACTGGATGCTACCAAAATCTTGCTGGTGGACTCCCTTTTGGCCCAAACATCATTGATTCCCTCTTCTTCTGCATTTAGCCAAGGGCAGTCCTCACAAGTTACCTCACAGTATAGATCTTCTGACACAAGACAAGGGATCTCATCCATGCCTGCCTGTCCACTCAACAGACACTGTAGATGATAGGATTTTAATTCCCTGTAGGCAACTTTTTTTCTGAGAACATGCTTTGGGTTCTGCAGGAGGCCAGCAAACCCACTACTAGGAAATTCTACTTGTCCAAATGGAAGAGGTTTTCTCTTTTGTGTCTTTCTTGTAACCTGAACCCACTTAAATGTGGATGTTCCTTTGGTTCTGTCTTATTTTATGTGAATTGTTCAGTGCTGGGTTGGCATATTCTTCTATTAAAGACCACCTCGCAACTACTTTTGCTTGTGTGTATTTAGGTCCTCCTTTGGCCTTTAGGCTCAAGGCCAAGCAGTTTCTTAAAGGTGTCCTTCACTCCCAGGAAGGCCTATTCTCCTCCTTCCTGGGATCTTAATTTTGTTATGAAGACATTGACTCAGGCTCCTTTTTAGCCTGCAGCTTCAGCCTCCTAACAGCATTGTTCTTGGAAGACTGTTCTTTTCATAGGCCTTTCTTCTGCGAGATGGGTGTCTGAGCTTCAAGTCCTTATGGCTGTTCCTCCTCTCTGTTTTTCATAAGGACAGCATGTCTCTTTGTACCATTCCTTCTTTTATGCTTAAGGTGATGAATGAGTTGTTTATTAATCATTCTATGAATTTTGCCAACTTTGTTCCCTTCTCCATAGTCTGCTAGTGAGAAGGTATTGCAGGCTTTAGAAATCCAAAAGGAAATAGTCTGCTTAGAAACTGGCAAACCTAATGATCTAGGATGAAATGAAACAAATGATGAGATTTTCGAAAAGCTTTAATTTGTCAAAATAAAATCTGAGTTGTCTATGCACATCCAGTGCGCAATACCTTCTCACTAGCAGACTCCAGAGAAGGGCTCGCATTCCTCTTGGGGCTCTCAGTTCTGAAGATGTGTCCAGATGTCACCTTTATGCCGTATGCCTAGCACAGGGAGCATATGTGTGGCATATGGCATATTGTTAACCTAAAGGCTTTGGTATACTGGCCAGATGTCTGGCCACCCTTGGCAGGGAATCCCTCATGTTAAGAATACTGCAGCAGTGAAAAGGAGGACATCTGCTGTTATGGTAAGATTCTACACAACTGCACTTTTTCATGATGGGACAGCCTTACCTGACTTTAGGGTTGTATTACGCACTGACTCCTCTTTCATGCCAAAAGTGGTGTCAGACTTCAGTCAGTCTATTAATGTCATTGTGTTCTTCCCAGAACCTAAGAAAAAGGGAGACAAGATACTTCATACCATAGATCTGCAGTGACAGCTTAGGTACTACCTTGAGAAGAACGAAATCCTTCAGGATGGCTGAAAGGCTTTTTATTTCCTACACAGGGGCAAATAAATGTCAGCCTATCTCTGTACAAACCATTGCCCTTTGGTTGCCCTCTGGTATTGTTTTTTTGTTAATACCCACCATGGTAAGGTAAATCCCAGTAAGGTAAAGGTGCATGTCACCTGGACCTTTTCTTCAATGGCCCAATGGAAAGGAATGGAGTCTAGAAGTATTTTAGAGGCAGCAACTTAGTCCTTGGTCCATATCTTTTCAAAGCACTACAGGCTGAATGCCTTTTCTAGATCCAGAGCAGGCTTTACTAGGAACATGCTCCAGGGGCTCCTGGACCCTTATTCGTCCTCCTCCCATGTTGGGTAAGCTTTGGGAATCTACCCAAATGCCAGTAAGACTCTGTGTGTGTGTGTGTGTGTGTGTGTGTGTGTGTGTGTGTGTGTGTGTGTGTGTGTGTGTGTGTGTGTGTGTGTGTGTGTGTGTGTTGAACATAGTACAGTTGCACAAGTTCTACTTTCATGTAATAGTAAGATGTTCGATAGAACACACTGCCTTACTGTCAGTACCCACCTACCATCCCCCTTTTTGAATGTACATAGTTTGGTGTTAGAGATGCTGTGCCAATGGGGAGCCTTATTGGGGACCTGGGGAGAGGCAGACAGAGAAACCCAGACCCCGGGCTGTGTGCGTTTCCTGTGTGCTCCTTAGGGAAATTGTGCTTGATGCAGAGAGGTCTGCATCTGGAAATACTGAGTGTATCAATTTTTGTTCCAAGTGAACATCCCTCTCCAGTGTCAGTGGGGAGGATTCAGGCTCCTTGATTACTGGTCCAGAGTGGGGACATCATAAGGCCACTAAGCATAGCATTTCAAAAACCAAATGTGCACATTCAAGAAGGGGGATGGTAGGTGGGTACTGTGACAGTAGGCCGTGTGTTCTATTTCCCTTAGTACACAGGGAACACACTCAGCCTGGGGTCTGGGTTTCTCTGTCTGCCTCTCCCCAGGTCCCCAATAAGGCTCCCCACTGGCACAGCTGTAGAGTTAAGTCCTTAGCCGAGTGTCCAAGCCAAGTCCTTCACCACTCTCTCTGTGAAATCAGTGCTTTGTGTCCCTACCCTAAGTAGCTGACACACACACTCTGACATTTAATTTTCACATACACATACCCCCCACACACGTGGGAAAGGCTGTCAAAGACTACCTGCTCTACCAACTTTGCTCAGACTATAAGGTAGATTCACTGCCACCAGTCAGTTACAATACAGCTCTTAAAAAGGTATCCAATTATACTGTGTACAATTAAAACTAATACACATGACTTTCAGGAGTGGCTAGAGTAATCACCAAGTAAATATATGCAAATACTCTCAAAGCTTAAATATTTTCTAAAAGGACCAGCCACAATGAAAAGTTTAAATATTTTTAATAATAAAAGAACATGAAAGTACAAAATATCTATTTACAGTAAACACAGAGTTTCAACCACAACAAATATTAAAATAACACAGATGAACAAATTCACATATTTATAGAAAAAAAAAACAGTACTTGACTAATCTCCCTGTATTTTCCTAACTAATCTGTAGAATACTATTTCCTGGTCTACTTACTAGAGCAAGGCAAGATGAAGTAGGTGAGGGATCCTTCTATGAGAGGTTCCAGAAAAAGTGTGCCATGTCTGACTGAGAGACTTTTTAATATAATGTCTAAATATTATTTCTGGGCTAGCTTACAGAATAACATCACATCTTGTTAAGAGACTCTGTTTCCCACACTATCACCAACATTAGAAGTTGCCAGGATTTTAGCACCTATGTGTTACCATGCATACACAGCTTTGCTCAGATCTTCTGTAGCTCCTGGAAGTCATAAAACAATTTCAAACCTCTACCATTCCAGAGTAGCAATTAGTTCACCCCAATGACAATGCAGGAAGCTTCCTAATACAGACTTTTTGCCTCTAGCTGCAACCAGAATGTTAAGATGCAATCTTTATTGCCTAATTTAATTTAAACTATTTTTCAAAGTTAGCTGGGACTGAGGTTAACCTCTTCTCTTCTAGTATCCTCTGTTAAAACATACACATTTAATTCAGGTACAATATAGTCAGGACCCATTGTTGGTACATTTTTAACACAAGCAACTTTACATTTTCAACAGAAGCATCCATACAGATCAGTTTGAAATACAAATGGCATATAATTTTTGACAAAATTCCAGCTAGTTGTGCTTGCATATGCTCACATCCACTGCCCTGCATTTCCTGGCATAGTTGGCAATACCTCACATTATCACACACCTGTGTGTGTGTGTGGTTTTTGGTTTGGATGAGTAGGTGTTCACAAGTCTTGCATTTCCATGTTCTTTTCCTCTTGGACTCTGGAAAACTGAAAGGGTTTTGTTTGTGTCTATAAAGCAGTCCCTGTACTTCAAGGTGATTGGTCCATCACACCCCCCAGACAGGCAATGGGAGGGACTCTGAGCTTTAGTAGACTGTCAGAGGAAGTATAGCAGGGCACTGTTACCTGAATGCCAGTAAAGCCAGTGTATGTCCTGTGAACACTTACTGTTATGGGTAAGTAGGACTTGTGCAACTGTACTTTCTGGTGAATAACAATCCTTGATTATAACCATAATATCAAATGCTACATTTTCTAGGCAAGTAGTTGAAAGGTATGACTGTGAAAATGTGATCTGATGTTGTAAATCTTCATTCATTCCTTACTGTTAGGACTTCAGTTCCGTCCTCGGAACAGATACGGCCATTACCAAGCTCACGCCATCCAAAAACTCTCAGCTAAGTCCAACCCACAATGCTCCTCTCATAGTCTGTTCAGATCTCATTTGCCACATTCCTCGTCAGACATGCCAAGCCTTTCTCTCAAGCTAAGTGTAGTGTTTTTGTGGTTTATCTATATAATTACCTTCTAGTCAGCTTTTTTTTTCTGAAGCCTTTCTCTTCATCTTTAAATTCTTATACTTTCTTACCAAAACCTGCAAAACCTACCCTCTACCTTCGGTAGTTCTTTTCGTACCATCATTGGTACTGTCCCTCTCCCCTACCTTTTGTAGGCCCTTTCCCTTGCAGTATTTCTTAGTACCATTGCTGGTACTCTTTTTCCTTCTATCTGTTTGATTAAAAAAAAAATATCCGCTTCTACTTTACTATAACTTTGCTGTTGTTTTTTTGTTAGTTATGGTTGTGATTTGATGTGCAATATAGTGTTTTTGTGTGTTTGTCATGATGTCTGATAAAAATAAACTAGGTTTTAAGCAGTGTGATAAGTGCGAGCATAAGATGCCCAACTCAGACGGTCATGCCCTTTGTGTTTATTGTTTGGGCATTGACCATATTAATGTGTCTTGTGATATTTGCTCTGGCTTCAGCAACCGTACATTAGCTGAACACAAGAACAAACTCATCTTGAAGGGTATGTTGAAAACACCCTTCTCGGAGGCTCTTTCTGGGATGGGAGGTCTCACCACCTCATAATCCAAAGGATATTAAAAACATAAGGAAAAACATAAAGAAAAATGGAATCACTCAGTACTGACATCTCCGTCCTCTTCGGAACCAAGTCGACACCAGACTACTTCTGTGCCATTGGCGCAGACAGCTTCGGCACTGGCATCTCTGCCTTCTCCCTTGGTGCTGACCTTGATCTTAACACAGGCTATTACTCCTGTACCAGCATCAGTGCCATCCCTGGCCATGGTACTAATGTCTTACTCGGCTCCACCTTTGACATCTGTGGTCCCAAAGATTGAGCACCTCACCAGAACAAGGTATTCCCCATCTTATGACTCTTTTTTTTAGGGCAGCAATTTAGCGAAAGACCTGAGTTTCCATCAGCAGCATCCATCAGATCCACCAGGAGTCTCTCAGAACAAGATGTAGTGAGGGTTGTGGACCAGCTTTTGGCAACTAGAGGTTTACCGACCCTGAATAGGTCTTCCCTCCCTATTGGAGTGGAAGCTTTCCTGGCATATTCACCTGTTTATCCTCCTCCCAGGTTTCAGAGAATTCTGTACCAATGTCCATCCTGGTGCACTCTGTCTCGGCACAGACAGTGGAGTCTTCCCTATCGGTTCCGATAACTCTTGGTGCCACGGCTCCTTTGGAACTGCCACACCCTCAGAGCACTGATTGGGCTGTCAGCACCATGACTCCTAGTTCAGCACCAATATTTTTCAATGGTGCGGTCTATGGTTCCAGCTCTGGCAGCTACCATTCCTCTTGGAGCTCCTAGCCTGGAGGTGGGCACATCAGGGTAGGGTGTGACCCCAGTTCCGAGGTCGTCCTTTTCAGTTCCAGGCTCCCATCCCTCTTCCGGTGGGCCTGCTTTACAAGTGATGCAGAGGGTCCTCGCTTCTACAGGCTCTCAGTTGGCACCATTGGCATTGGAACCAGAACCCCCCCCTCTAGCATGCAGTTGTCCCAACCCCCTATGCTGGAATCTCAGGCACGGGAGCCGCAAGACCTTCCCTTGAAGGGAACCCTTTGTCTGGAGTCATCCTCAGAAGACCCCACTGGGGAGCCACCCCAGAAGAAACTTTGCAAGAGGAAGCATATCGATTCCCCTGAGGAATCCATCACTGAAGACACTGATTATGATGAGGGAGCAGGGTCCCCACAGTCTCCCCTGGAAGATGTCTCATTTGGAGCCATTCTCAAGATCCTCAAACAGCGGGGAGATTGGAAATCCTCCAACCCTTTGGAATCTTTGTTCTTGCAGGCTTTCCATGCCCAACCATCTACTTCCTGGGTGACCCCCACTTGCAGATAAGCTCATTAGGCTTATCGTGCAGTGTGCCTGGAAGGCCCCAGACAACATAGAACCTGTACCCAGAGGCCCAATAAAATTTTGTCCACATCTGAATTCCAACCCAGCTGGTCCAGACAGCTAGTAGTAGATTCCACGGTTGTGGCGGCAGCCACTAAGAGGGAACTAGCAGAAGATAGTTCCACTGTTCATCCCCCACACAGGGAGTCTTCGGCTTTAGACAGGCTGGGGAAGCGGACCTTTGCTTCACCAACCTTTGCCATTCAGTCACTGAATTACCTGGTACACTTTACTCTCCTCCAAAGAGACCTAATTTCAGAAATGTCTGCCTTTGGCGGGGGTACTGCCTAAGGAGGTATGGGATACTATTGTCTCACAGCTAGTTACCCTAGAATCTATTTCAAACTCCTCGATGTGCTTGATTTCTCATTCCACCGAGGGGGCAGCTCTTGCAGCCGCATCAGGCATTGTCATGAGACTGCATGCTTGGATGCATTTGCGTGACTTTGCGGACCCTTTCAAATCTTTCTTTGTCAATGTGCCTGTTGACGAATCTTCCCCCCTTGGTCCAAAAATCACACAGTGAGAAAGATGGAAAGACCTTGTCTGCCATGGGCATACATTTTTCTACTCCCCAGAGTTCCTACTCCAGGAATCAGAGGAGTGGAAAATTGTAGTTCAAGAAGTCCCATGGATCTTTTTGTGACACTTGTGATGAGCTTTCCTCCTGGGGCAGAGGGGGTAACTCATCTGGAAAACATCTCTTTCAGGGCAGAGGGGGCCCGCACAACCAGGGTGCTAGGGATTCATTCTCTGGCAGACCCTTCCAGCACTCCTGAGCAGTGGCCTGATTGCTTTCCTCTGGAAGCAGTTGGGGGACGATTCTCTCTGCACCAACAAGCCTGGCTACTCATAACGGATTCATGGGTGCAGAGAATAGTATCCAGAGGCTATCGTATCCCATTTGATCTCTCTCCCAGACCTGTCAAATGAATCCCCGACATTCCACCTGGTCAGAGGGATGCTGCAGCCTTGGAAATCAAAAAGCTGCTACGAAAAAGAGTCATCCAACCAGTCCCACCAGACCAAATAGGATCCGGGTTTTACTCAAGGTTCTTTTTAGTGCCAAAAGAGGCAGGGGACTGGAGACCAAATACTGGATCTCAGCAAACTAAACAAATTCATCAAACCTCAAAAGTTTCAGATGGTCACGGTGCAGTCCATTCTCCCCTTTCTGGGGAAGGATAACTGGATGTGCACTATAAATTTTCAGGATGCGTATTACCACATAAAGAGGGGCAAATGCTCCTGGAGATTTCTTCGCATCCGGCTGGGAGCCAATCACTACCAGTTCAGGGTACCGCCCTTTGGTCTCTCGACAGCCCCCGGAGTGTTTACCAAATGTATGGCAGTTGTAGTAGCTCATCTCTGACTACAAAGATTCCAGGTGTTTCCATATCTAGACGATTGGCTCCTGACCGCCAAAACCAGGAACCTTCTCATTCTCAGTCTCTCTTACACTCAAGGCCTAGATCTTTGCCTAGGTATCATGATCAATATGGAGAAATCAAACATGTCTCCAACAAGAACACTGGAATTCATTGGAGTGATCTTCGACACAATGTCCTGTCAAGCTTCCCTTCCTCCTCACAGGCTTTCAGAAATAAGAAACCAGATTCAAGTCCTCCTTCCACAGACTTTTGTACCAGCATGCCTTCTGCTACAACTATTAGGCTCTATGGCAGCAACCATTACTTTAGTACTGTTGGCGAGGTTGCACATGAGACTATTACAGTGGCTCCTTTCATCACAAAATGGTCGTTCTTAACCCACCCACTCGACCACATGATACGCCTTACAAACGTTTGCAAGAAAGAAATGCTATGGTGGATGAAGCCAGAAACAAATCTTTGGTGTTGACCATTCTGTCTCCCCCAGCCCAGGGCCACGGTGACCATGGACACTTCCCTGTTTGGGGGGGGGGGGGCATTTCCAGGGAAGGTTGGTCCAAGGCACTTGGTCCTCCATAGAGGCCAATTTGCACATAAATGTCCTGGAATTGAGGGCAGTTCTCTTAGCATTGCAAGCATTCCACACATCCCTTACTTCCGGGACCATTGCAGTTCAATCGGACAACATGTCAGTCATCTGGTACATCAACAAACAAGGTGAAATCAGTTCTTGCCTCCTGTGTCAGGAAACCATGAGAATATGGCATTGGACGATGGCTTCCAACTGCTTTCTCAAAGCAATGCACATTCCTGGGAGCTCAAATATAATTGCAGACAATCTGAGCAGGAACATATTGATGCCTCACAAGTGGTCCCTCGACCCAATTATAGCTGCTCAAATCTTCCATCGCTGGGGCAGGCCTTGCTACAACCTGTTTGCTTCACCCCTAAACAACAAATGTAAAAGTTACTTTGCCCTGATCCCTCCTCAGGGGGAGTCGCAGAAGGATGCTGTGATTCACGATTGGCTCCCAGGTCTACTGTGCACCTTTCCCCCCATCCCAAAATTTATGCAGAAAGCTCAAAGGTTGAGAAGCAAAGTGATCCTCATTGCCTGTTATTGGCCCCATCAAGTCTTGATTTCCATTCCTATGGCCTCACTTGATCTACAGCCCATGAATCCTGGATCAATCTCAAGGACTGCTGACTCACCCTCAGTTGGCACTGTCGTCATCCGCGCCAATGACATCAGCGCCATCAGGCTACCAGCCAGTCGGAATTGAGCTGGCATCATCAATTAATGTCAGAGACAATTCGGGATTAATGGCAAGCTGATGGATGCAGGTAAATGGATGTGGCGACTGGCGCAGTGGAGCAGGATGAAGGCACTGGCAGCCTTGAAATGGATGAAAGCAGCATGGAGCAGCTGGGATTAATGGCGGCATGACTCACTCAGGGTAAGTGGAAGCTTTACTCAGAGGATCTAGGTGGCCTAATTGCTCTGCATTTTCACTACTTAAGTTGGAATCCAGATGTCGACTGATTCTAGAATTAATTTAGAGGTTCTTATTTTATACACTGTAGTCTGTCCAGTTTACTGTCTGTGGTCTGGAACAGCAACATTGATGGGCTTAAATGATAATAATAAATCGGGCCAAAACATCTGCTACGACTATGATGGGTCCACTGCTGCTAACGCAAAATTAAAGCCAAATGGAAAAGGAACATTATCAGCTATAACCACTTCACATGAATGTCTTATAATAGTTATGAAGCAAGTCCTTTTTTAAGAAATGTGATGTATTTTTGAGTCTTTCTGTGGATCACATTGGGGCTTTGCAATGCAATAATGCTGTTGCTAATGGTGCACCTTTATCAGTTAAGATCTAGTTACCTTTCAACTCAAAATCTAAACTGCAGATTATCAAAATGATAGAAAACAACTTTATCAGCCTTGCAGAATTTATGATAACGGTCATTAGACCATAATGTGTTTAATCAGTTCCATTATCTGTGCTCATTTTCTTAAGTGAGAGAAATAAACATATAATCAAAAAAGAATACAGTGTGTTTTATTGGTATGACAAAAATAGGTTTATAGGTTTCCTGCTCAGACTATTGGATGTAGGTAACTAAAAGTTCTGTAATATGCAGAGTACGATGGACTTCCTTATTACAATAGACCTGTGACTACTTTCTGAAAGTAATTGGATTTAAGTTTTTAAAGAATCAGTTCTTCTGGCTCTGGTGCCTTTTTCGGGGACAGTATTGGATGTGTTAATTTAGCTATATCCTGAGTCTTAGTGTGCAAGAAGAGGTCATCATGTGAACAGATTTTAGTTGCTTAGAGTACAGTTTACTTACCAGTTTATTCATCTGACTTCCAGAAAAAAATGGCATTTTGTTTTAATAAAGGGAGTCTGTAAAGTGATATGCATATTCTATGTGTTTCAAAAGATTTAAGGATTTAAACTATAATCTGTTCTGCTCCTCCAGATCTCCATCTCAGAGATCCTCTTTGCATAGGATGAACCTCTTCCTAAGAATCAAACTTCCTGACTGTCTACTTCCTGGTCATATGTGTGTATGTGTGGTGATTCGTTAATTCTGGCCACTCTGTTATAATTATATTTGAATGTGCATTTGTAGGCACGTACGAGCTTGGTAGCTTGCTTGCATCATGTGGTGTGTCCCACTTTGTATTAATCTAGTAGGCAGTGTGAGTGGTTAGGTTAAGTTATATTTCGTCTTAGCAGATTCCTCCATGTGATTAATATTGAAAGTGCAGCTTGGTTGGTCTTAGATTCACTTGTGTATTACAATTTAATAGCTTGCTTGCTTGCATGTGGTGTGTCTCACCTTGTATTAATCTAGGCGGAGTGAGTGGTTACTTCTAAGTTATATTTTGTCTTAGCAGATTCCCTCTGTGTCCCACACAGAGATAAGAAAAAGACTTCTGCTAACCGGCAACAGTACTTCATTAATCCTGGCTGCTGCAGGGTGATCAATATTGAAGGTGCAGCTTGGTTGGACTTAGATTCGCTTGTGTATTAGGCAGTTACAGGAAGTGCAGATCTCCATGAGTCACTTGTGTATTAATCTGGCAGCTAACAGCTCATAGATTCCTCTGTGACTGACTGGTTATATTTGGTGGTATCTCATTATACTATGAGATTCCTGTCTTAGCAAAGATTGTGACTGAAGAGTGTGTGATGCAGCTCAGACATTATATTAATCTAGGCAGATAACAGCTCACAAATTCCTATTTAGTATCTCATTATACTTGTCTTATAGCCCCTGCAGCTCAGGGATTGACAGGAGGTGTGTGTGTGTGTGTGTGTGTGTAAATAGACTTTTATGATGGAAATGTTCTGAATTGGGCAGTTTTTTATTACTGGTTCATGCATTTTGTTTCATTGCCTACTGAAAAAATGTTCAAACAAATTTAAAATGTGCTCTAACAAGTGTGCTGTATTATACAAAGAATATAATTTACTAAAGCCATGTATGTTTCTTGTTTTGTGTGCAAGGGGCCAGTGATTTGAAAACAACCCAAAAGGTAATCTTTATCCACCACTGGCCAGATGTATTTTCTTTGGATGTGGTGCATGTTTCAATGCTATTTTAATGAATGTGAGTTTCAAGGGTAGAGAAGTTTTAATGCCAAATCTATTTTCATTGTGAGACAGTTTAACAGGTGTCTGTTGGTGTTTGTCCATTGTGCTGTAAAGTGTAAAAATTAAAACCCAAATAATCATTGTAGTAAAGCAGTATGCACACATTAGTGTTTATGGTAAATGGGGCAAAATAGCCAGGTAAAGGGACATTGGGAATGGCTGCAGGGTGACTCTGGTGCCATATTTTGTTTGCCTGTTCTTCAATTTGCACGAAAGTTGGTATCCCACAATTCCATGGGAGTGGGCAGGGCCACATAATTATGTATGCACATTTTATGTTAAACAGCGTACAGATTTGTACCTATTTTTCATGGGCCTTGTCCAGATTTTTGATGTTTCAAGATTGAGAGGTATGACCCTCAGGGATTGATTCACCCCAATCTTCACAGCCTCAAGCACACAGCTTGGTTTTTTCACTTCCAATGATTGCCAGGCAAACTGATATTTCACCCCCTGTTCACGAGATCCTTCTGGCTTCACACAAACCATCCACCAGAAAAATTGATTTCAGTAAGTGGACTTAGGTTCTCTATATGGGCCAAAGAACAAAACATGGATCCCTTCTCTATTCCTATTAAGAAGATCCTAGAATATCTCACTACCCTGTTATATGCTGGAGCTTCAGCATCGACGATTACAGTACATTTAGCACCTATTGCAAATTTTCACAGTGGAGTCGACAATTCATCAGTTATGTCACACTGACTATGCAAAACCTTCATCAAAGAAGTATTACATATTAAACCTTCTGTCAAGCCCCCTACAGAACCATGGGACTTCACATTGGTGCTTCAGTCGTTAACAAGTCCTCCTTTTGAGCCTTCTGATTCATGTGATGTAAAATTTTTGTCCTGGAAAACCCTACTCCTAGTAGCCTTTACCTCAGCAAGAAGAGTTTCTGAGTTACAGGCCTTGAGTGTCAAGAGACTATATTTGATTTTCCACAAGTATATAGTTTCTCTCCGTACTCGTCCCTCCTTTTTTCCCAAGGTCATTTCTAGTTTTTCCATCAACCAATCTATTGGCTTTACCCGTTTTCTTTCCCCATCAGTCAAATAAAGGAGAGTACCTTCTACATACCCTTGATGTTCATAGGCAACTTCATTTTTACTTAGATGGAACAAAATCTCTTAGGAAAATGGATCAATTGTTTGTAGCATTTGCAGGACCCAGGACGGGTAAGCCTGTTCCCAAAATGACCTTATCTTCTTGGCTCAGAAACGCCATTACTTTCATCTACCAAAAAAACAAAATGTCCTTGCCTTCCAAAATAAAGGCTCACTCAATAGATGAATTGGATTTGGCCTCCAGGAGAAGAGCGTCCTTTGGTTCTATGGTGCTCAGGAATATCCTTCCTTAGGGCCACCCAGGACTAGAAGTAGCTGGGGACTCAGTCCTAACAGTAAGGAATGAATGAAGATTTACATCATCAGATAAAGAAGTTATGTCTTACCATACCATTCCATCTGTGTTGTAGATCTTCATTCATTCATTACTTCCCGCCCTCCTTCCCCCTGCCTGGACTCCTGGTGGACTTTTGGATTACCTTATTACTTAGGGTATCTGCTCAGACAGACCCTCCTTCTATTATTATTATTATTAACCTTCTTATAGTATAAGGGCAAGCAAACTCGATCTCAAGAGACTATGAGAGGGGCACTGTGGGTAGGACTTGGTACGCCATGTTGGTTTCGAGGACGGAACCAAAGTCCTAACAGTAATAAATGAATGAAGATCTACAACCTAGATGGAATGTTATGGTAAGACATAACTTTTTTTTTTTTCAAGATGTCACTGACAAAAAGTTACTTTCTAAACCGGCCAGACTTGTGTAATAATAGTGATCAACTCAGCTGGGATGGATGAAAATATAATACATTTGTAAATTCACTGTGAATAAGCAGTGTTCCAGAAAGTATAGAAATAAACGGTATACTAAAGCCCCCATATTCTAAAAGTTTAGCATAATTACAAGCTATTATTTGTGGGACACGATAATAAGAAAATATTTTACAAGTATGTTAGCTCTCAAAAAAAAAAAAAAAAGTTTAAATAGGGATGCTATTTTATGATAATGACCTAGCAAGTGACTCGGTAAAACTATTTGGAATATTAACACTGCCAACATTGCAAGAAATATGAACCACAGACTGAGTTCTGAACTATTCTACCATTGATGCTTTGTGTCCAATTGATAATAAAGGAATAGTGTGTTCATCATCATAGATGCTTATGAACCTGTTAGTGCAGTTTAGACGCAAGATTTACTGTGGTCGTTGTGAATTTAGACCTCAGTAAGGTTTTGATTCCTTGACTTGTACAGACATTATGAATAGTTTAATAATGGAACGAGTAAATCCATACATCATTAGATGGGTTAGCAAGTGCTTAATCAACATGCCTCAATGGGTCATCCTATTTCTATTGTGCCTTTCCTGAAGTCAGACTGTGGCAATGAAGTTGTTCCACAGGGTCTGTATTAATTCAGCAAAAGATACTTTCATCGAGTACGTCTTCAGCAAACACCTCTTGCCGAAATTCACTTCAGCAAACCGCAGAATTTTTTCCACAGTTTGCAAGCACTTGCCGATCAACTGTCCGGAAGACACCAATGGACTAAATCAAATCTACCCAAGTGGGGGGCTTTGTCCACCACATCCCCAAATGTGGGGAGCTGTGCCCCCCCACCCTTAACTATATATACTAACTCCAAGATCGCACTACAGTGGGGGAAAAGGGAAAATGGAGGTGATGGTCAAGTGTTTGCGAACTGTGGGAAAAATTCCACTGTTTGCTGAAATGAACTTCGGCCGCTGGTGTTCAGACCACGGTTGGTCTTGATACTGATTTTCTGTATTAGTCTTTGTCACATCATCTCAAACAGCAAGGTATTAGGTCTGTGTCATCATATTAAGATATGAACAGTGGTATCCTCTGCTAATGACAACAAAACAGGTTAACATTTCCTTATACAATAGTGTAGCAAGGGTGGGATGAAGGGTGCAGATGCCCTGGTTACAGAGTGTTTGGGGGTGTGATTGTCAAATGTTCCTGATGCTTTTCTATTTATAACATCTTTATTGAATTATCACTTAAGACATGGGAAAACGTACATTTATATAAAAGAAAACAAACCATATTAGCATATTCCCAGTTGCAAACATTATATATCACATGTATTCTTTTGTAAATTTATCATCAACTCAACATTACATAAATTAATAAATTCCTATCTTCCCTAAAACCACACTCCACTTCCAAAGCATTATTTTGCATGTATTCTTTACTGAATTTCTTTTTTTCTATGTAATTTGCTCCTGTTTTCTAAAGATTTGATGACTTGTTCTTTTATCTCTGTTATAATATTCAGTACTTTAAATACAGTTAGTTTAAATTTTGATTTCCATTTTCTAGTAATTACTTTTTTGGCAGCCACCATAATTAAACTTAAGTCGATACAGTGTCCAGGCAATGATTCTGTACTCCCAGCTTATAAAAAATTCATTTACTTTATTACACCCATTTACTCATCCAATATTTCTGACAGAGTATTCTGTAGGGAATTTTTAAAGTCTGCCAACTCATTACACTCCCAAAACATATGTTCCAAGTTACTGCATTCATCTGCATCACACCTCCAGCATTTGCCAGCTACCGGAGGAAAAATTCTTTTGGAGTCTGCTTGGGATGTAAAAAATACCTATGTTAACATTTCCAAGCAAAAATCCTAAATCTTCTAGACTTAGTTGCATATTTGGGAGCCATGCAAATGTCCTCCCATTGTTTCCTTGTGAATTGCTTTGCAATATTTTCTAACATCCTCTGATTCCTGTAGTTATCTTGCAGTATTTTATATGTCCTACTAATTAGCCATTTTTGACAGCAGTTTTTGTTCTACATTCAGTTAAAAAGTCTACAAGAGCAGGTCTTTTACTTGGGATTCCCCTTTCCCTTCCTCTGTGCCTACCTCTGATATCAATCTGTTATAGGGAAGGTAGTCTGTAGACTACAGTCCAAATGTCCTCTTGGCTCCTTACCATTCTAATACCTTTTCCTCTCTAGTTATTTGTTCCCATACCTTGGTTCATTTGCCAGTTTTCTCCAGTAAATTCCAGCCCCCCTCTTGTCTATTTCCTGTACCTCTTATTGCAGTCATCCATATTGACAAAATCTCCTTTCTCCATTCTTATGTTGGCTTACTTCTTAGAAAACTTTATTTTGTGAATATATGTATAGCTGTTGTCCTTCTCCTTAAGGATCTCCATCCAAAATCCCACTCTCTCCTTCTTTTGTGAATATCTCCCTCCTGCTTCATCATAATCTCTTTCCACCTAGAACTACAGCTTTCTGCTTATGTATATGAGCCTTAACTGTGTAGCTCTGAAATATCCTTTCAGATTAGGTAATCCTAAATCACTTTGTTCTATTGGAACGATCAGTTTATCCCACTTGACCCTTGCCCTTTTTCTCTCCCAGATACAATCTTTCAACTCTTTATTAATTACTATCCACAATTTCTCCTCTGTTTGATAAAAAAAAAAAAAAAAGAAATTGCCTGACCTGTGTATAAAAATAAAGGGACTAAAACCATTTTCCCTGCTTGTATCTTTCTTTCCATATCTGTAAACAAGAACTTCTAGATGGTATGTTGTCCTATCAAGCCTTCATTCTTACTGGTTGGGCTCGGAACTGATTCTCGGTTCCAACTCTGCCACATACTAAAGCTCGAGGACTTCCACTGGCTCATGGCTGTATCCCTATCCCATAATACTGTAGTGAAGCTCCCCAGGTCTCATTTGCCGCTAAACAGATCACATTATCTGAGCAGGACAGTTCAAAGCACTTG
Source organism: Protopterus annectens (assembly GCF_019279795.1). Classification (NCBI taxonomy): domain Eukaryota; kingdom Metazoa; phylum Chordata; order Ceratodontiformes; family Protopteridae; genus Protopterus; species Protopterus annectens. The sequence continues at coordinate 579,094,244 of NC_056733.1, read as the reverse complement.
GCAGGATCAAAAGGCCCACTTGCACATCAATATCCTAGAGATGAGGGCAGTGCTTTTGACGTTGCAGGAACTCCAGGACTCTCTTCCACTGGGAAGAGTTGCAATTCAGACAGACAACATGTCAGTTGTCTGGAACATAAACAAGGAGGGACCAGGTCTTACCCCCTTTGTTGAGAGGCCCTCAGATTATGGCAATGGGCGATCTCCTCCCAATGCTTTCTAATAGCAATGCACATTCTGGGGAGGTCCAACGTGATAGCAGACCAACTCAGCAGAGTGATTCTCATGCCCCACGAGTGGTCCCTAAAATAAGAAGTAGCAGAGAGGATCTTCCACAAATAGGGCCAGCCTTGTTGCAACCTTTTTGCCACTTCCATGAATGCCAAGTGCAGTAGCTATTTTTCCCTAATCCCCCCTCTGGGGGAGTCACCAAGGGATGCACTTGTACCCAATTGCCCCCCGGGATTCTTTGTCTTTCCTTCCTTTCCTCTAATACCCAAGGTTTTCCAGAAAGCCAACTCATTGGGAAGCAGACTAATTCTTATTGCGCCTTATTGGCCTTGTCAGATTTGGTTCCCCTTCCTTTGGCCTCCTCTTCAGGAGGAGCCGTGGGTTCTGGACCCAGTTCCAGACCTTCTGACTCTTATATCAAGAACACTCCACCCTTGTCTTCCAACCCTAAAATTGACAGCTTGACTGCTCCGATTCCAGTTATAGCCAGGCTTCCTAACCTCCCTCATTTGGTCAAACATATCTTGATCTCTTCTCATAAAGCTTCAACAAGAAAGTTATATATCAGTAAATGGAAGAGGTTTTCTTCCTGGGCCCTGTCAAGACACATTGATCCCTTCTCTGCTGCTATAAGTTCTAGCCTTGAATTTCTGGCAAAACTGTTTAATGAAGGTGCAGCTGCAGGTACTATTCATATACAGTTAACAGCAATATCTAATTTCCTTATAAGTGATTTTTCCCCTAATTTGATGTCCCGCAAAATATGCAAAGCCTTCCTGAAGGGTAATAACTTGTTAAAACCACCCATAAAAACACTCCTGCCACCATGGCAACTAAACTTTGTTCTGTCCTCCTTGATCCTACCCCCCTTTGAACCTACGTCATCATGTGATCTAAAATTTTTAACGTGGAAGACAAGTATGTTGATTGCCATCACTTTTGCCAGAAGAGTTTCAGAGCCGCAAGCTTTATCGATCAAGCCACCATATATGCTTTTTCATAAAGACAGAGTATCCCTTCGAACAAACCCACCTTCCTGCCAAAAGTATGTTCAGAATTTAACCTAAATCAGTCCATCGAGTTACCAGTTTTCTTTCCAAATCATGGCAACAAGGCAGAATATAAACTTCACTAATTGGATGTTCATAGGCAATTACGTTTCTACTTACATAGAACAAAGTACTTCAAGAAATCTGATTAGTTATTTGTGTCATTTTTAGAAGCAAAGAAAGGTGCCCCTATATCTAAGGTCACTCTTTCAAAATGGCTCTCAGATTGTATCACTTTTATATATGAATCCAATAACAATATTCTTCCTTTTAAAGTCAAAGCCCATTCTACAAGAGCCATGGCAACCTCTTCTGCTTTTACAGTGAGAGTATCACTTGATAGCATTTGTGCTGCTGTGACTTGGGCAACGCCTCATACCTTTATCACTCATTACAAAGTAGATTTGTCCTCCAAGGACAGGGCCTCCTTTGGATCCACTGTCCTGAAGAATATACTCCCATGAGCCACCCAAGAAATATGGTGCTGGGGATGCTGTCCCAACCAGTAAGAATGAAGGCAAAATAGGGCAACATAACATAAAGAAGTTATGTACTCACCATAACATTCCGTATTTTGTCCATCTCGCCTTCATTCTTACATCCCACCCTTCTTCCCCCTACCTATGGCTCCTGGAGGACAGAGGTTCTTTCTCTGGCAAATGTGTTCCTGGCCTTATTCATTGTCTTCATAATAGGTATTGATGCTATCTTGGGGTCCTAATATTAACAGCAAACAAAATCTGGGGAGCTTCACTAGAACATGATAGGATAGGGATATAGCCATGAGCCAGTGGAAGTCCTCAAGCTTTAGTATGTGCCAGAGTCCCAACCAGTAAGAATGAAGGCGAGCTGGACAACAAACATGGAATGTTATGGTGAGTACATAACTTGTTTTATCTCGTTTTTTTAGCCTCTTCCTCCATATCCTTAGCTGCCATAACAGAATCCTTTTTAATCCATACTCCTAAATACTTCATTTTATCTTGTCCCCATAAATATGGATATTGCTGGACCGTTTCACAGTTGGGTACATAGTTTACAGATACAGCCTTTGTTTTATCTTCATTAATTTTATATCCTGAAAAAACTTGAAACTGTCTCAATATTGATGTCCTTCCATTTCACTGTTGCAGTATTCCTTACAATAGGGATCCCCTGCAAAGGGCGGCCCGACATCTGGCCAGACTACCAAAGCCTTTAGGCTGCTTTAAGGTATGCTGTATGTTACACGTATGCTCCTCACATAGTGTAGGGCATAAAGGTGACGTCCAGACATACCATGCTCAGAACTTCTTTGCCTCTAGTCTGAATCTCTTGATCGTCTGTCTAAATGCTAGTTCCGTTGCTGGTTCACCAAGCCATTTAAGATAAGCGCCCCATTGGGTTTTTTTGATCTTATCTTTTTATTTTGTATTATTGCTTGTGGGGTTTCATGACATCCAAGAAGGGCAAATGCCAATGTGGGAGACAAATTCCCCATAAAGATTGTTACGAGCACTACCCATGACCATACGTTCTGTTCAATTTGTCAGGCCTTTATTCTTCTGTCCACTTCCACTTATCAGCTATTTCTGCATGTCTGCCTTTATTACCACCTCCTCTTCCCTTGTATCTTAATTTTGTTTTAGAAAAGTTGACCCAGGCTCCTTCTGAGGCGTCCGCTTCAGCTTCCTTGCAATATTGCTCTTGGAAGACTGTACTTCTGTTAGCTCTTACTTCTGCCAGATAAGTGTCTGAGCTTCAAGCCATTATGACTTGTCCTACTTTTTTGGTGTTTCATAAGAACAGGGTGTCCCTTCATACTAATCTTTCTTTTATGCCCAAGGTGGAGAATGGAGTTGTCCCTTAATCAGTCCATTCATTTGCCCACTTTTATCCCTTCTCTGCAATGTGCCAGTGAGAATGTGCTGCATGCATTGGGAGGTCCATAAATAACTGAGATTTTATTTGGATCAGACTAAGACTTGTTATAAATCTGATCAGCTGTTTGTTTCTTTTCATCCTAGGTCTTTAGGATTGGGCGTTTCCAAGCAAACTATTTTGGATTTTTAAAGCCATTTATTTTGTTATTCCTTTCATGGTTAAAGTCTTCTTTCTTCTGTTAAGGCTCATTCTACTAGAGATGTGGCTTCTTCTGGTGCTTTTTTTCAAGGGTTTGGATAGTAACTCTATTCTTATGCAGCTACCTGGACTTCTGTGCATACATTTACCAAGCAGTACAAGTTAGATGGAATTTCGAGACCTAGAACTGGTTTGGTTAGGGCCATACTTAATGGGTTCTTAGAGAGCTCCGCTAGTCCTTCCTCTCCTCTTCCTGAGCTTTGACACCCACCCTATTGTAATGAATACTGCAACAGTGAACTGGAAGGACATAGTACAGTTATGTAAGATCTTACCATAACGGTAGATGCCCTTCTTTTCACTGTTGCAGTATTCACTCCCTCCCCCCATGTTCCTTTTCTCTTCTGGATGTACTGATTACCTCTATTCTCTTTGGAATGGAGTTCCTACTGGGGTTCTCATTTCTAAGGATGGTATGTCTGGATGTCACCTTTATGTCTTATGCTATGTAAGCAGCATATGTGTGATGTATGGTGTGCCTTAAAGCAACCTAAAGGCTTTGGTATACTGGCCGGATGTCGGGCTGCCCTTGGCAGGGGATCCCTATTGTAATGTATACTGCAACAGTGAAGCGAAGGACAGCTACTATTATGGTAAGATCTTTCCATAGCACTGAGATGTCCTTTTTGTTTATCAGGTACAAAATAATATCATCTGCAAATATAGTCAACTTTTCTTAATTATCATACTAATTATATCCTTGAATTTCTGAGTTCCTTATTTTCTTTGCCAGTGGTTCTAAATATAAAGCAAAAAATAAAAGGGAAATCTGCCTGGTTCCTGTGTTCAGTCACAATTTGTTAGAAAGGAACCCTCACACTTTAATTTTTGCCTCCAATCCCGCCAATATCTTCCTAATTAACCTTATTATTGTATCAGGGAATGCAAATGCTTCCATTGCCTTGATCATAAAGTCCCAGCTTACCCAATTGAATGCTTTCTTTACATCAAGGTACACCAGCAGTGGTATTTTCTTACAATCTGCTACCCTCTGGATCATCATTCTTCCATTAATGTTGTCAAATGTTAGCTTCCCCTCCCACACTGATCCGTATCTTTCAATTTTGGCAACATATTTGCCATTCTTTTAGCTGTTGTAGTCATAAACACTTCATAATCATGGTTTAACATTGAAATGGGACTGTATGAAGCTGGGTCTGATGAGTCTTCATTGCCTGTAGGTATTACAGGAACCACATCTTCCTTCCAGGATGCTGGTGCTTACCCTCCTTTTAAATTACTGTTAAAACTTTCTAGATCTTTACCACTTTCTTCCCTCCTAGCTTCCAGACTTCCATTGGAATACCATCTACTCTTGGAGACTTTCCTGCAGATTGGTTGTACATCACCATTTTTATCTAGTCTCCTCTCATCTTAATTGTTGAGCCGCATCTACCTCTAACCCTGGAATAATTAAGTCTTCCATAAATATTTCCACTTGAGCTTCTCCTTGACCACATCTCTCTACTTTTTACAGATTTTCATAAAATTTCCAAAATGTCTTTAATACCTCTACAGGATCTCTGGCTATTTTTCTTGTTATAGGCTCCCTAAGTTTGGCAACAACCCTTTTTACTTTTGTTGTGCTAAAAGCTTTTTTTCCTCTGGTGTTATAATCTAAAAACAGCTGCTTAACAGCAGTCTGTCTAAATTCATGCATATTATCAAGATACTCCCTTGTTTTCTGTTTAGCACTTGGCAGTTGTGCATGTTCTTGTTATGAGAGATTACCCTTATTCTGCAATACTTTAACCTTTGTCAGCCCCTCTAAGTAATTCCTTAGAGTAATTTGTTTGAAGAGATGATGGGCAAGTTGTTGTATCGGGAAGGGCACAGGGAGCTAGATGAGTGAGTTATGGCTCTCAAGCTCAAAACCCTCCCGGAATCCTAACTTAAAGCCTATGACTCCCTTCAGGTCCCTAACCCTAACCTCAAACCTCACTGACCATAACCCTAAATCTCCCTCTTGCAGACTAATCCTAAATTCCCAGATTGCTCCCTAACTCTAAATCTCCCAGTCACCCCTGAAAATAACCTCTAAACTCTTGTTCCTTCCCTACATCAGCCACACTTAGTTTACTCAAACTCTGCTACGTATTAAAGCAACAGCTGCACTCATTCCTCACAGCTTTTGCACGCCTTGCCTGAACATGTAGTTGAGTTTGAATCCAAGCTGTCTTAAAGATAAGTTCCTTGGAGTGAGACTATAGTCTGCAAGTGGATAGAACTTGAGCAGTTAAAGTAGACTTGAGTTTGTTCCTTAGAGCCTTTCCATATTCCAGAATGACTGTACAAGATGATGCCAGTGAAATGGAATGCTATACAGTCAACAGAACATAGCATTATGAGTTACTCTTTTAAACATTTAATCTTGAAATAGCATTATTCAGTTGTAGAGACGATTGAGATTTAAAAAGGACTTTACATATGTAAGGCAGTAACCATAAAATATTTGGGATTTCTGTCATTGCCTATACAATGTGCAGTGGCAAAAACAACTTTGTTTAATATGCACGTATTTTATAAGGAAAATGTTTCTGGTTAGTTGATTAACAGTTTCTTGCTTATGAGGTAGGTAGTTATGTTTAAAAATGGTTGCTGAAGTTCTTTTTGATGTGAAGGCTCACACAAGTTGTAGCGAAGATAAAGGTCCACACAGAATCTGCCACATTTTTTGTTTCTTGGATTTCAATATTGGTATTACTGGGTCAGCTTGTGGCTGTTGGAGTTTGATGGTATTTTTATTACATTCAGTTTTTCTTAGTGAAACAGGATGTAGTTTTAATGATTTGCTAAATTTGAGAATGCAGTGAAATAGGAAGTTTGAGAACTTGCAGGGAAGTTATATGCACAAAGCGATTGTTTCTGATAACCTGTGAAGAGTTCAGGTTAAGAAGATATATGGTACACCGTATCTGTCAGTGTTGCAGCTAGCAGTGATTAGGTAACCCCTTCTCTACTCCTGACACATTTATTTCCTTATTCTGTTCTATGAAATTTTGAATTCCTTTAATGACTCGCTTTGCACCACAGCCTCAGAGAGAGTATTCCATGACCAAGCTATCCTCTCTCCAAAGTTTTGTTGTCTAGTCTGTCTTGACCAGCCCTTTCTAGCTGCTCCCATGTTCCCATTGTACCTGTTATCATTCTGTCTACCTTATCTAACTACACTCTTGACAGTGAGTCCATCCATTTCATATCTCCAGCTTCTTATAAAAGAGAAAGAAATCATATCATATGATTTTTCTGTCCACTTTAAAATTTTATTGTATATGTACCATTGTAATCTTTGCTAACAAGATTTTTTTAAAGCACAAACATGGCAGAATGTTTGTATAAAATGGCTACCAAGTTTATAACTCTTCTTTTTGCAGGTTATATCTGAGGTAATGTCTAGAACATCGAGTGGATGCTTTTGTTCCAATGACAGTGGCATGCAGAATATGTTCTTAACACTTCCATTTGGAGGAGTTGGTAAGATGGACTTGTAGCTGGTTGTATTTTATATTCTGTGGCAAAATTGTATAGAATTCCTTTTCTCATGTAGTTCTTTGGTTCAACCATGATGCTGCAGACATAGGATATCCTTGTCAGTCATGTTACAGAATGGGGCTGTAATGGTTTCAAATGCAAAAGGTACTGTAGATGATGATGATGTGTTGGAAAGATAAATGTCTACCAGTGGTTTGGCAGCCACAATTATTTAGTGGATTTTATATCATGCGTTTAGTTTCTTGATGTTCTGATCAGTTTAGATGCATTGGATTTTTCCCCCAAGGAGGACTGAAGCAACATAATCACTGAGCTTTTCCCTGACTGGCTTTTTTTCAGTATCCGTACATGCTTTTCCTAATTTACATGCCCTCTAAATGCAGCTTTGTTCAGTATTTCAGAGCTATTGTTGCCTAATTGTACTTCCTTTGGTTAATATTTCATAGGTTCATAGGTAGGTACTAGGCTGTCTGCTCGAGGGCATTTATAAGCCTAGCCAGAGTGTATCCACTTTCGCCGCCCCATTGGTTAATTAACTAATCCTCTGTCAAGCAGAGCCAGTGAAGTGATCCCAGGGGTGTATTTTCTGTTACCCATCCACTCGTCAAGGTTTCTCTTGAAGAGTGTTAGTGAGGGGCTCTGCCTTATGTAGTTTGGAATTTTGTTCCAAAGCATGGGGAGTCTCTGTGACAGGAATCTATCCCTCCAGTATGTTCTATTTATTGTTGTGGCGAGGTTTAGCTCACTAGAGCGCGTGGCTCACAGTGACTTGGATTTCTTTAGGTGGAGCATGTCCATCAATTGAGTTGGACTTTGTAAGTCAGGCAGAGATCTCCTCTGAGTAAGCAATATGCCACTGAGTACAGACGGAGTCTTTTCAGACGGGCTGCATAGGACATATGTTTGAGGCCAGTAATCCTCTTGGTGAGGTACTTTTGTGGTCTTTCCATCTGTTGGAAGTGCCTTGCGAGGTACATCCCAAATGGGGCATTGTACTCTATAATGGGTCTGATGAGTGACGAGTAGAGGGGGACTATAACCTCTTTATTTCTAGATGCGAACCCTTTAGTAATTAGATGGGCCACATAGAAGGAGTTCCTAACTAATTTGAAAATATGATTGTCAAAGGAGAGATTACTATCTACCTGGGTCCCCAGATCTCTTATTACATCTTCTGTATTAAGGGGGGCTGCCACCTATGTGGTAATTTGTGTGTGTTTTGTTTTTCCTAAATGGGATGATTATGCATTTTTTGGCATTTAGCTTGAGGTCATGACTTTGACACCAGGTGTCTGTCTCAGTAAGGCCCTTTTGGAGGATGTCCGTGTCAACCAGAGAGTCAATTATGGCTCTCAGTTTGCAGTCATCAGTGAACTTGGTTAGCCATAGTCCTCTTGTGTTTGCCTGTACTTCTGAGAAGTATATGCTAAACAGTAGGGGTCCCAGGACCAAGCCTTGTGGGACACCACTTTTGACTGGTTTAGAGTCAGACCTGGAGCCCGCTATTCTTATCGTGTGAGTTCTGTCTGCAAGCCAGTTGGCAACCCATCTCATGACGTAAGGGTTTCTGTTCAGGCTGGTGAGTTTTTCTGTAATACCCTAGTGGGGAATGGTGTCGAAAGCCTTGGCGAGGTCAAGGTAGGCTGTGAGAACCACCTTTCCCTCGTGTATGGTCTTGGTGACTGTCTCAAAGAAGTCAATCAGGTTTAGTAGGCATGATCTGCCCTTAACAAAGCTGATCTGGGTCGGGTTAAGTGTTTGGAGGTTCCCAATGTCTTTGTTAGTGAGTTCCATGATGATGCGCTCCATAGCCTTGCAGACCGGGCTAGTCAGGCTTATGGGGCAATAGTTACCAGGGTCACTTGTGGCCCCTCCTTTGTGGAGAGGAATAACAGTTGCTGTGTGCCATTTTATGGGCATGTAGCCTGTAGAGAGGCTGAGGTTGAACAGCGTGTTTAGGTGGGGGGTTAGTTCGTTCTGTAGTTGTGCAAGACGCAGCCTGGGGCACCATCTGGCCCCATTGACGCTGTGTTTTTGGCTTTTGAAAGGGCTGTTTTCACCTGTGCGTCTGTGATTTCTAGGACACTACACTTTTCTGGTATTATTGTAGGCCCTTTAGGGGGTGAAGTTTGCACTGAATCTTTCTGCCAGGATGTTGGCAATATCAGTAGGTCCAGTATATTTTGTGCTATTTTGCACTAGCTCAGTGCATATCTGTGAGTTGCCACTTACATTCTTAACATAGCTAAAGAAGGCTTTGTGGTTATCTTTTGAATCCTTGGCTATTTTTCTTTCAAAGTTAGCCTTGGATGATTTCATGAGGGACCTTAGTTTCTTACTGATACTAATCGGGGATGTCTTTCCTTCTTGGGATTTGCTTTTTTTCTGAACTAGTTTCCTCCTCCTATTGTATAGCCTGTTTATGGCAGGGGTCCACCAAACTGGTTTCCTTCTCTTAGAGGAGTGAGTCTTGGTTTTGCTAGGGATGGCACGATCCATGCTCCTTGTAGGTGCTCATAGAGTGCATTTGTAAAGGTTTCTGCTTTTTGGGCAGCATTATCCTTTAGCGTGGGGGCTGTGAAACTTACCACCTCTGTCTTAAGTAAGGTGAAGTTTGCTTTAGAAAAGTTTTTTACTGTGGTTTCCATAGTTGGGGGTGGTGGTGAGGTGTGGACATCCAGAGTGATTAGTTTATGGTCTGAGCTAACCAGTGACAGGTTGACCTCTGGTGTGGAACACCTGTCGCCCAATGTTGGTGATGACCAGGTCCAGTATGTTTTCACCTCTGGTAGGAGAGTTTACCAGCTGATCCAGGGCATTTGAGTTGATGAATTCCAGGAAGCGCTGGGCCAGGGAGTTTGTACTTGAGTAGTTTTCCTAGTGAATGGTAGGGTAATTGAAATCGCCCAATATCAGGGTGTTCGGTAGGACCTTCATGTTTTCCAGTGTCTCCAGAAAGGTGGAGTGGTGGTCCTGGGTCATGGAGGGTGATCTGTAGCAGGCCACAATTTGCAGTGCAGATTTGCCCAATGTTCGTTGCACATGGATGATCTCAGACTGTGCCACTAACCTGGAGGTGTAGGTATCCTTGATGAATATGGATACACCCCCTCCTTTTGTGTTTCAGTCCGTGTTCTGTGGCCGAAATGTGTGGTATGAGTTGTAGCCCAGTAGTGCTGGGATGCTCTCTGGAGCCTTGAACCAGGTTTCAGTTACTGAACAGATGTCGATATTCTCCATACTGAGGAGTGCTTAGAGCACGTGCATTTTGAGATTTAAACTCCTGGCATTGAGTAGCATAACCCTCAGTTTTTTGTTAATTGTGCTGTTTAAAGAGGTGGGTTTGACTTTTGAGCCTTGCCTAAAAAAAAGCACTATGGGGGCAGCAAGCGCCTTGGCCAGTATTCGGAAGCCTAGGGGTGACAGGTACAAGCTGTCTCTTGAGAAGCAATGCAGCTTGTCGAGCATGTCGTCCAATGCTGACAGACACTGGATCCCCTATGAATGACACCAGAAGCTTAGCCAGTTGTTGAAATTGATAATTTTTTCTTTATACTGAGGTATCATTCTTGGTAAGGGCAGGATGCTACTCAGGGTCATACCAGCCTGGACTACATGATCAGAGAGCTCTTCCATGTCTCTTTCCATGTAGTCCAGGGAGGTACGTCTCGGGTCATTCACACCAACATGAACAATGACAGGAGTCACCTGAGTGCTTGTGTTATGTGGCGGATTCTGGCTCCCGACAGGCAGCTAACAGTAACCTTCTGCTTGTCCAGCCTAGTGAGTGGGACATCAGTGTGCCTGACTATAGAGTCACCTATTACTAGTGTGTTACGTATGTTATTTCGCCTTAAGAGCTGTGATTGTGCGGCACACTGATTTTGTGTTTTATGTGTTGTCTGGTTTGTGACGGGATGTGCAGGTTGTTTGGGTGTCTACTTTGGAGGTCTCTGATGCTTTTACAGGTTTTTATTTAGAGCCTCTGAGTATGATTTTGTGTATTTATGTGTATTTTTTGCCAGTGCTGTTTTAGTAGGTCTGTGTGTGGCTGGAGGTGTGGTGCAAGTGTTAACCTTCTCCTCTTGACTGTCTGTTCCAGTCTTGGGTGGAGACAGCTTAGCTTCCAGTTTGGCTGTAAAATTTCATCTCTCGCATGTGTTAGTGTTTTGTGGTAGGAGGAGATGGTTGTCTGTGTACATGAGGCAGTTGTAACATTGCCTCAGGATACCCAGATTCACCAGCTGGACTGGAGAGTACACCTGAAATTACCCTTTGGTCAAGCCTGAATAGTAGGGTGAGCTGCTTAGTCGCTTGGTTGGTTTGGGGTGAATAAAGAGCCTTGCCCTGCTGGGCAATCAAGTGTCAGGGTATATTAGTGCTTGCTATTAGGTCTGAGCAAGTGCTGGGCTGTAGGATGCTTTTTGAGTGCTTAGGTTGAGAGTTAGACTAGTTTCAAGGGAAAAACTGAAGAGGAGACTTAGTGGAGCCAGGAATAATTTAACAGTAGCTAACCAGCGCTGCCCGGCTTGCAAAACTGTGCAAACACAGTTTTTATAGTAGGGAAATGAAAGAGAGAGAAATTAGCCCAAAATGGCCAATAAACTATTAACTTCTGGGCTGGAACCACTCCTCCAGGGACAGATAGGCTGCTCAAATCTCCCCTCTCTCACAGGTGAACAGAGAAACTTCCTTCCATCCAAGTAAGGTATGGGCAACTCAGAAACTAGTTTCACAGCCCTGAATTCAGCACTAGCCTGAAAGGCTGGACTATACTAGCTTAGAAAGACAGGAAACAATGAATTTGTTTTTAAAGATAAGGCAAAAACAGTAAAAAATGCACTTAAAATAGTTTTAAATGACTACAAACGATGAGAAAAGGCTATCGCACTTTAGTGTGTAGCCTACAACAGTTAAACAAATTATTTAAACAAAAAAATGACTTTTTAAAAGTCCAGGCAGTCAAATAAGTACAATATGTGAAAAAAAACAAGCTTTTAAATCACAATAATCTGCGTTTAGGTGGAAAATGGTTAAGTACAGCAAGAAAGTACAGAAAACTGATACTTAATCACTCCAAAGTCTCTCTTCTAAGCTAGAAGGCTTGTATCAGTTTAAGCCTTTCTAGTACTACCTAGTAGGTTAGTTACAGGAAAGATAGAAAACAAGTGCAGAAGCAGTCTTTTAAACCAGAAAGTTGAATGGTCAGTAAACTACAATTTCTGAGCCAGGAAATTCATTGGTGAAAATGTCAGCCTTTCGTTGTTTAGTAAGTGAAAGAAAATTATTTTACTATCAGAAAAAAATTTCATTAAAGTTGCCTCTTACTCTATTACAGGAGTATTCATATTTGTAAGTGTTTACTAGATTTTTTTAAAATGATAACATTGTAGAGAGTTGTTACATACATATAAAATTATTTCAAGCACAGTCAGTAATGCTCTTCTAGCCTGGTCAGTATACCAGAACTATCATCCCCATAATATGTGTCCAAGCTGCTGTTAAAAATATCTAAATTAGTGCTTGCTGTAATATTGGCGTACCTGACTTCCTTAGACCCAGCCTTGATGGATATCTTGCACGTGTGCAAAACCAACAGCACCAGAAACACTAGATCCCGGGATCTAAACTTCACTTGTGACCTAAACAGAACATGCTAGGAAGATGTGCATGTCCCAAAGGATCCCCGTGCTGTGGAATAGACATCCCATCCATGTAAAACTGAGTTCATCCCTGAACCTATTAAAACAAAACATTTGACAGTTGGATGCAAAACTGTAAATTTACACCCTTTCTGGCCCCCTGTGTTCCTTATGGACAGAGGCTGTTGATAAGAAAAATATTCTAGCTATCACCCCCTACAAATCCTTAGTTACCTCCCTGCTAACTTGCACCCCCCCCCCCCATAGACACCCATGATACTCTGGATCCAAATGGTTTGGAGTGCATGACTAGGCTTGTAAGGGCTCTAGTGGTCATTGGCCTTGTAACAACCTATGAACCTGTATAATTTGGTATTGTATTCCAGGCATCAGATACCGTCTTGGAGAACCAATTAGTACATCTCCCATCCTTATATAAATCTGCTACACAGATTGTCCAGTGCTTCTGTACTGTTGTTTGATTATCCCAGCCATTTCCAGAGGTAGTTTTGATTATCCCAGCCGTTTCCAGAGGTAGTTGTCTGTAAATGTCCTATACTTGAGCAAGTCTCCTCTTAAGTAGCTTTTTATTTTAATCTTTCATAATAACTTCAGCTTTCATATCCAAGGATGCTTTTGATACATTTCTGCTGTATTCCTACCAGTGTGCACACTCTAGTTTTCTTATAAAGAGTTGTCATTAAAAAAGACCCTTCTTCCCCCTACAATAAAAGCTGCCAATAATTTTCATAATTTTCTCTGCATTTTTGTACATATAGTTCTGATGCTGTGTGCCTAGTTGAGGTCTAGCTTTATTATAGTCTTTTTTATATTTTATCTACTGTTGTAGCTGTAATGTTTTAAGGGGATCACAGTAAAGACCGCTCTTAATGCCTCATCCTTTCCTGAAGCAGAATAAGCACTGTAAATTAATATCTTTAAGAGAAATATGACAAGTCACATGAATACCTCTTGGTGATTTTTCTTGTGGACTGAATTACAAATTTCCAACTTTTTCTCCTGAACTGAACCTGAGATAGGATTACATGGATCACTGTTCTATTCCAATTAAAAACAGCTTAAACATTTTGTAGTAAGGGTGTATTTTATAACACTGTTCTAGCTGGATAAAACTAAATTTAAGAAATACAAAAAGTTTGTTAGTGCCAGCACAAGTTTACAGACACATACTGAAGTTGCATGACCTATCTAAATTTATAATGGGTACAGGACAGTAATCTGTAGGGTAAGACCCTGTTTAGTCCCTCTTTTCTTAAAAACATATTTTTGTTTACTCCAGTGAATGTGGGATACACAGGTCTGAATTCAACTTATAAATCAGTGACTTCTGCTGCTTTATTAGATTTTAAATTCATAATTGTTTCCTTTACTTAAGGTTCTGGTATAGCAGCTGCCAAATAAAATGGTAATTAAGCAGACAAGCACTTAACATCGACAAAGCTGAAAACCAAATGCCTACTCCAGTAAGTTGCAACATGTACTGCAGTGGTTATAGTCATTACTCATAAATCCATTCTTAGGTGTTTACTCATCATGAGAGGTATACTATAGAGCTGTGTCTCTGGAACATTTTGTAAGTGTAACTGGTAATCTTTTAATGTGAGGTTATACATAAGAAAATCATGATAAGAAGCTGAAGCAGTTGCTGAAGAGAGCAAGTCAGCATAATTTCAGGATAAAGATGACCAACTGTAAAATGAATGACCAGTTTGAAATATATAAGCTATATTTTAGCAAAAGAGGGTCTGAAACCTGAAATACCAAAAATGTGACCAGTTGTGTTAATGTCAAGAGGCCAGAAAACTAACAGACATAACAAGTTGGAGGTAAGGTGGAAATCCAAAAGTCATCGGACTTCCTGGAGGTGAAGTTGTTGGTAATCAAGAAAAAAACAAGATTGTATGCATTTCATTGGAATATGGTAAAGGGTATAAAATAAATTGGAGTCACTTTTACTATGTAGATACTTCAGAACTGAACTTTCAAAAGGACAAGTAGTAACCAGAAGTGCTACATCCAGTGATGTTGCCAAAAAACAGAGAACTGTGGCATTGTAGCAACGTAAGAGGGACTTTTGAAATTCTGTCCAAACAAAGTTATCCTTTATTTTTTTATTGACATTTGTTAACCGGGTTTGTCCAACTGGGCTTGTGGCCCATTTTCAGTGGAGACCCGAGGAGAAAAGCTCCAGTAGTATATTTTTAAACAAGTACAATTTTAAACAATATTGATATAATAGCAGTTATAGCAAAAAGATTCACATACGTTGGGTTACATGCATAAAGTTAAAGTTGCATTAAAAAGCTTAGTAACAATTTTACATTGATATAGTTGAATAGGTCAACAATAATTTTGTTTTGTTTGTATAAACTTATGCAAATGCATAGTAGACACATTGGAGAGAGAGGTGTAATGAGGTACTAAGCATGGACCTTTTGAGGGTACATAAAGGGAAGGAAGACTAGGTGGGGTCATGGCAAGGGCAGGTCTTGGAATTGAGAAAATAAGCTTTTAGTTCATTTTTAAAGTGGGAGGTGTGGGAGATTGAACATAAGTCAAGGGGAAGTTTGTTCCAAGCATGGGCAAGGGAGTGTTTGCAGAGTAGTTTGCCTACTAACCTTTTTGGGTGGTAGACATCAAGTAATTGTTGGTTAGAAGTACAGAGGGTCCGGGATGGGATGTAGAAGGAAACTAAGGAAGGTAGAGATGGACAGAAGGAGGTTTTATAAAGAATAGAGTGTAGCATATGAAATTGATAAGATAGCAGAAATTGGGGAAGTTCAAGCCATTGAAGAGAGTTTAAAGAAATGCAGTGGTGTGAGTTGTATGGGGAGTTAGTAATGAATCTGGCTATTTTATGGTACGTCTGCTGGAGTTTGTTTAGAGTGAAGGCCTGGATATTGGTAAGAACTGGGGTGGCGTATAAGAGGGAGGGGAGGAGGAGTGCCTGGCGCAGTTGAAGTCTAGATTCAGGGGTTAGGAATTATTTGTTCCGATATAGCAGACCTAGTTTCTGGTTTGTTTTTTTTATACACTGGCGTATGTGTAGGTTGAACTTTAGTTTGTCATCGATAATGACTCCTAGGTGTTTTGTGTGGGTGTCAGGTTGGATAGTTGTATTATTAGAAGATGTAATAAAAAAGGAGGTTTTATGATGAGAAAGAGAACGGGGAAGAAAAAGTAGGAGTTTGGTCTTTTTGGGATTTAGGATCAGTAGGTTGTGAGAGAGCCATTGTTCAGTGGATAGTAGGGCTTGTTGGGTCAGGGAGTGTAGTTCAGGAATGTTATTTGAGATGGATACAAGTGCAGAGTCGTCAGCATACTGAATAAGAGAGGATTTTTTGCATGAGGTGAAAAGATCATTGGTGAAGATGTTAAACAAAAGGGGTCCCAAGATGGAGCCTTGGGGAACACCAGTGGAGATGGGAAGGAAAGGTGAGGAGGATGAGAGCCATTTGACAGATTGTTCCCTGCCAGATAGGTAACTATTAAACCAGGCAAGTGTGGAGGGGGATAGATGGAGATTTGGGAGTTTGGATAGTAGTAGAGGATAAGAGACAGTATTGAAGGCTTTGGAGAGATCTAGAAAGAGACAGGAAATGAGTTTATTGTTGTCTAGGGCCTCTGCAATGATATGAGTGAAGGAGAGGAGGGCAGTGGTGGTGCTGTAGTGAGGACGAAATCCATGTTGGGTAGGGGTAAGTAAGTGGTGTGTGAGGAGGTGATTGAGAAGCTGCGAGTGAATAAATTTTTCTAATATCTTGGAGAGGGGGGACAGAATGGCAATGGGTCGGTAGTTTGAGGGGTCAGTGGAGTTTCCACCTTTATGAAGAGGGATAGTAAAGAAAGATTTCCAAAGGGTGGGGACAGTTGATTCCAGAATAGATCAATTAATTAGTATAGATATAGGATAGATAAAGATAGATATAGGATAAATAAATAAAATAAATAAAGTAGTTATCCTAAAAGCAAAATTGGATGTCTAACATAAAGAGACCTGCTATGTTCTCCACCTGTGGTAGACTGGTAAAAAATATATATATATATATATATATATATATATACACAGGGTGTTCCTGAGTTAAAAATAAAATATTAGAACTGAAAAGTTGCATTATTAAAAAATCTCTGAGTGTGGAAAAATGTTTAATTTGACAAGGATAGTGTAATATTAAGGGTTCTTTACATTTCTCACTGTAACATAAAGCATGCTGCTTATACACATTTTAGCTTAAATGAGGTAATGTTATGTAGTGACTATTTACTTTTAAATGCTAATAAACTAGCTTTCTTACATTCTGTAGATCTTTATTTCTTTTATAGTTGTCCTATGTCCCCACAGACTGCCAACCAAAGTTGCATATCAGAAACTACCTGTGGGTAATTAAATACATCCATATTTTCACTCATTCAAGTATCTCAGTTTTTAAGTGATATATATATATATATATATATATATATATATATATATATATATATATATGTAGATAGATATTCCTAATTATGTTACTGTGATTTTTAAAAAAATATATACAAGTTATGAGTGATTTTTTTTTGTTGTTTACACCAGTTTCTGTCGCACTGTTTATTGTTTTACTCACATTATAAATGTTTTACTTCTATTTTTGTTTTGCCCAAGTTTGTACTCCCAGGCTGAGTCTGAAAATGGTTCAGAGACTGGTGCCCTACCCCAATTAACAACTACAAATATGATTTTGTGCAGTTCAAGTGGTCAGGTCAGATTGTGCAGTTAAAGTGGTCAGGTCAGATTAATTGTTATGCTGCCATAAAATCCATATGTTTAAAATAGCAGTCGTGAAGATTTCATAGCTGCCCACACTGTTGTTGCTGCCTGAAAATGTGATGATGAAATCTCAATGGCGGCTGAGCTATGACCTTTTAATAGGTATAAATCCAGTAATTCAGAGGTGTCCCTGCCACAACCTTAGATTTTGCATCATACTTGTTTTCTGTTGGAAGTATGGTGTTGAGGAACTTGACCAGTATACAGAGTATATAATGTCAGAGAATGCTTCTTTACTGAGTTGATGATATTACATTAGATGTAAAAATATTGTGTATTTCAGCAGAATGCTTTATGTTTAGCTGTTGCAATCTGCATGTTCGCTATGCAAAAATGTAAAGTGTTGTGGTCAAATTCAGCATAATGTTGCTTTTTGTAACTGAGCAGTCTGTTAATGCCTGAAAGCTTCATAATGAAATTTCAAAGGGAGACTGAGCTATAGCATTTTATACCTAGGAAACTTGATCTATTGATTTAGAAATGTTGACTTATTGTAGTATAACATTTTGTATTATACTGTTTCCATTTTGGGTGGTGTTTTGAAATTGTTCTCAATAAACAGAAAACAGTAGTTGTATAGAATACTGCTTTGAGTTGTCATTAAATTAGAAGTAAATATCCTTTATAAATTTACCAGAAAAAGTATTTAGTTTCATTTGAAATATGCATAAATAATGTACCACAGAATGGAGTGACTAAAGTGGGTGAGGTCTGTGGGGAAGAAGTATTGCACTTAAACAGATGAGTTTACTTTCAAAGAAGAAATATAACAGGCTGGGTAAAGCTTGCATTTTTCAGTAAAACTTACAGAAAATGGTATTAAATTGAGTCCAAGAACATCTGTTTAATTGTTCTTACTACAAAACTGTGGTTGCAAATCATGCAGCTTGTAAAAGAATAACATTGCTGAGTGTGAAGCTGCTTTTATTGTAAATGCACAAAAAATATTGGAAAAAAATTTAACTGTGTTCATCATGTGCATAGATTTGCAGTGCTTCTTCAAATGCTATTTCGGGTCAAGGGATATATTACATTATTTAGACTCCCTGCTTAGAACTAAAATACTCTGAAATCAGGAAAACGTGTATTTGTAAATCCAACCAGGAAGCTCTAATTTGGACTGTTAACTAGAGAAGGGTAAAGCTTGTTAAGTTACTGCCTTGCTTTTGCAGTACACACTGACTTGTGATTTTTCCTGAATTAAAGCTGAAGCTAAGTTCTGTGGTATTATACAACTGTTTGGTTTTCTAACTCATAAGTAGTCAGAATTTAGTATACCTTCTTAACTAAAAGTAGTAGTAGATTAAGTTAAGCTGTTAGAATCCTTTATGCAGTCTGTCTCTTGAAACATTTTTGTATGCTTTTTGTAAGTTTATAGCTACTGGTATGTACATATATTTGTGTGTGTATGTATATATATATATATATATATATGTATGTATATGTATATATATATATATATATATATATATATATATATATATATATATATATATACATATATACACATATATATGTGTGTGTGTATATATGTATATATATATATATATATATATATATGTGTGTGTGTGTGTGTGTATATATATATATGTGTGTGTGTGTGTGTGTGTGTATATATATATATATATATATATATATATATATATATATACACACACACACACATACATACACAAAAACACTTCAAAGTATTTTTTTAAAAAAACTGAAGAATATGCGGACAAATACACCAGAGCCGGTAATTAACGCTTTCATCCGTTTAATAATAGGACTTCATCAGAAAACGAAATACAATCCATCTCAGAGAATATATATAAGAATTCAAAAAAGAGTCTGTCCTAAAAATTAGAGAAACCAATAAAACAACTGCTAATTATAAATAAAAGGCAGTACATAACAGTAGAACAATAATGCACGTAATTAAACTGTACAAGGTGCGACACCAATCAAGTAAGCATATAAATAATAACGTCATTGGTGCCATTTCAAAGCACACTTAATATTACATGTCTCATTTAGACTTGGTGGAGCATCCACATGTAATCTCAATTGCCACAGCAGCTCCCTGACTTCAAGTAGTGTTTTACTGTCACTAAAAATTGGGAAACATTGTCAAGTACAAAGAATTTAAAGTCAACACAATCAGAGCAGGACAAACTATGTTTTGCCAATGCATTTTTGCTCTCCATATTTTTAATTGCTGCATAGTGTTCCTTTATTCTTGTAAATAACCTTCTAATAGTTTTTCTTAAGTAAAACAATGAACAGGTAATGCATACAGCAGCATATACTATATATACAGATTTGCAATCAAAATATTGTTTAAAAGAAATAGTGAAATTATATGAATTGCCAACTAAAATGTGTGTACAAGATCCACATAAATGCATTTCTAGGGTGGCATTATTAATAACAGGAGGAGATAAAATATACTGGGAGTCTCTATTTTCAAATAGTAATCTTAGAGATCTGGTCTTTTTATGTGCAGATAAAGGTGAAAGACCTAGTTTATCCGACACTTCCTGGCTAGAAGTTAAAACTTCCCAATTATATTGTAAAACAACTTTAATGAAGTAAGAATCTCTACATATCGGTACTGAGAAGCTTTCGTGCCTGTCTATAACAGTTTCTGAATTAACGTAGTGTAAAGGGGTGTGCTCCAATGTAGTATCAAGATTGGAAGTACTTGAAGGAGTTGCCCTTGAACTTGTGTGTTCTCTATTAATGAATGTTTATGAACAAAACCATAAAAAAGTATAGGAGGAAATCTAATATACCTGAGTGACCAAATCTCCTTATATAAACTTTTAATCAGTATAATATGATAACCCCTATGAAATAAAAAGTTGCCAAAACTCTTACATTCATGTATGAACTTGCTATCGTCACTTACTATTCGTGATAGTCTTATGAATTGCCTCCTGGCTAAATTGCGTTTCATAAAATACGGGTGCATGCTGGAAAAATGAAGTTAGTTATTTCTGAACGTCTTTTCTAAATATTGAGGAGGACCAAGTGAGAGAGTCTGCATTAAAGGAAATACAAGTGTCTAAAAAATTAATTTGTTTTCCATACGTGGACAGTTTAAAATTCAAAAATGGAATACTATAAGACATGTCACTTATGAATTCTAACTAAGAACTCTTACCACCCTCCCAAATAAAAAATATGTAATCTATATACCTTCTGTATAATTTAATGAGTTTAAAGCCCGGTAGAAATTTCAAGGTATTTAGTTCCCATGCAGCTATGACAAAATTTGCAAAAGCAGGGGCCACTTTCGAGCCCATGGCCACACCTTTAATTTTTTTAAATATATTATTATTATTAAAATGAAAGAAATTGCCTTCCAGGACTAAGGAAGTGAGGGTGTAAATAGTGTTTATTTTATTAATAGAAATAGTATGGGCGGCGCAGTGGTGCAGTGGTTAGCATTGTCACCTCACAGCAAGAGGTTCTCCGGTTCGATTCTCGGCTGGGGTGCCTTCTGTGTGGAGTTTGCATGTTCTCCCTGTGTTCGTGTGGGTTTCCTCCGGGTACTCCGGTTTCCTCCCACATTCCAAAGACATGCATCTGGAGCATTTCTCCCCGGGCCTCCGCTGAAAACAGGCTCTGTGGAACCTAGTCGGACTTTCCCGGTCAACAAATGATAAAAAAATAAATAAAAAAAAATAAAAAAAAAAAATAGTGTATTGTGACAAGTATGACTTTTCCAAGCCTTCCAAATGTGGGATGTTTGTGTAAAGAGCTTCTTTGTCAAGTGTGACTAGAATAATATCTTTATGTGTGGGTGGATTATTATGAAGTAAATTCAGAAAATCCCAAATGTCAATTAAATAAAATGGAGGGAGGCTGTACTAATGGAATCAATAATAAATCTAAAAATTCAGCTATACCTTCCATTTTGGTTCTCTTGTTTGAGACTATGTGTCTGAAAGGGGGATGCTCTCATTTTTATGTATTTTAGGAATGCCAAAAAACTACCTTAAGTGTGGTTCTTGTACTGACATAAATTTAGCTTCCATTTTTAAAATAGCATTGTTCTTAAGTGAAGAAGAAAAGGTTTTGTCTATCTTAGTAAATGCACACTTAACATCAGAAGTATTAACTACAGAATAGTATTCACTGTTGTTTAAATCATTCTGCAAAGTCGGAACGTATCTGTCTTGTTCCATAAGAACAATACCGGACCCTTTCTCCGCTCTCATAATTCTTACATTTATCTAAATGTAAAGTCTTAAGGGCTGACATTTGTTCTGAAGTTAGGTTAAACCATTTATGGTGACAGTTAACTGTTTAGCAATAATTTACGTAGGTCTTTTTCACACATCTTTAAAAAAAAATGTGCAATGTGTTCCACAATGGGGGATTGTATAAACATTTTTTAATAGGTAAACTAGTCAGGAGATTATAATCTTAATTAATTAGTTCATCATGATCCACAACAGTATATTTTTACATAAAAGTTTAAGATTAAGCTCCCTGACATAAAGTCTGCGATCAAGAAGCAATGTGGAAATGTCCGCTCTGTGAGCTGGTGTGAAAGAGAAACCTTTTCTTAACAAGTAAATTGTATGACTTGAAAAAACTGAGGTTAACCACCTCAGAGTTAACATGACTATTATGTCAAAAGTCCAAGTCATCTATCAGCAGATAGCTGTGTCCTTCCGTGGTCTCCCTCTCGAGAGTCTTTGCCCACCTCTAGGTACCGAACTGTCCCTGTTCAAAGATCCTCAAGTAATACATTGTTCTCTCATGTTGGACAGGTTGCTTAGTTTCCTTAATCTCCCTCTCCCACTGTATGAAACATTTCTTCCTCTTCTTCTTGTAGTCATAGGGGAGGAAAGCATTCTCTGTGTATCTTGAGCAAAGAAATGAGAGTGAACAGGACCAGACAAAGTAGATGGATAAAGTAATTGTAGTGGTTGAGTAACTGTGGGAGGCAATTGTACAGAGTCAGAGACTGAAGTCGGTAACCGTGATGGTTCAGAAACTGCTGTCTGTGATTGTACTGAACTAGGTGCCTGAGCTGCAGAATCGGGAGGTTGTGCTGCAGAAACATGGGGTAGGGCTGCAGAAAAAAGAGGCTGAGCTGCAGAAACATAAGGCTGAACTAGCGAGTCTGTTTGTTGGGGAACAGAAGTAGAGGACTGAACATTTTGTTGGGAATGTAACTGAATGTCCGTTAGTTTCCACATTTCTTGACTCAGTGAAATCGGGTCAATTTAGTCATATACACATGTATATATTCATAATATACATATATCTGTATAAATATATATACTGTGTGTGTGTGTGTGTGTGTGTGTGTGTGTGTGTGTGTGTGTGTGTGTGTGTGTGTGTGTGTATGTGTATATATATATATATATATATATATATATATATATATATATATATATATATATATATATATATATATATATAATCTATGGGTCTAGGACATTTCACCTAAAGCACATTTCAGCTAAACTCAACTTGGTGTGCACTTTTCACTGAAAGCTCAATTCACCTAAAACACAATTCACCGAAACACATTTTACCTAAAGTTGTACATGGCTGTGTCCCCATTGTAGTGCGACCCTGGAGTTAGTATATTTAGTAGGGGGGGGCATAGCCCCCCATATGTTAAATATTTTGAAGCAAGAAAGAATGTTCCCTAGTAGGCAAACAGTCTCCGTTGTATAATATAGGCAAAACAGCAACGGTACACTGAAGCAAGACTTGTATCACCATTCATTAAAATAAAATCACATTTATTTTCAGATAGACTCAAAAGACAGGCACAGCAGATCAGCAAGAGATGTTTATTTTCACTCCACGAACAAACCTCACAGAACAGAAACAAAAACAATAACGCTGCTACAGTTCTCAGCGCGTTTTCATCAGCATGCACGTCATCAGAAAAGCTAAACAGTGCTCAGTGTGCTAAATTTATAAGTCAGATGTTATTTGAATCTACCAATGGTGTCTCCTAACTAATTAAAATGTTAATACATTCAATTAACATCCTTGTTGAGAGGCCTCTTTAGAATACAGAGAGTTATTTTGGCAATTAATGCTTGAGGCTAGCAGTCACCCAGGTTTAAATGAAATGATCTCTCTAAAACCTGTATTAAAGTTTAATTAATTTAATTTGCCCCCTTGCAAAAACGTAAAAGTAATGTTTTATTTTTTATTTAAACACACTTCAATGAAAGCGCTTTTTCGGTGAAAGCACTTTCGATAATGTGTTCAGTGATTGTGGATTCAGACTATTGAACTTTTATTCAATAGTCCTAGATCTATATATATATATATATATATATATATATATATATATATATACATATACACACATACACTTTAAAAAAATCTTTTCACAAACATCAACAATTCCATTATATATTCAGCGTATATGGTATTATATAGAACCAGTGCAACTCTTCACCTCTGTATAATATGCCCATATAAGTATATTATTATACATCCATCAGATTACTACTAATATTGACATAAATCTACTACTTCAAACTAAATTCATCTAACAGACACATATATGTACAATAATAGAGAATGACAAGTAATAAACAATAAATGCAACTCTGAAAACTAAATTGAACTTTGTAAGGAAATATTTATAGCTAGCCAAGAAATCATTTATCATTTAAGCGACATATACTAAACCGGGAAAAGCCGAAAGACACAACAACTACATACTAAGCTGTAAGACATGTTCTAGGTCTATATGGTACCATGGTCTATACTACGGCACATCTATTCCTATATATAAACAATAGAGTACAATGTCATAGTATATAGCCAAATATAATTAAACATTTATATATATATATATATATATATATATATATATATATATATATGTATATAGATATATAAACACTTATAGGCCAAGCTGTATGAAATAATTTAAAAA